>NW_019268527.1:3276032-3313254 GCF_002738365.1 Cucurbita moschata
AAAAAAAAAAAAAAAAAAAAAACATGCAATCCAAAAGAGCCCAATTAAAACTGCGATTGGGCTTTCATTAAGAACAGATCATAGAAATCCATTTCTACTAAATAATATAGGAATTGTGACCGATGGTTAAAAAAAAAGAAAAAAAAAATATTATATATATATATCCAAAATAAAAAATAGCTACAAAGTTGTATTATTCATCATAATCATTATTTATTTATTAAGAGATGACTAAATGGTTCTTTATTCCATTTATAAACGGATTATATATGAACATTTATGACTAAATTAATAAAAATATTTATAATTTTATATTTTGTCTAAAAAATATTTTAATAAACCGTTCCTATTTTATTTCAAAAATACCATTAAACTTTTAATAGTGTTTTAAAAAATACTCTTAAATTTTAATTTTTTTTTATTAATATCCTTCAATTTTTTTTTAAAAATTAGAACATTATGTACGAATAGTACTATGTTTAAAAAATATTTATAAACTTTTAAAAGTAACTTTATAAAAATAAAGTTTTAAAAAATTCTTATTGTCAATATATTTATGAAAATCACATTGTGAAAAATTCTCCACTATTGCCTCGTGTACGAGTATGGGCTGTGTCTTTGTTCCAGTGTGGTTAATCATCATCTCAGCCTAGTTACTGATCATCGCCTTGGTAAGCTATTGCCTCACCAACTAGCTAATCAGACGCGAGTTTTTCCTCGGGTGGATTCCTCCTTTTGCTCTTCAGCATACGGGTATTAGCAATCGTTTCAAGCTGTTGTTCCTCTCCCAAAGACAGGTTCTTACGCGTTACTCACCCATCCACCACTGGAAACACCACTTTCCGTTCGACTATCTGCATCTTATAGATTATTTTCAAATTTTTTAATATTATTTTTGAAAGTTCACCTGTATTTATGAGTATTTTTTTAAAATTTATACTACAAAATTTTACTCATTTCTTAGATTTATAAATATTTTTAATCCATTGTGTTCTCCCTTACGCTTCTCACCTACTAGACCAGATCCAGAAAAGAAAAAAAAAAAAAAATCAATTTCGTCATTTTTTATTACCCACGTGTATAAGTATACATTATTATATATATAAAAGCTACGTCATATTCGTGCATATCAATATTTTTTAAAGACAGGAGTATTCTTTAAGCTTAACGTACATGCATTTTAAAACACAGAGGTATTATTGAAATAAACCCAAGCTTGATCTACTCTTAAAATTTCACACTTCCCATATAATAATCAAGAAAATATAAAATTAAGGCATTTTTGAGTCAAAGATTTCCGGTTGAGTCGAGTTAAGAAAATAATATATTCAGTTCGGACTCAAATCAGAAACCACTTAACGACTCGAGACTCAGCATAATTAAGTCTATTTGCAAGATCACGACTTAGTGATATTCAGTTTAAACCCCACGTTCTATCTCACATCTGCAATCTAGGAACGTGACTCACGCATAATCAAGTATGCGACCTGACCTGCTCCAACGACCCGTGCATGCTCCAGCACCTACACATGCATGACGCGTGTCAACTCCATTAGATCCAACGATTCAGCTCGACTTTGACTCCAGAGGCTTAACATCGACTTATCCAGCTCGAGTTTACATTTTTTACACCAATCCATTCGTTATTGACCATCCCATAGCTGAATTTGACCTTATTTAAGGTAAAATAATATAAAATTTAATCAATTTTTTCCCGATTCCAAAATTCTGCTAATCTCCACCACACACGTGTCAATGTTCTTCCCATCTTTGACTTTCAAACTCTCACAAATTTCCTTCGCTTTCCCACTCAACTCCTCCCCCTTCTTCTCAAACAACACTTCTTTAATAGCCTTAGCCACCCCTTCCCTCTGAACAGCACCATCCACGCCTCTCGCCGCCTCAACGGCGACACCGGCAGCCACCGCCACCTTCCCATGAAAAGGCTGATCCAACTGCATCGGCAGAGCAATAATCGGCACCGCATTCACCGCCGCCTCCACCACCGAATTCCACCCACAATGACACACAAAACCACCGATACTCGTATGCTTCAATATCCCCATCTGTGGGGCCCACCCATCCACCACCAAACCCCTCTCCCCAACTCTCTCAATAAACCCCTCCGGCAAAGCCTCTCGAATCCCAACGCTCTCCCCTTTACCAAATCTTATAACCCATATGAAATTGGCCCCACTCATTTCAAGACCCATTGCCAGCTCAGCACGATCTTCGTTTGATAAATAATACTCACTCCCAAACGAAACGTACACCGTTGATTTCGGTTCCTTTTGATCAAGCCAATCCAACACGTCGGATTTCTCATCCGACAATGCAACCAGTGGGCCGACAGGAACGACTTTCTTCTTAAACAAAACAGAGAGATAATCAATGTATTTACTCTCAATCTCCATAAACGAGTTAACCAAAACGACGTCGGAGTAAACCTCGAGATCTTTCACTAATTGAAGAAACCGACTTGTCGCAACACCAACACTCGAATCCGACGGATCGTTTTGATGCCGTTTAAATAACCAATGATTTTGTAGATCGAGTTCGGGGAAAGGGAAATCAACGCCGTGGTGAAGAACAGAATGAACGGAGTGGGAGAACGTTCCGGCGCCGACGACGAGGAAGAAGACGGCGGGGATGTTGAGAGCGGCAGCGGAGTGGACGGCCCAGGGTTGGAACATGTCGGTGATGAGTAAATCGGGGTTTAATTTGTGCAAAATTGAGGTGAAATCAGGGGCGGCCTTGTCGAAGGCGTTGAGGAGAGTGGGAATTAGGCGGAGAGGGAGGCCGTTGGTGGAGTGCATGTGGGGGGGGAGCTCCGGCGACGGTGGGAGGTTGAGGTGGAGGAGGTGGATGGGGTTTGAGGGGGTTCGGGGGAGTTTTGATTGGATGCTCTGGAGGTTTACAGGGGAAGAACAGAGGTGAATTTCGAAGGTGTTTGAGAGGTGTTTGGCGAGTTGGATGAAGGGGGATATGTGGCCGAATGCTAGCCATGGAAACATCAGAATCTTTTTAGTTGGTTTCTTTGGTTCCATGGCGAGCTCACAGTATGAGTGAAGAAGGCTCGAGGGTAATGGGATGGAAGGGAGGAAGATGGGAAGAGTAATATATAATATAATATAAATTAATAAAATATGCATTATATTTTAAAATTAAAAAGACAGATCAAATTTGAGAGTGCATCTTGTATCACGTGTATCACGTTCAATCCTTAGTAATGATGGGGATGGTGCGTTAAGCCAACTTTGAAGTGCGTTGCCTATGGCCGAACAACATATTCTCAAGTTCTGGCTCTAATTTGAGAATAAGGTTTTAGAAAGCGTGACAGAGAGTTAAGCACGACTGAGTGAGAGATTTGAAATCAAAGGTCAACAATACACTCTTTGGGTATGGAGAAATTGATAATTAGTATCCGTCGCTACATTTTGTAGCATTTCGTGTCTACCAGGTGGAGACTGATTTTGTCGAAACGTCGTGCAAGAAAGAAATTATATGGCATGAAGAGAGTAAAGGAAATAATAAAGTAGTATAACGCAAGGGATTCGAGATGTAACGAGGACGAACTCGATTGGTTCTTTCCTAATTTTTTCAATAAATCGGGTATTTGAAAATTTGAAAAATTATTTATATAATAATGATATATTAATGCTGTTTTTAAAATTTATGAATATATTTTTAAGAATATTTTTTTAATTTGGAGTAAAATTAATGATATTTTTTTAAGTTTTAATTTTGTTTTAAGATATTAACGAGACTTTGAAATTACATAAATTATTTCTCAAAATTGAGAAAAAAAAAATCTATAATATGGTGTGCATTTGCGATTTCAGTTTTTGGTACTAAATTGGATATTTTATAGTTGATCCAAAAAAATGAGTGGTAAAATAGATGAATCCTGAAAACTAGTTTCTAATTTGGACAAAGGACGAGATTGCAAAATCCTAACCGTCGGTCGCCAAATGACAAGAATAAGTCGGAGTTGTCTTGTAGGTCTAGAAAGCTTCGAGAAGACTTTCTCATTTATCAAAATAAACCTCCACCCAACGTGACTATTTATTATTTGTATATTATTAACTTTTTAAGGTGGAGTAGTTTTTTTTTTAAAATAAATATTATATAGTATAGTATAATAAAATATTGAAAGTTTGAAAATTAAAATAAAAAAATAGATTGCCATTGAGATTTGATGTCTATCCGTTCAAGATCGTAGGGGTGTACATGGTCGAGGTTGGGTCGAGTTAGGGGATTTTTTTCACCTCACCCAAAAGTTCGGGTTATAGTAGCCTATTCACAGTAAAAGGTCAAAAAGCTCAAGATGCAAGACTTAATAAGCTTTTTCCTCACTCACCCTGCTACAAGATGTCACCCTTAAAGGGATTTAGCAGTAACCGAAGGAAATGCCACTACGCCTTCGGCATTGGCACTCAGTGGATGGAGCCTTACATGAAAGATTGTGTACCTGATGATATATGTTAACAACGACGTCAACCATCACATCAGAGTAATACAGATTACAACCTAAGTAAGGAGTTAGGTGGGAGCCTATTGAATGTCTAACGTCAAACCTCGGTATCTCTACGCCGCTCTGCTGGATGAGGATACAGCAGTAACCGAAGGAATTGCCACTACGCCTTCGGCTTGTGCGCACAGTGGAGGGTGCCTAACCGGAAAGGAGGTTGTCCAAGGTCACTACTCTTGGACATGGTTAAGGAGTAGGTATAGATTGGTTATAGTTAGATGTTTGTGTTTGTGAGAATGGTGATGTATCTTTTGTGAGTATGAGTATACACTCACAATGCTTTTACCTCAGAAGGGGGTGTACTTTTGAGAGTGTGTACGACATGCCGAGCTCCACATATTCTTGTACAGTCAAAAGGGGATCGATTCCGTAAAAGATGAGATCAGTAAATGGAAATTAACTGAAATTTTATCTTTGTAAGATCGTCAATATTGTACCGAGGGTGTTTTTAGAGTATACCGAATCAGTATAGCTATCCTTCTTCTGACGCAGCAACGCAATTTCACAATCAATATCGAAATGAAGCACTAAATAATTTGTTTCTTCTTTTCTTGGTGCTTGTCGATGTAGAATCATGTACCATTCATTCAATAGAAAATTATGAAAATTCCTGTATGTAGTATTATGTAGTATTAAGAGTTCTCTCGGTTATTGGCTTCGGGCTACAGTTGGATTGGTAACCCAACCAAACTTTTCACAACTCAACTCAATCCAACCCTTTATTTTCGGGTTGGGTTGTTAACTTTTTTTTTTTTAATTTTATTTATCTACCATTTATAATTATTGAGATACAATTTAATAAATTTATATATTAAAAGTTCATGAACAAACACAAATCAAACTATAATTATGAAAAAAAAAAACAAATTCAATAAAAAACAAATTGTGTCGGTCATACAACTAAAAATAACTAAAAATAACGTAATAATAAAAACAAAATAAAGAAATTTAAAAGAATAGAATATTAAAAATAATAAAATAACACAATAATATAAAAAAATAAAAATAAAACATAAAAAAGAAAAAGAAATTAAAACTAATAAAATATTAAAACAATATAAACAGGATAATAAAAATGAAACATGCACCTAACAAATTCGGACAAATCCATTAATACTCGAGCTTAATATATTTTATATATTTTTATTTGGCTTGGGTCAACTCGAAGGTTTTGTCCATTAACCTGAAATTTGGGTTCATAAAAATGAACCCAACCCTACCCGAAATGTTAATCCAACTTAACCCAACCCAACCCAACCTTTATAGTTCGAGTTGAGTTGGTCCGAGTTGTTGGGTTGAATGTACACCTTTAAATATGATTGTTTAAAGCCTTCAATTATTTATTGTTATTATAATATTTGAATTAAGTTGAAAATAAAAGAAAAGGGAGATGACAGGTTGGTTTGATATTTGGCAAACCTATTTACAAAAAAAAATCAAAATAATTGATATCCCTTTCTTAATTTCTAATATTTATTATTATTATATTTTAATTAATATAAAAAAAAAAAAAAAAAGAAAACTTCAAAATCAGATAAAATTTTCAATAAATCAATTTACTAATTAAGTTGATAAATACTAACAATATAGCACAGTGGCGTTTATGGCGCATGACCCATTGAGTCGTCGATCCTAACAACGTCGAGAACATGAAATTGGGCTTCGGCCCAATTTCCAGTTTGGGCTTCGATCCAAGGTCCTTTCTTCTTCCTTGCTTGGCCCATTTCTCATATATATATATATATATATATATATATATATATTTTTAACACAAATATAAATATTTAAAAATAAAGCTGGAATAACTGCCAACGTTTACATGATAAACGATTAAGGATTTTTATTTTTATTTTTATTATTAAAAAAAAAAAGGAATCAATAGTTGAAATTCCCACCCAAAATAAAAATACAGGTCGAATTCTCGCGGGTGGGCTAAACGCATATTTGTTGACCGAAGTCCTCTCGTCTGCGTCCCAGGTGAAGTGGGCAAGAGGAGGAAGAAAGTATGCACTACTGGGTGAAAGCTTCTCCCTCTGATTTCAGCGGAACTCTTCCCAAACCTCGCAGGCATTTATCTCGTTCTTCGTGTGTGAATTCTCTACGATTTGTTCTTTCCTTCATTGATTGCTCGTTCTTTGGAGTTTCAGTGGCCACTCTGCGGTTAACATCGGGAATTCGAAGGTCGTCGTGTTTGGTGGCCTTGTCGACAAGAAATTTCTGAGCGATATCGCCGTTTATGACATCGGTACTTTTCGTTTCCGATTGTTTTTACTCTCTTATATAGCTTTTGTCCTCGTAATCGTATTGCTCTGTTACGTTATTCCTCGCTGTCTTCTTGATTTTGTTCGTATTGTTCTTTATATTGTCATTTTTATAGTTTGATCGAGCTTTTATTTGTTTTATTTTCGGTTTGGTTTGGAGTTGTATTTTGTGTAAGAAATGCGTCTCTTGATTCGTGGATTATGATTTTACATTTTGTCGATGTTGTTTTTTGATTTTGTTGAGTGTGGAGATTGATTATTATTAGACGGATTTCTTACTGCTTACGGATATTTCATTCATTCGAATTTTTGCGATATCAGTAGAGATCTGTTAGGTTGAAGTCCTGATGTGAACGATAATGATAGGAAGAGAATCTACTCGTGAGTGTAGCTCCTAGAAGAATGATAAATTGGTCCAATGAATTTCATACCTGAGAAAAATTCATAGGCAAGATTGCGATTCTGTCATTCAGGATACATTTAGGCACTGTTTTCTTTACTGGTTTAAGAATGAGAGAAAAAAAACCTAGAAGGAAGCGAATGGACATCTAATGAATGTCGGTCCTGCTTTTTATGCAGCGAATGTCTTCATTTTAGGAAAATGTTGAAGTTCAAAGACTAACTGTAACTCACGTTGAAAGGAATAGATCTACACTATATTTGACTATGTTTTATATGATAAAAGTACCTCGATTACAGGATCAGATATATATATATATATATATATTTTTTTTTTGTAGAAATGGATAGGTATTGAATCTGATCATGGTTTGATCAAGGCCATCGTCTCTCAAAAAGACCTAGATGTTGGCAGGGAATATATTAGAGTAAATAAATTAGAAAAATGAGAAATGTAATTTGATGTGGAATTAAATTTACTAGATTGAGATTAAGCTACGTGGTTCAGTACACGAAGTCTTTGGGTTTGTTTGTTTGCTGCAGAATATTTGGTCATTTGAATGAGTTCGTTATGGTAGATTGTTACCTATGAAATCATGGTCTACTGTATTCATGATAATTAGATTTAAGACTAAAAGCAAAAATTATCATGGTTTTACTTTTGTTAATGTGACTATATTCTTACTCTTGTATTGCAGACAATAAGTTATGGTTTCAGCCAGAATGCACTGGCAATGGCTCAAACGATCAAGTTGGTCCCAGTCCACGAGCTTTTCACATAGCTGTTGCAATTGATTGCCACATGTTTGTTTTTGGTGGACGTTCAGGTAGCAAAAGGTATTCACTCCTAGTAGAAAAAAATGTTGAAATGCTGTGATATTTGTGCCCCTTAGTTCGGATGTAATGTGTAATATTAGGATGAAAACAATCATATATATATGAAAATTTGATTATTATATTGTCTACTTTTTGATATTTGGCTCTAAATTTGTAGATAATTTAGCTTTCTTACAATGTTTGAATTACTTATTCTAACATAAGTTTTTGTTAAAGAGAAAAATAAATACAAGTGTATGGCAAAATGAGACATCTTCCCCAACCAAAAGTAGATGGAGACTGCAAAAGTACTCTATAGTTTGTATTAAATAGAAAAGGGAGTAGTCACAGAATTCTTCGGTAAAAAGAACTTTCAAGAGTAGTCCAAAAAACTGACTAGCACCAAAAATCACTGATATTCTTATCAACCCTAAAAAACCCTTCCTACGATTTCCAGCCAATTTTCTTAACTCAGATATTACTGATCTGTATTATAATTGTTACAATGGTTTCCCAGGAACTTCATGGGCATGAGCTTTCCTGTTCACTAGTTTTTTCCAATGTAGTCTTGTACTTCCTTCTACCTTTTTATCATGTAGCTTTTGGCCATTTTTTGAGTAACAACTACAGTTGTCTGCTATAACAATCAATAACAGCCCCCAATTCCAGCTAACTAATTACCTTCTCATATTAACTTCTAACCCTGGTACTCACTTACAATTCTTCACTGTGTATAGATATGTATAACTTATTATTGTTGATCTTTCTTTTCTTTTTAATTCTTGCGTCTCAAAGTTTTACTTGCCCTCAAGGTGAAATCAAGGGATGGATAACTGAAAACAACTCCAATAAGCATCTGCCTTGGGCTGATCACATCACTTGATCGGTACTTTTAACTCTAATGGTGCTTGTTGAGAGCATATAGAACCCCTAAAATGAAAGAGGTGGGTGTATGGAGGAAGAGAGAGTTGACACTTCAGCAGCTCATAAACATAACTAAGATGGTGTTGGATGTAAATACTCAGTCTATGGTTATTTTCTTTTTTTGTTAATTTAGTTAATTAGTTTATTTTAAATTTAAATTTAAATTTATTACTTTATTTTTTAAAAATAATTATTTTATTGAAAAGTGAATTAGTGATTTAGGATGTACTCGTATTGACCCACTTACGTGGTTTTAAAAACCTCATCTAGCTTGTTCCTCTATGATGAGGACTTTCTGGATTTTTATAGTTAAAAGAAGGAACTGAACATGAAATACTTTATTATATGTATTTGCTATCTTATAGTCCTCCCAATGTACGCTTTAAACTACTCTTGTTTCATTTTTGTAATTTTCCACAATACTTGTACTGATCCTGACATTGTATATGTAGGATGGGTGATTTCTGGGTTCTAGACACTGGTAAGGTTCTCTACCGTACTGAAGTCTTGCAATTGTAATGGAAAGTAACTGCTTATATTTCAAACTTAACTACGATTTCTATCATTTGGCTCACTATTTAACTCGTGTGTCTTTTAGATATCTGGCAATGGTCAGAGCTAACTAGTTTCGGTGACTTGCCTTCACCAAGGGACTTTTCTGCAGCTTCTTCTTTTGGGAACCGGAAAATTGTCATGTGAGTGTTAATGCTTGCATTCTTCATCGGTTCTAATAATTTCTTTTTATTTGCTAAATTCAATATGCTTAAATTGAGTGCAGGTATGGGGGCTGGGATGGTAAAAAGTGGTTGTCAGACGTGTATGTCCTAGACACAAGTAATTTCATCGCTTCTGCCTGTTTAGTTTCTTTTTCATTTCTTCTGTTTGTTATTTCAGAATTTTTCTCCTTTTGCCATTCTTATTTTTCTTTTAAGTTATATTGTTGATTGTTCTGTAAGTTTGTCTTTTTTTCTTTTTGGTAAGCAGTGTCACTTGAATGGACTGAACTTTCAGTTGCTGGATCATTGCCTCCTCCAAGATGTGGCCATACAGCAACTATGCTTGAGAAAAGGTTGCTTGTCTATGGTGGAAGAGGTACAGCCGCGTGTAATATTCCCCCAACAGTTGTATTTTCTAAATGATATCTCTGTTAATTATGAATCATACTGGTACATTTTCATTGACGTTACCAGCTTCTTACGTCGTAAGAAATATAACTATCCTTTTGGGTTCTCCCGATCTTTTGTAATTTCATACTATGTTTCACAAAATATAAAAGGAAAGGAAGAAAATAAATAAATCACTATGTTGTGAGACAGATAGTTGGCTTGGTTACACATCTGATGCTTATTTTAATTACCTCCTAGAGGTTGAGAATACTTAAAAGTGGGAATTTGCTATTTATGTTTTGATTTTGCTAAATTGGAATTTTTTTTTTTTTGTATTGTACCTTAGTCCTTAACTATATTTTAGAAATTTTGTTTCATCATTTTAAATGTGGTTCTGTAACTTTGCGTTTTGCTGCTAAACTAATTGGCCCTTTTGAACGGATAGGAGGTGGTGGACCAATATTGGGTGACTTATGGGCTTTGAAAGGACTCATTGAAGAAGGTTAGTTGTTGGTTGTTTTTCCTTTTCTTACCAAATTGAAAGAATTTTTCTGCTTTCTTAGTTTTTCCAAATTTACAATTATTTTCTATGGCCATTTAAATCTTATGATAAATGAATTTGTTTTCTAGATCTTGCTGATTTTCTATGACATTGTTGTTTGAAGGGTAATGACACATTTATCCTATGTAATTAGATTCTACACCCCAAATATCCATGGACGAGTGATTGACCATTAAGATATACATGCTAAAACTTTCTTGCTTTCATTGTGAAGCTATACCTTCATTTGCATTGTTACAAGGTCCAACTTCGAGTTGTGAATCTTGGATCTTCATTTTAAGAATGTTATATCCTACTTCTCTGTTTTCTGTTTGTTCAATATTTTTATGTTTTCTCAATCCAAATATAGATGGGTATGTGTTGTTTATTTGCTCATCTGCTCCAGCATTATCCGGTTAGTGTATTTATTAGAAACTTTCATTGGACAAACATTCTCTGATCATTTTAAAAAATGGAAGGATGAAACACTGTTGTAGTGTCCTTTTCTCCTTGGTTTGTTTGTTTATAAATTGTTTTGCATGAGGTCAAGAGATTTGGGCTTTCAGATGGATTTTCTTTTTTCCTCTGAGTTTCAGTGTGTTTCAAGTTTTTTTTAAGCAGCTAATGAAATGTTTCACTGTTTTGTGGCAGAGAATGAAACCGCGGGATGGACCCAGTTGAAGCTTCCGGGTCAAGGTCCTTCTCCCCGTTGTGGCCATACCATTACATCGGGTGGACATTATGTAATTACATTTTCCAGAATTTTTGTTCTTTTTCACCTTTCTTATTTGTACTTCGCTTCGCTCTAAAAAGGATGTTGTGTATTTGTCGGGATAGCTCAAGCTTTTAGTCCTGTTAGTGACCTCTATTATCTGCTTCATCAGAAATGAAAATCGTTAAGGAGCACTCAAGTTGTGAACTCCTATTGGTGGCTAGTATATCATCTTTTATTTTTCATGGAAGAAGAAGTCTAGTTGAAATAGGGAACCTTGGAGTTTTCTTTTTACTAAGAAATTTGTTTCCAAGAAAGACAGTTTTTTTCAAAAATGAAAAAGAGACTCAAAAGAGCAAGGTGAAGATAAGTTGTGTTCCCCTACCGTTCCAGAGTTTTAGGAAAGGAAAAGAAAAAGAAAAGAAAAGAAGAGAATATATTAAAGAATTCTCCAATTAGTTTCAAACAAGCTTTCATTTGCTAGTACTCTTTCATTGGTATTACTTCAACTTGATTATAACCCCCTTCTTGTCTTAACAGCTACTATTATTTGGAGGGCATGGGACTGGTGGTTGGCTTAGTCGCTATGACGTTTACCACAATGATTCAATTGTGTTGGATAGGGGTGAGTGTATAATTACCTCCGTATGCTGCTAAAAGGCAATTTCTTCTGCGGCTTTAATTTCACACATAAAAGGAACACTATTGCTTTAGGGGGCTGCAACGGGGATGGGTGGGGTTAGGAAGGAGGTGAACTATGTACACGATGATTTTTAGTTGAGGACTTCTATGCCAACTTATAAATAATGAGAGAAATCTGAAGGAGAACAGCAGGCTGTACACTCCAGAAAAACCTTGAACATGTCAAACTTTCCTGATATGATTGATAACCATCTGTCCTTCATCTATTCAATGGTTTACTGTTCTGTGGTGAGTAGCCTTTTCTCTTTGAAATGCAGTGACTGCTCAATGGAAGCGGTTGCCTACTGGAAATGAAGCTCCTTCAGCACGGGCATACCATTCAATGACCTGTGTTGGATCACGTTATTTGTTATTTGGTGGCTTTGATGGGAAATCAACCTTTGGCGATCTGTGGTGGTTAGTTACTGAAGGTATTTCATTTCTTTTCAGAAAGCTGTTCATCGAATCTTGTCCGCAATGTTCCTTTCTTGAAAAGTTTGAAGTTTTTTCACTTTCAGGCATGCATATTTTCCATTAATATATCTTGATAGTTAATCTGAAAGTACTCTCTCCAGCTTGACCTGTAAATAGTGAGGATCAGCCAATTTCTTTACTCATAATGTTTTACCTTTTCTTCTTCTTTTTCTTTTTCTGAGTTCTTAAACATTGGCTTCTTCCATTTAGCTCAACTAAAGCTTGGTTCCTCATAAAATACCTTCAATGACATCTCTTAACCTGTACCTTTTCCCCCTCTGCTACCCTAACCGAGCGAAAGAAAAAGAAAAGGTTAGAAGTGTTACTTCGAACTGGAGATACTAGTAAGAGCGCATGATTAATGATTGTTTAATTTTCTTCTTGTTGACTAACTAGTTTGATAGTCCTCATAAAGTATATTATGTCTTACAGAGGACCCAATTGTAAAGAGATTGTTTTCCACATCACCCAACGATCTCCCTCAAAATAAGGATTTGACAACTTTGAATGAAGATTCCAGTTCCGCACAGGAGGTATTGGAACACAGCCTCTCACTTAATGAACACATGGCCTTTATGCATTCTTAGTTCTAATACGTGGTTCATTTTGCGATATTAGTTTAGTGGGAACATAAAATTTCTCTTTACTAAGAGAGGGAATTACGAAAACAACACCATTCATGAAAAATAGATAGCAATCAGTAGTAAAAATTCCTTTTTTTTTTCCTCTCTCTCTGATAATCATAATGATCATCTCGTCCAAACATTATCGACATGCTCATATTCTTATTCAAAATCATCGGTAGTTTATTTTATCCATAAAAACCTTAAAATGTTCGTAGTTTCAAACTTCGATAATATCTTCCTCTTTCTGGGTGCTCCTCCCAAAAGCTTTCCTGCATGGTAAAGACCTAGTTGGGAACAGGATGACCCCCCTATATGCACTGAAGTGATGATGGTTTGGTCACTCTCGCATCTTAATTTGCATTGTTTTTCGAGGCTTTTGCAAACCAATACTTGAAATAAAATTTTAAACTTAGCAAAACATGTAAATTTCTAGGGATATGTAAATGGTTATGCTTATTGTTTGTATCATTGATAACGTATTATGTTAGCAATATGGATTGGGCCCCTTATTTCCTAGCTCTTTGATATGCCTTCCCTGTTTTCGATTGGAATTTTTTCTCTCATAAAAAGAAAAAATAACAACATAAGATTTTGAATAAATAAACTAATAGGTCTGAAGAATCTCATCCTCTATTATGTTTATCCTTTCCTATACCCAGAATTGTTTCCTGTGGATATTATAAAAATATATTTCATATTAGTCTGAACAGGATTCTCAAGGGAGGCACAATGCAGTTGAAGAGTTAGGAAAAAGTTTGGGGATTACTCTCTCTTTCTCAAATCCTGGACTACCTGTTGTTGGCGAGATGGAGGACAAGGAGTTCCTTAATCTAGCATTTAGTTTAAGTGAAGTTGAACCTTCTATCACTGGACGGGTCACACATACTGAGGTGAGTTGGAAATATTTCGATGCAAGGTCATCTAATTAGGTTATCTGATAGTTTTTTTTTCTTTCATTTTTGTGGAAGGCCGCTCAGGCACTTCGGAAACATTGGAGCAATTCTAATCCTAGGTTAATTCCACTGAAAGAGCTTGGGCCCTTACTTCGTGATTACCAGCGGTTGATCACCCATAAGTACTTGTAAGAATGAAGCATTACCACTTATCAGATCTTATCAAATCATACATGACTTTTATCACTTTCCATCTTCAAATTCGAGTTTCTGTTTAGTGTTCTGAAATCTCATTATATGTGCATTGGCATTGATTAATTTGATTTCTAGTGGCATCCATCTTCTGATATGACTGTTGATGTGTAGAATATGAAATGGGGTTTTGGGGTTTTTACCCCTTCATTTTTTTTTATTGAAAAATTTTGTCTGTTCGAAAAAAAAAACAAGATGAAACTGATTGTAAAGAAATGATGAAAAAACAAGCACAATTTTCAACAACTAAAAACCGAATGGTTATCGATTGGAGCTTTAATTATTGTTTTTTATTTTATTTTTATATTCTTGGCATGGAAAGCACGAACTCCTCTCCTAGTTTTTATTTTCATGTTAGTATCTCCTGTTTGGTCATTGTTGTTTAATTTATGTTTAAAATTACAGTACAAATGATGGGCCTCAGTCAGAGTTCATGACTACCAGTCTTCCTGGAAAAGATGCTTATCAATTTTACCATATTAACAGCTTTCGTCAGGTATGAACAGTATGGTACGAAGTGGTTAATAGGTGAATCCTTTTATTCGCTGTTGATTTTATCTTACTACTTCTTGCTTGTGGTGTTCTCCTTTCTGGTATATCTTTTTCCTTAGGGTAACTTTACATACTGCTCAAAGCCACTTTTGGACCACAACAGACTCCTCCCCACCCCACGCCCTATACACCACTGTTTGATTTTCATGATAGGTGCAGGGAATGGTTCTTTAAATTCCCAAACCCACCGCTACCATATATTGTCCTCTTTGGGCTTTCCCTTTCGGACTTTCCTTCAAGGTTTTTAAAACATGTCTACTGGGGACAGGTTTCCATACCCTTATAAAGAAATTTTCGTTCTCCTCTCCAATCGACGTGGGATCTTACAAATTCTCTAATATTTGGAATTTCCCTTGCGGTTTTGCATCGAGATCTACCTCTAGATTCTCTTGCTTCTCAGTTCGTAAACAATATGAACTACGAAGTTGAATTAATCGGCAATGTTCAGAATTCAAATGACTGAAAAACAGAGGCCATGATGATCTTGAACATGACTGTAATTACCAAATTATGCAACAATAAAGTTTGGTTGACTTGGAAGTTAAGACGTTAGATTTTACCAATTGATCCAATATTGGTTTCTAAGCATATGTGAGCTTCACACAGTTCAAAATTCTAGTATCCGAATTCGTTTCTTCTGATTCTATCCAAGTATCCGAATTCATATACGTTTTTATTCCTTTTTTGAATTCACAGTTACGTATGGACGATATACCTAAGCTACTGGCAGAGTACAACCAGCTTCTACCAGATTAATCGTTTCTTCGACAAATTTTGTAAGTCGTCCGTTCGCTTATAAGCATTCTTGTGATTTGAGAGCACAGCCTTTGCAGTCCATATATGGTGTGTATCATGCATATCATTTATCCAACCCATTATTATAGGCATCAATGGCTTGTCAAATGCATAATCTTCTTTCTTCATATGTTCTTTTTACCTTCAATTTCTTGCATGTTTATTTGTTATAGCCTATAGGACCAAAACCATATACTATTATCTCGGTTTTGTTCATTAAGTGATCAGAAATGGAGGTGCCAAATTAAATGTTATGATATGATAGAAGGATTAATAATATTATTGATATTAATTACACGTTATGGAGGATGGCCTGCATGTTTATCTTTAACACTTTCTGAAACATTTCTTTAAATAAAAGTACAATTTTAACAAGAACAGAAAAAATGAAGGTGCTACTCATGGACAACAATATAGATAGCCATTCATATTTTCTCGATCAGTTCGTCAATGCTATGTGCTTACTCAATTCTTCAAGCTTGTTCATCCTCCATCTCTCACTTTGATCCAGCAGCTGATAACATTATGGCCATTTACAAATGGCAATTGGACAATTTAATAGAATATTAGCCCCTTGGTGCGATTTAAAGGGAAGAACGTGATCAACCCAACCTAATCGGTACGTTTTGGATTGAGTTATAATTTATTTGGATTTGATTTAGTTTAAATAAATGCAAATTTTTATGAGTTGAGTTAGCTCGTAGGTTTCACCGAAATCAGTTTAGATTGAAACAAATTAATAATTATTGTTAACTTCAAAAAATAAAAATAAAAATAAAAAAACTTTTTTACTTATGATATATTTATATACCAATATATTTATTATAATTTTATTTAATTTCAGGAATGTTCTTCGATTATTTTATTATTCAATAGCTTTTAAAATAACTTTTATGTTTTTGAAATGTATTTTTAAAAAATATATATTGCAATTTAGTTTAAAAAAAAGTAAATAAATAGGTATTTTATATATGAATGTTTTATTTATATTAAAAATAAACATTTAAATAAATGAGTCAAATAATTTGAACTAAAATATTAGGTGTAGTTGGATTGAATTAAGTTTATT
Source organism: Cucurbita moschata (assembly GCF_002738365.1). Lineage (NCBI taxonomy): Eukaryota > Viridiplantae > Streptophyta > Magnoliopsida > Cucurbitales > Cucurbitaceae > Cucurbita > Cucurbita moschata. The sequence goes on from NW_019268527.1 coordinate 3,292,665, forward strand.
ATTTAACAAAAATTATTTGAATTAAAAAAAAATTAGACCGTTAAGTGGCAAGAAAAGGAACGGAAAATTTAGAGTTGGGGTAAAGAATTATTGTTACCTCCATGAGTGTAGTGAGTAGCTGAGCTTTCTCGTTGGTTTTTTCATTGAATATTTCCAAGACTTCTTTATATTCTTTTTCCTGTTACCATTTAGAACAAATATTTTTTTAACTGAAACTTACTTTATAAAATTAGAGGTTAGAAGTTCCAACATAAAACCAAATATTAAAAAAAAAAAAAAAATTATTGAGATTGAAGCACCTTCTTTTGGCAGATCTGTCCCAGTGATTTCAGTTCCTTCTTAGCTGTGTCTATTCTTTTTCTCACATTACCAACTTCTTTCCCCATTGGATCTCCCATTACCTCCAGCTCCTTAATCATACACAACAACCTTCTAGGTCAACTTTTTTTTGTTCAATCTTTGAATTCCAATTTTTTTTTTAATTTTCTGTTAAATTAATTTAAACTACCTTTAAACTAAAATAATATTGATAAACTTTCTTCAATAATACCTCTGAGTTTAAAAAATATGGTTATCATTAGCTTTATACAGAAATTATAATTATAAATATTTTATTTTAAAAATATCTTTAAACTTTGAAAGGGTCTAAAAAATACTCTTTAATTTTTATTTTTTTAAATTAAAAAATACTCGTACTTTTTTAAAAAAATTAATTTTAAAAAAAAGTATTAAGATTACTTTTTAAAATTCATGAGTATTTTTTGAACGTGATATCAACTCTAACAATATTTTTTAACTTTATATATATATATATAAAAAAAAAATATTTTGAAGTTTTTAAAATAGTTCAAGGGTATTAACAAAATAATAATAATAAAAAAGTTCAAAAATGTTTTTTTAACACTTTTAAAAGTTCAACGCTATATATGAAATAAAATATTAATTCTAACTAATGATTTTTTTTTTTTTTAAGCTTTAAGGTATGATTGAGACTTTCTTTAAGTTGAAAAGTATATATATATATATATATATATCCATATATATATAGATCCAAGAATATTCATATATATATATATAGATCCAAGAATATTTTTATTAATTTAGCCTAAATAAATAAGAATTTACATTAGAATTGTATCCTTTCTAGGCGTGTTACATAAAAAGCATATGATTATAAAACTTACTTCCCAAATTTGTGCTAAGCGTTTAGCTTCTTCCTCAGCACGGCTTAACTGCAACTCAACCTTCTCCTTAACTTCCATCTTCCTCCTCTCAATCTCTTCTTCTCTAGCTTGCAATGTCGATACGGTCAGTTTCTTCCCCATCTCACCGCCATCGTCTCGACCGCGACTTCCTTCCGATACAATCCGCTCGCCATTTCCTTCGTCTCTGTGCTTACTCGTCATTCTCTCTCTCGTTTCTTACGAGCTTCGTCTCCTCATCAATGGCCTTCCTTGCAGCTCTTACAAAAGCAAGCAAGCAAGCAAGCACACTTCTTCTTTATACAGATGGTTGAATGCCTTTAGATGAGCTGAGCTTTTCGCCTTTTGCTTTTGCTTTAAAACTTTCTTTCCATTTCCCTCTCTGTAACTACAAGTTGGTTTTCTTGGAAAATGTCTGAAACAATACGCTTCTCAAATTCTTTTAAGGACATTTGAATATTTTGTTTCCACCGTGTCCGTGAAAATGATCGTGCAATTAATGGAAAGGTTTAACAGTTAAATCAAACATAGTTGAGTGAATAATACGTTAATTATCATTCTAGAGACCGATGGTTCAATTTTTATAAAAGAACTCGAGCAAATTTGAATCTCAATGGGTTCATATTAAAGTTGGGGTTAGTCGGGGTGTAAGCCCCGAAAGCCTTTGGTACTTCGATGGGTATATCTCGATATATTCTTTTTTAAAAATAAAAGGTTTTGAATACTTCCCCTATTTTTGGGTTTCATTCTCTATTCCATACGTTTCATTCTCTATTTTATTTGGTCTGCCTCAAATTAAATGAGAAAAAAAAAAGAGAGATTAGTCTATTGATTCGAATTCACTGCGAAATCAATGACATAGCTCTTTCTTTCCCGAGTCTCTTTTTGAAAGAGAAAGACCTTCGAATTCCTAATTCAGTAAGGGACCAAACGCTTTGTTTGCTCCAACTTGACGAATCACATAAACTTTATTTGATAATTATTTAGTTACATAAACAAAAGGAATTCCTACATTTTAATAAAGTTTATTAAAAATTAAATGTCAATGTTCTTATTAATATTTAGACTCTATAGTTATAGATATATCTTGCTATATAAGAAATTTCCTCAAATTCTTACAATAATTGTATAGTACAAGAAGTTAATTTGTTACCTAGGGACTTTTATTATTATAAATTCGAAATTCGAGGTAGGTAGTCTAAATTGCCACGTCTATTAAAGTATAGAAACTAAAAAATGATCTTTAAATGTAGTGTTAGCTAGAGAGTAGGGTGGTCGTGAGTCTGATTGAGATATTTTTTAGATCAAACTCAATTGTTCGGGTTATATATTTTTCAACACAAACAACTCTCATTAATGAACCAAAACCAACTTTTAGGTTAAGTTTACTCGAGACATTTATAAAAAAAATTATAATAAAAGTAAAATGTGTCTACTTATTTTTTTATTTTTAAACATTTAATCAATTTACCACTCAAATTGAATATACAATTTAAAATATTACCTCCCAAATAATTGAAAATAAATTTATTTTTTAAAATTAACAACAAATTCAAGTTGATTCAGTTCAATTCAATCGAGTTTAAAATGAACACACGAGCTAATTTAACTATAAAATTTTCATTTATTTGAAACAAATTTAACCTAAATAAGTTCAATCGAACGTAAACGATACAAGTTCAGTTAGGTTGATCGCTAATTTAACCCATGAAATTTTTATTTATTTGAAACAAACTTAACCTGAATAAGTTCAATCGAACGTAAACGATACAAGTTAAGTTAGGTTGATCAGATCAACAATCTTCTCTTTTAAAGAAAAAAACTAAAAAATTTGTCTATTGAAATTGAATATGTGATTGTTGTTTCTTTACAGCACAGTGGTTAGGCTGTCAAAATTGCAGGAAAAGCTTTCCCCACTTCGCCAACTAATTAAATACGAATCCATTTCAATAAATTAAATACCAATTCCATTTGATTGGTGACTGAGTCAAAAACATTGCTTCAAGCAACAACAAAAGAGACGTCCTTTATGAGCTAGATTTTAAAACATTAGTCTTCATATATTGGTTACTTCAATCCTAATTAATCTAAATTAAACGCTATTAGTGACATTAATTACAAATATAATCCCGTTAGTTTAACGATAAACTTTTTATTTCTAATGTGAAAACAAAAAACTACGTGAAAATCTATTAATTCATCTGTAATCATCCATTACAATTGCCTTATGGTTTAAGTAACCTACGCTGTTGTACATAGGTCTGTTACAGTGTGGGCGAGCGTCTTGGGCGTCTTCTTTTGAAAAGGGTCTTTCAAGGACAGTACTAGACGGCATAAGTGTGTTGGTATTGTGCCTCAACCCAATGGATGTGTCAAAGCAAGCCTAAATGGCTTATGTGTCCCGATATATGGGATGACATCACGATGCATGGGTTGTGTTGTTGGGAACCGAGATGACCATGAAGTGCGACGTGATTATGTCATACACAATTGAACATGCACGCACGAACGACGTGTGTAGTCGAACAAGTTTGAATTCTACACGAACTGTAGTCGATGAACGAGTCAAAATGATTGCTCCAAGCAAGAAGAAAAAAGACATCTTCGATTTTAAAACATTAGTGATTGTTACTTCACTCATCATTAATCTAAATTAAACGTTACCCATTAATTTAACTATAAATTTTGTAGTGCTCAATAATTTGATATTTTATTTTTATAAATAAACAAATAAACTAAAACTAAATTATGACATTAATAAGTTTTAATAAAGTACGCGAACAAAAACAAATTCATCGAAATTAATTATAAATAAAATTAAAAATTAATTAAAAATTGTAGCCTAAATAAAGATCATTATAACTATCTAAATGTTATTTTTATTTTATTTAAGTAATTTTCAAAAGCATGAAAAATATAAATGAGATGAAATTAATTTTCATACATGTCATGTCACGAGAAAAACATAGATATAGACAAAAATCATATGAACCGTTCACATCATAATAACTTTTTATATATTTTTTTTTGTTGTATTTTATCGTATTTTTGTTTTAAAATTAAAAAAAAATATATATATATATCACAAGAAAGGTGAGAAAAAAATAAATATCCCAAAAATCACATAAAAAATGAGAACTCCAATAATGTAAAAATTCGTTTGTCATTAAATGAAGGGAGAAAGTTGACAAGTGGGCCTCAATGGGCTCATCTGGCCGGGTCGTTTCTGGTCCAGCCCACTCGACTTCGGAGCATTATTCGAAGCTGTTAGCACTTGGTTCCTGATATCTACCTTCAACTATATTCTAGAGAAGTGATCGATGAAGAATCTCAGAGGTGACTACAATGAATATAAATCTCACAAAAAAAAAAAAAAAGAATAATTTTTGGGTGAGTTTTTTTTCATTCGGGTTCAATAATTTATATGGGTCGAGAATCTAAATATTGGATATTCTACTCAGCGTTCATGTTACTACAATGACACAGGTTTCGTGTAGTAGACTAATTTTTTTCTATTTCATAGCTAGTTCAGCTCAATAATTTACAAGGGTCGAGAATCTAAATCTTGGATATTTTGGTCGACGTTCATGTTACTACATCGACACACGCTTCGTACAATAAACTAATTTATCTATTTCGTAATTGGGTTCTGGTCGGCGTTCATGTTGCTACATCGACACACGCTTCGTACAATGAACTAATATATCTATTTCGTAATTGGGTTTTGGTCGGCGTTCATGTTGCTACATCGACACACGCTTCGTACAATGAACTAATTTATCTCTTTCGTAATTGGGTTATTTTTTTTTTTTTTTTTTTTTTTCAGGTTCAATAATTTATAAGTGTCCGAGAATCCAAGTGTTTGATATTTTGGTCAGCATTCATGTTACTGCATTGACATATGGTTTGTGTAGTGGACTAATTTTTATATTTGCAGCTAGGTCGATTTTCTTTCCTCGAGTTCGGTAATTTATAAAGTCGAGAATTCAAATTTTGGATATTTTAGTAGATGATATATGTATGAATAATTTTTTTAAACAAAAAAAAAATATAAGGCGAACAATCTGAACACAATGTTCGTGTTATTGTGTTTTAACTAAATTAAATAAATATATTCGTTTTAAAATCTAATTTGTATAAATAATTATTTTAGTTATATATATTTGATTTTTCTCACTAACTATTTTTATTTTTTAAAAAAATTTAATTAAAACCAAATTAAAATTTGTTTTTGTGGAAATTTCATGGACTAATTTATAATATCTGAATTTGACAAGTTAAAAAGAAATAAGTACGAAATTTGAGGACTAAAATATAGAAATAATCGCAGCCAATAAAAAGATTACTAAATATATAAAATAAAGTTAAGGCACGTGAAATTACATAGATACCCCACTCGCCTCCCTTCCCTTCCTCCTCTCCTCCCTCTTCTTCTTCCTTCTGCGGCGCCATTTTTACGGCGCCTCTCTTCTCTTCGACACCGTCCCCGATTCCCACAGGTTCGGCTCTGATTCAACTTAGGTTTGTTCTTGCTTTCCGGTCTATCTGTTTTTGATTTCCTCTCTTTAATTTGGTTGGTAGATGCTTTTACTGCACTTTGCCTTTTAGTCTAAATAGTAATTCGAATTCCAAGAAAGGAACGAAGTGAAAATGAGCGATTGTTTGCAGAAATTTCGATGTTAAACTGCGTTTTCGAAATGCTTTCTTCCAATGTGGTCCAAGTGAGTTCAACTCAGTCTACTATGACTGAGTTGACTCCATTTCAACGCGGATCCGGTCCTTGACCTGTGCGAATCTGTTTTCTGCGCCTTTTCAGTAGCGTTCTCTGGCGTTTCTGACATTCCCGCTTTCCTATCATCATTTTGGTATTTATATGTTAGAAGGCATGTATTGCACTAAATCTACAACGTTCTTTGTCCTGTTGTTTGTAGGATTTAAGCTTTGAGAACTTTGACACTTTTTTTGGACTCGATGGAGCAGGTTAGCGATGATTTTGGATGTTGAAATGCTTGTTTTTCTGTTTCGTTTTTTTTTTTTTTTGGTGCATTATTGTTGATCTTATCTGCGATTTACTTGGCTTTGTAGTATGAGAAAGTTGAGAAGATTGGAGAAGGAACGTATGGTGTGGTTTACAAGGCACGCGATCGTGTCACAAATGAGACTATTGCTTTGAAGAAGATCCGCTTGGAGCAAGAAGATGAGGGAGTGCCAAGCACAGCCATTCGTGAAATTTCTCTGTTGAAGGAAATGCAGCATGGCAACATTGTAAGGTACGTATCATCGTTAGTTATTGTCTAATCTCTGCTGTAACTCCTTTTAAGGTCAAATAACTTCTTCAATCCGCTGAACATATGAAGATCTTTCAATTTAGTTTGAGTTTTGAAGCATGGAAAAATGTTATGTTGGAAGACAATGTTGCAATAAATTGCTATCTGCTGCTGTCAGTTTTAACTTCTCTGGGAAGTCTTATCTAGAAACTATATGTTCTATTCACATTGATGGGGTGGACTATATGTACTTGTTTATTATGAGGCGTGGATATGTAAAATCTCAGAGGCAGCATCTCTTTCCATCACTGCTATCTCTTAGTTAATACCGAAATATATGTAGTTCTCGATTTAAACTGAACATCCAATTCATTTCCTTTTGTGCAATATTTTGCAATTACGCAAATAAATATAGGGATGATATACATTTTCTCTGGTCCATCACTCAGGTAAAGATGGCACTTGCATTCTGCTTTTTGGTTTTCGCATATTGTCAATTTAACCTGTAGACTGAATCATTGCCATCTGTGATGTTTTTTCATATATATAACGAAGTTGTCTTCAATTGGTTTGCTGTCAATAGGTTGCAAGATGTAGTGCATAGCGAGAAGCGCCTGTATCTTGTTTTCGAGTATCTGGATTTGGATTTGAAGAAGCACATGGACTCATCTCCTGAATTTGCAAAGGATCCACGCCAAGTAAAAGTGAGCGCTTCATTTTAACTTTGTAGCTGCCTGCACTCTATGTTAATTAATGTTTCTTGTTATTTGTCGTTTATATTTCAACAATAGACGACGGATTGGTTAATTGATATAATAACTAATTTACTGCAGAAAATCATTTTTTTTTTCCATGAGGTGCAAATCTTATCTAGCATCACAGTTTCGTGGATTTCTTAATCATTAAACTGAGTTCTTTGGAAAAGTAATGTGTATTTTTAAGCAAAATATCAGCGTTCGTCATGGTATTCCTTTCTAGTATATGCAATACCCTCTCCTTCATAACTGATCGTATGAATAAGTTTGATGCTATATTTTTTGAATCCATTCAGCATGGCGCTTATTTCTTCAGCTTTATTTTGTTTCCTTCTTTTATTTCCAGAGACTTTCCTTTGATCATGTTTTAACTCTTGGTTGAACAAATGTAATGGTGCAGTGAGAACTCTCTAATGAAAAAACTTGTTCCACTTTTGTCATGCAGAGGTTTCTTTACCAAATTCTTCGTGGCATTGCATATTGCCATTCTCATAGAGTTCTTCATCGAGATTTAAAACCCCAAAATCTACTCATAGATCGTCGCACCAATGCCCTGAAGCTTGCTGACTTTGGACTGGCAAGAGCATTTGGTATTCCTGTTAGAACATTCACGCATGAGGTATGGATATGCACTGGATGACTATCTCATTAAATTTTGTACTGTGTTTCTTATAAAAAACCATCAAATTTCGTATTGTGAAGTTAATTTCATTGCATGGTTGTCTAATGGAACGTTCCCAAATAGGCTGTGGACATTTTTTTCTGACACCGAACTTTTCGAAGATTTGGAAAATATTAGTTTCCATTTTTTTAATGCATCTATAGTTGTTTTGTTAGTTTAGGTCCCAATTCAATTATTTTCTTTCTTGTAAAAAAAAACATCATAGTCCAATTTGTCAATGACTTTTTTCTTTGATGCATTAGCCTCATATATTGCTCGAGTTAATCACTATTGGAGGTTTTATCTAGGTGGTGACGCTTTGGTACAGAGCACCAGAAATATTACTTGGTTCCCGACATTATTCCACTCCTGTGGATGTTTGGTCGGTGGGTTGTATATTTGCTGAGATGGTTAACCAGCGGCCACTATTCCCTGGGGACTCTGAGATTGATGAATTGTTTAAGATATTTAGGTAAGTAGCTTTATCGTGCATCTGCCCTCCACTCTTTACGATGATCTAGTCCAATTAACATGGCAAATTAGATCATTAACAATCCTACGAATGCCATATTCAATTTGATTATACACTAGCCTTCTAGTTGGTTGTCGTAGTATTACATATGGGAGTCCACCGAAATCTCTTCACGGTAGCCATCTATGTTGGATTTGAATATCCTATAAATTTGTTTGGCTAATGTAGAAGGGTCAAGAGCCATCCAATGAGAATGGACAGCCAGCCTAGACACTTATGGATATTAAAGAAAAATGAAATCACATTTTATCTAGAGTGGGATTTTCTTGGTGGGTGGATTTTTCCTTTCATTTTTTTTTCATTTTTCCTTAGGGGAGAGGGATTTAGGAATTTGAAAAACAAAGGCAACAAAAGTCAGTGTTCATCTGTTTACTGCGGCTTTGTGTTACATATATCTCACTTTATGCGCAATGAGGAAGAGTGTATAGTAAGTTACTATGACCTTAAATTGCGAGTGTTCGGCCCAAATAATGGAGTGATAAGGTGAGGTTTATTCATAATAGTAATGAGTAGGACAGCACCTAAAACATTATTCCCCTTCTAAGTCTACGTCTGTCTGTACTAACATATTCATGCTTTCATCAAACCTCTTTGTGTGGGGATGCAAAGAGTTCTGGGAACTCCAAATGAAGATTCATGGCCTGGCGTTACATCTTTGCCTGATTTCAAGTCTGCTTTCCCCAAGTGGCCTTCCAAGGTGATGGTTCAATCTCACTAAATTTTCATCCTCTGGTTTGCTATAATGTGTGGTTCAAATCTTTACTTCACACATTCTCTACTTGCACAGGACCTGGCTTCTGTAGTTCCAAATCTCGAATCTGCTGGCATTGATCTTCTCTCTGTAAGTGAATTATTTTCAATTGGGGTGTCTTTGTTTTCATCATTTATGATATCACATGATCTAGATCAATAAGTGTTGGTAAATAAATGGATGCTTTGCTTTCTCCCGGCCCTCCCACTTCAATATGTTATGTTTGACCAACTATTTCATCTTCCTCATTTTTATTTCCTATTTTTGGTTGTTCCCTCTTTTTTCTGGATTTTTAGGAGGGGGTGAAAGCGAGAGGCAATCTTTGTTCACTATAAATCTGTAACGTGTTGACAGTAGTGTCTGGCTCCCCACTAATTTCCTCTTTCAAAATCAATCCCTTACGAAAAATTAAAAATAATTAATATCTTTAAGTGTATATTGTTGAGGATTGTTGGGAGAGGAGTCCCACATCGGCTAATTAAGGGATTGATCATGGGTTTATAAGTAACGAATACAGCTCCATTGGTATGAGGCCTTTTGGAGAAACTAAAAGCAAAGACATGAGAGCTTATGCTCAAAGTGATATTATAATATCAAATTATTGTGAGGATTCATGATTCTTAACATATATATATATATATATAATATATATATATGCTAAGGGTTGATTTCTTGATTCATTTGAGATAATTAAAATTTCTTTTATCGAATTTTCCAATTACTTGAAAATTATTACCTCCAATTTTAGTATTTTGAGTACTGTTTGTGTCAGTCTTAATATTGATCTAGGCTCTGATATCGGCCTTATTTTTAAGACAAAAATGCAACATTCTCCAATCAAAATATTTTCTATCTAGAGTCTTTTCTCGATCCATAATATCATTATCTAATACAATTATTGATAGGGTACCCATCAATATATCAAAAAATTTCCATTTATCCGTGTTGTACTTGTACGAACTTTCTTGATTATTTTTCACTTGTACTTGTACTACTATATATAGTAGTAATCAATGTATATGCAATATCTGTGTCTTGAAATGGTTGACCATTATTTTCCAGAAAATGCTGTGCTTGGATCCCACCAAAAGAGTCACTGCCAGGAGTGCTCTCGAGCATGAATACTTCAAAGATGTTGGGTTTGTTCCCTGATTCCTCTACCAATCCTCCTCCTTAGGAGAGTGTCTATATAGCTCCTCTATTGTGTAGCATTTTATGGGTCTTAATTGCGTGATTAAAGAGGCAAAAAAATATATAAATATATATATATATATATATAATGAGTGTGCTGTCTGCTTATTAGTGGTTTTTATCATTTTTCTTTCCCTTCTGATTCTTGAAACTTAGATCAGGTTTTGTTAATGTGGCTTTCAACAGAACATCGGCTTTCCAGCTATACTTATCCCTTCCATGTCTTGGCACCAATATATATATATATAAATACACGCATGTTTATGTGAGAATTCACGCCTTCCTAGCTTGCTACCCTTTAAATTCTTTTACCCCTGGAATGGATAAGCTTGTGTTTGGAAACCATGTTGCTTTTTTTTCAACCTGTTTCTTTGTTTGATTGAATATTCAGCTTTTGGTCTGCCTGTTATCAATCTGTTTCTGATCCTATGCATGTTTTTCTAGTTTGTCGGCAGGCCGCTATCACATACCGGTTTTTTTTTAATCTCGAGAAATTATTATTTTAGTAGGAGGGATTGAATATTCTAGTAAGCATAGGAAGCATAGAGTTCTTCCGAAATAGGAGCTCGAGCGCAATCAAGAGACTTTATAAACATGGTAATTGCTAAACTAGTAAAATTCTTTTGATTTTTGTTGGAATGAATATTCTAGTAAGCATAGAGAGCGTAGGGCTCCCCCCGAGATAGGAGCTCGAGCAACCAAGAGACTTGCTAAACTAGTAAAATAGTTTTGATTTTTGTTGGAATGAATATTCTAGTAAGCATAGGGAGAGTAGGGCTCTCCTCGAGATAGGAGCTCGAAAGCAATCAAGAGACCTTATAAATATAGAAATTGCTAAATTAGTAAAGTTCTTTTGATTCTTGTCAGCGCCTATTCTATTAAAGCATGGAGAGTGTATGGCTCCCCAAGATAGGAGCTGAGCGCAATTAAGAGACCTTATAAACACAGAAATGATTCTTATCGGATTATTCAGGATCGTATAAAAGTATATTTTACTCATGTTTTTATATCATTTCTCGTGGTTTCCTGTTTTTCAATGTTTTAATAATGCGAAGGAAATTTAATTAATTTTTGTTTAATATTATTATGCTTCTTCACTTTAGAAAAGTGTTTGTCACGTGAAATTGGAGAGGCGTGGGGTAAAAAAGGGGGAGCAATTGGATAAAGCTTGTGGTCAAACATCTACAGGCTTTTTTTGAGTGGTTGGTAAAGCTTCGGCCATGTGGGAGTGTTCGGTACGCAAAACTGGCCCATAATAATTGTATTAATTGATTTCAATAAAATGCAATGCCGCCATTATTTTCATATTTGGTTCAACCATAATTATTGGTCAATTATGCTCAAGCTAAGGTTTCATGAAATTTGATTATTTTTGGACATGCCAAAAAGTGTTCGTTAGGTATTGGTTGAGGATAGTTGTCGACAAAATAATTTCTTTTGAGATAAAAGTGATGTGAAACGTCTCTTTCTATTTTTTCTTTAAATTTGGTTCAATTTAGGTTCGAATCACTAGGTACTAGGTTGTTCAAAAGGAACCCAACTGGCCATCTCGATACTCATAAGATTATAAGACTTTTGTCCTTGCTCTAATTTTCTCGTCTCCACCAGAAACTGTGCTATTATTTGTGGTTGACATTCTAGTTCCTTTGCTATTGGAAGTATGATTCTTGCTCTGCAAACTACGCTCGCTGCCTCACACGGAGGTAAGGGGCATAGTTCGTTGGAACTCTTGAGGGTCGACCGCCCGCCTTATGGAAGGTTTTTTCTTTTGGAGGTAAACCAAAAGTGTACCTCCAAAAGTGAGAAATATGCTTGTGATTTCTCGTTTCATCCAAATACATCTAAAACATCCAAACCAAAAACAAAAGTTCTTGTTTCTCTTTAACCTTAAGAATCCGAACTTATATGAAATTATCATAGACTAAAGAAATGAAACGTGGAATGACAGGTACTTCTATTCTTCCTCTTCTTTTGTTGCATCCGTTCACTAATTTAAATTTGAATAGTCAATAACTTCTCTAGCCTTGTCCGTATATCGCGGTTTTAAAGTATTAATTACTCTTTTTCTTATCTATAGTATTTATATTTACTAATGATAGGCGTAATTTCTTGACTCAGTTATACATATTTAACGTATGAGTCAATTTCTTTTCAAAACGCTTCTAAACTTTGCATTTCCATAATTTTGTATTTAATAAATTTATTAACCTTTAATTTTTTATTTAATAGATCCTTAAAAAATTTAAAATATTTTAATAAATGAATTGATAATATAAATTTGAATTTTGTGCGTAACAAATTTAAAAAAATTAAAAGTTTAAAAACTAAATTTTTTATCAAAAAGTTAATGGATTAAATAGATATAATTCTCAAACTTCATAAACTAAAATTTTATTCATAAATGTTTTATCACATATGATAATTCACTTAGTAAGGAAATACGCTTTGATTTAATAAAATAAAAAAAAATAAATGTAAAAATAATAACAAATATATGTATGTTTTGTGGACACCTTAGTTTATTAATTGACACATAAAAGCTTGGCCACTAGAGAATATTTTAATAATTATTTTATTAATTCAAACTTCTAAAAATAGAATATTTTAATTATAAAATTATAATTTTTTAAGTAGATAATACATTATTTACGTCAAAATAGAGAAAAATAGGGTCAAAAGAGTATTTTCCTTTTCTCGTCCTAATTTCGGGAAATTTTCTTTTTCAAGTAAGAAAAGTTAAAAATAGTAATAAATAAATAAGCTTTGTTAGAAAAAAATTAGGCATTGGAAAAGAAAAATCATGGAGATGTGGACAAGAAGATTACAGGGAAAAGTTCACGCAAGAATACTGCTTGATTTTTGCCTCTGTGTCCACTTGATGGATCTTCGAAAACATGTTTTATACTTCGTTTGGTTCAGATTGTGATAGTGATAGTGATAGTGATTCTATTTTTTGTTCGACTTCGTTCAGGAAAGCTCCCGAAATTTGCTGATCTTTGTGCGATCATTTTCCTCTCTGCACTGAAAAAATTGTTGCAACCTAAAATTCGGTGAGTTGCTACATCTGTATTCCATGATTTTGTTCAAGTAATCTTATTCGTTTTCGTTTTCGTTTTCCACTTTTCATTCTTCTTCATCTCCAATCTGGCGCTGAATGTCTTACTCGTTCGTCGAAATTTGACTTGCATTAGATTAATGTTATGATCTCTGTTTAGAAATTTTTGTGGCGATTGTATCGTGAGCTTTGGAGGTTATTGTGATTGTTTCTTTTATTTCTTTTCCATGTTCATAACACTCCTTATTTTTCTTTTGCTTGCTGCTTGAATCTAATCTCCATTACAGATGGTGCTGTGGTGTATTTCATTTCGTAGATTATAGATTCTGTGTTTCAACTACGGATTGTGAATCGCTTGCTGGATAGTAGTTAACCTGATCGAAGAAGGCAAGAATAGAAGTTAATTTAGGCTTTCTGTTGCAATTTTCGCTTGTAAGTAGGTTTTAAGGTTTCGAATTAATTACAAGCATCGTTCGATGTGTAGCATTTCGACTTTCTTCTTCATATTATACTCAGTTATTTTCCTTCTTAGAGCAGGAAGTTAAGGGAAAACTATGCATACTACGATCAGTTTTTCTAGGATGAAATTGATTCAGTGGTATGGAATTCTATTTATCCTGTATATTAAATGTTATGATGTTTCTATTGAATCATGATTATGCTCTATATCTACAGAACCAATTGTCCAGAATTTGCGTTGGGAAAACTTTAATCTAGATCAGATCCTTTAGGCGCTGTGATTGCTTCAAAGATGGGCACGTCTGAAGCTCTGCAGATCTTTTCAGGGGTCATACCTCGTGCTTTATGTTCAAAGCCCTATTTGAACAATTTGGACTCCACATTTTCTTTTAAATCACAAGTAAAATTTGCGGAAAAAAGAGTCCTGAGATATATGCATTTGTCAAAATGCTCAAGTAGGATATTACAAGAGATAGAAACAGGCTTTAGTGGGAAAACGAAAGGTAATCATCGTCTGTTATACAGATGCAAATGCCAACAAGCAGAAAGTGCTAGTGGTATGATTCCAGAAGGTGGAAATGGAGCATGGTTCAAGGATGGTGCAAAGATACCAAAGTCGATCACCAGCATTCAGAATGGATCAAATGCTTCGGAGTTTCAAGATGTTCAGTTTGCAAATCAGGAAATCAAGAGCTCAGTATCTAATGATACAAATGGAGAAGTTAGAGATTCATTTCAAAAGATTAGTATTGAATCCATTGAGGATGAGGCATGGGACTTGCTTCGTGAATCCATTGTTTATTACTGTGGCAGCCCAGTTGGAACGATTGCAGCAAGGGACCCTACTTGCTCTAATTCACTGAATTATGATCAGGTCTTTATACGTGATTTTATACCTTCTGGTATAGCTTTTTTATTGAAGGGAGAGTACGATATTGTTCGCAATTTTATCCTCCACACGCTTCAGTTGCAGGTAATCTAAGTATGTAATTAAGCATCAATCGGTTAAACTTCCTTTTTTTTTACTTCTCTGATTAATGCTTGCAATTCGTTATTCCATAGAGCTGGGAGAAAACTATGGACTGTCACAGTCCTGGTCAAGGATTAATGCCTGCTAGTTTCAAAGTCCGAATAGTTCCTTTAGATGGTGACGACTCTGCGACAGAAGAGGTTTTGGATCCAGACTTTGGGGAGGCAGCAATTGGCCGTGTTGCACCTGTCGACTCAGGTACATAGACCATCCAATATTTCCTTTAGAAGAAAAAAGTCTATTCATTGTATTTCTATATCCAGTTACGTCACTCACCTTCCTCTCTATCATAGGATTGTGGTGGATAATTTTATTGCGTGCATATGGGAAATGCTCTGGCGATCCCTCAGTCCAGGAGAGAGTTGATGTTCAAACTGGGATCAAAATGATCTTGAGGCTTTGCCTAGCTGATGGTTTTGACATGTTCCCTACTTTATTGGTAACTGACGGTTCTTGTATGATAGATCGGCGTATGGGAATTCATGGCCACCCTCTCGAAATCCAAGTAAGCGATAACCAAGATTTTTAGCAGTCATTTTTAATTTCTTACGATATAGATGCTGTAGCTTTAATATATTCAATGGCTTCCATGTAAATGCCTTGGAAATGTTAGAAGAGAAAAGGCGATCGAGTAACTATGAATAACCTATATAACAACTACATCTTCCTTTCCAATGGGCTTAATAGATCAGCTGAAGAAAAGGAAAGGGAAATCTAGATGTGCTGATGATTAAGTTTTTGAACCAAGCAATGCTATGAGCATGCTTGTGATTCATTTTTTTTCCATTTACATTTTGAAAGTGAAAATACCAAAGAATTAACAGTATATAGTACGATTTTGCAGTTGCATAATGAAATTAATGTTTTTAGTTTATGCACCTTAGATTTCTCTGGTCATAAAATGTTTGTAGCATGGATTGCTTCCTATAAATTACGTAGTAGAAGTGTAAAGATATATTCTTTTTTTCTCCTTTGCAGGCACTTTTTTATTCAGCATTACTTTGTGCACGAGAGATGCTTGCTCCAGAAGATGGGTCAGCTGGTCTTCTCCGTGCGCTTAACAATCGTTTGGTGGCTCTATCGTTTCATATCAGAGAGTATTATTGGGTCGATTTGAGAAAGCTAAATGAAATTTATCGATACACGACTGAAGAGTATTCATACGATGCAGTCAACAAATTCAACATCTACCCTGATCAAATTCCTTCTTGGTTGGTGGAATGGATCCCCAATATAGGAGGTTATCTACTTGGTAATCTTCAACCGGCTCACATGGATTTCCGGTTCTTTTCTCTAGGAAATTTGTGGTCCATAGTAAGTGGTCTTGCTACAATAGAACAGTCTCATGCCATTTTGGATCTCATTGAATCCAAATGGGAGGATCTGGTTGCAGACATGCCATTCAAGATTTGTTACCCTGCCCTTGAAGGTCGGGAATGGCAGATTATCACTGGCAGCGATCCCAAAAACACGTAATTTACTTTGACTTCGTACTTCTGCGATTTATAAATGAAATATACCCGTTTTTTGATGTTGAAGTTGGTCTTGGTATCTGTTGATGATGCAGGCAATGGTCATACCATAATGCAGGCTCGTGGCCAACATTGCTGTGGCAGGTATGTTTCTCTCAAAGTCCTGATGTTACTACTATGTTATTTTGTTTCTGAGAGAACTCATTTACAGATTGAAATACTATTTTGGTCTTTTGAGACGTTCTCCTACTTTTTAATGTCAATCTTAAGATTAGTCCTATGGTTAGTCTGGAATGAATATTTATAAGATATTAAGAATCATTTTCAATGAAGAAAAGACATGTGAATGTGTTTCTAAAATGTATAGAGGGAAGGCTAGTAGGATCTAAATTTGTTGAAAGGTTACGTGAGATTCCACGTTGGTTGGGGAGGAGAACAAAACATTCTTTATAAGGGTGTGAAAACCTCTCCCTAGCAACACGTTTTAAAAAGTTCGAGGAAAGGGAAAGCCCAAAGAGGATAATATCTGCTAGCGGTGGGCTTGTGTTGTTATAAATGATATCAAAGTCAAACACGGGGCGATGTGCTAGCAAGTCAACTGGGCCGAAAAGGGGGTGGATTGGGAGTCTCACATCGGTTGAAGAAGGGAACGAGTGTCAATGAAGACACTGGGCCTCGAAGGGGTGGATTGTGAGATCCCACATCGGTTGTAAAGGAGAATGAAACCTTCTTTATAAGGGTGTGTAAACTTCTACCTAACTTTGAGGGGAAGCCTGAAATGAAGGAAACTTGTACCTAATAGACGTATTTTAAAAACTTTGAGGGGAAGTCCGAAATGAAAAGTCCAAAGAGGACAGCAATAAACTAACCAAATGGACTAATTACAAAAGGTATTGAAAGTATGAGCACAATTACAAAAGGTATTGAAAGTATGAGCACTAAATCATTTACGTAGTTCTCTTTGTTAGCACAAAATTTGCCTTCCCCTATTCTCGAACTCTTCTCGACAAAGAAAGCACAAACTATATCTTGGACTTGAATATGTAAAATACAATACTGAAGTATTTGATTATACGTTTTTCAGCTCACAGTTGCATGCATAAAGATGGATAGACCAGAAATTGCAGCACGAGCCATTGAGATCACCGAGCGACGTTTGGCTAGAGATAAGTGGCCCGAATATTACGACACAAAAAAAGGAAGGTTCATTGGAAAACAAGCACGCCTATATCAAACATGGTCAATTGCAGGATACCTCGTGGGCAAGCTTCTGCTCACCGAGCCAAGTAAGGCAAAAATTTTAATAACCGAAGAGGACTCGGATCTCATCAATGCCTTCTCCTGCATGATCAGTGCCAGCCCGAAACGAAAGCGTGGTCAAAAGAGCTCAAGTCCAAGCTACTTAGTTTAAGTTGTCCGAATTTATGCTGTCGAAATTCAATACTTGTGTAGGTAATTGTAGCGTATTGGTTATCTACCATTTGTTGTGCGAGTAGGTTGTGATTATGTAACTTGCTCACAGATATAGCTATGTATGTCAATTTTGTCCAATCGATGTCTTGTAACTGGTGTGAGTTGAGTTCAAACAAAAATAATGTAAATTTATATCCCAAGTTCACTCCATTAGCTGGTTTTCTCATATTTGGACTTTTTTGGACTTTTTTCCTTTAGTGAGGATACGAAAACAATTTCTCTCCTCTAATGAGACAATGATATTGTCCATAGATCAAATTATTTCGTGGATTGGATTTTACTTGACTGTCTACGGCTTCATTGTGTGTGCTCGGGGTAGAAGTTTTGTATGTATCACCATTTTTCTGTGTTCTTTCTGAGTTCCTTAGAAAGAGTTGTTTCATGGGTCAACAGGTTAGGCGTTAATATGAAACGATTTAAGTATAATGCAACCAGTTTAAATGGAGTAAGGCCGATGCATTTTCCCAGATAGTGAATCCCCATTTAGACTGGAAAAGGGAGTGGGGCCAAAAAATTTCTCCCATGCCTGAATAGGGAGAGGAGCCTTGTCCCCGATCTTGTTACATCTTGGCCTAAGTTTTTTTTTTCCCTTTCTTTCTAACATACATAATAAATCACTAATTTAAACTTTCAAAAAATATTGTTTTTTTTTTTTAAATCACTTTAAACAGAAATATATAATTGAGAAAACCATAAATGCTTGAATTTATTCAAGCCTGCTTCAAGTAACGAATCAAATGAATGTATCTCAGTAACTGTTTTCTAATTATTTGGCAAGATCTTTTACGTGGGTAAGTTCATAACCAATAAAAATTCACTTAATTTGTAATTACAATTATCTAAACCCAATATAGACATGGGATCACATTCAATTTTATCATTACATCCCAAAGAAAAGAAAAGGATTCCACGCAGCAACAAGATATTTAGGCATTCAACACAAAATTTTCATACTAATAAATTTAAAATTTAACTTTATTAATCAAAATATGTTGGCAGAAAATTTACCAGCCATACCCCTAGGGAGGGATCGGTCTTCACTGAGAAGAAATCAAAATGGCCTCGGAGATTCAAATTAATGACATAGCGGCAATTCCTCTTTTCATATAACACGAGATGTTTAAAATAACGACGAAATTCATCAACTGAAACGAAATATAACATTTGGCTCATCATAACACCACGATAATGTTAAAAGAAACTACACGTGAATAACAAAAAATCCAACCTAAAATCTTGAAAATTCTCTGAACAAAAACATTCGACATTGTAATTATACTTAATCGAAGAGACTGAAGCCCATGTCCTGCAAAACATCGATCAAACAAGAAATTAGAACAGATTTACCGAATAAAACTGAGTTTATGATCAAGAATCTTATGGCAATTCCAAGCAACATTTTCGTAGAGTTTAACGAAGCTTACATCATCTGATTCTTCCTTCTCTTCAACCTTCTCCTCTTTCTTTGACTCTTCTGCAGCTGGGGCGGCACCACCACCACCCCCACCGCCTCCAGCGGCAACTGCCATGGCAGCACCTCCACCAGAAGGAACAGATGCTAGTTTTTCTCTTCCGGAAGCAATGAGCTCTGTAACATCCTTGCCCTTAACGCTAGACAACAGAAGCTCGATTTTTTCATCATCAACTTCAGCTCCAACTGCAAATTGGTTTCAGAAAAAAAATATATATGACATCAATCAAAATACTTGACTTTCACGTAATTCAAACAAAAGGCGACGAAAATGAGTATTACAAATAACAACACTAAGGATATCATGCTACAACCAAAAAACAGTCTTAATGTATAATTATTAAAAAACAATCGTGCTGCCGCTTCAGTCTCTTGAACCGTCGATTGCAAATTTCATACATGAAAAACTTATTCATATCCAGCCACAAATTACAAACACATTATTCTTATTGTTTCTCAAACAGAAATTAATTATCAAAAACTGCGTTAACGAACTTAAGTAACCTCATAAACTAAAATGCTAACCAAGCCAAAATAACAGAATCAATATAGGTAGAAGAAAAATCATAGCGAGACAGAATCAAATTCCGTAAATCATTTCACAGAATGAGAGAAATAATCAGCAATCGGTACCGCAAACCATCCAAAAACCGAAGCTCCAAAGCTTGAAATCGTGCAGAGTCACAACAGATCGAATCAAATCGCAAGTAAATAACAAAAAGATTCTATGAAACGAACAAAACATATTAACCAAACAAACACGTAAATTTTTCATTCAAAAATTCAAAAAAAACACGTAAAACTAAACATCAACACAAAAATTCCAGGATAATCCACAAAAAGGATTACATTTAGGAAATATAAGGATAAAAATGAGAACGAGATGCAGATGTTTACCAGATCCAAGAATATTTTTCAAATCTTTAGCAGAAGGGCTGGAGTTGCCTCCCAAGACGGCGAGCAAATATGCAGCTACGATCTTCATCCTTCGCAGACAGCAAATCGCAAAAGAACGAGAGAGAGATAGAGAGAGTTTAGTTAGGGTTCAGTAGATGTTGCTGACTGCTTCTTATTACCTTATATAGTGGCGAAAGATAGGGTTTCTGATTTGTTTTTTTCCTTTTGCGAAGTTGAGAGGCACCTGGTTGAGCGAAGAATACTCTTAACCATCAAAATTTTGGGCCGATTGTATTGGGCCTGGGCCCATTTTTATGGCCCATAAAGCCCAACCCGTTTTGCTTCTCCCCCGTCTTTTTTTTTTTTTTTTTTTT
>NW_019268527.1:3313726-3323312 GCF_002738365.1 Cucurbita moschata
CCCCCGTCTTTTTTTTTTTTTTTTTTTGAAGTATATTTGATCCTATAATATAAGGTAAATACGCCTAATGGTTCCTAATCTATTAGGTCATTTTGAATTTGGTTCCTTGACTCAAAATAAAAAATAAAATAAAATAAATAATAACTTTGTTATTATTAAATTAATATTTAGGCACGTGAATATTTCACTTAAATAACACTTCACACGTGAAAATCAATAAATTAATTTCTTTCATGTAAATAAATTTTTCATGGATAAATTTTAATATCTTTTTAATAAATATAAAACTATGGTTTGTTTCTAATTTTAATCCTCTGTTACTATAACACTATTTTCAATCGAATTTTTAAAAATGTGCAAATTTTTTAATAAAATATATTATGCTAGATTAATAAAAACATCTAAAAAAATACATTTTCAATAATTTATTTAAAATTTCAAAAATAAGTTTTAAAAAGTATATTTAACGTTAATTTTGAATAGGAATAGTCTTTATTTCAAAATTTTAATTTATATATTTTTTAACAAATTTTAAAATATCTTTAAACTTTTTAAAGTTGGGTTATTAAAAATATATGTTCCTTCAATTTTAAAAATTTTATTAATACTTTTTATTTTTTTAAAAATATTTAAAAATATTTTTTTATTTTAAAGTTATTTTAGGTTGGAAAAGAGTCAACTTAAAAACAAATCGACGGTTCCCGACATGAAGCAAGTTTGTAGGTAACTATGTTGCTCTTACGACCAACAAAGAAGAATATCATAACGAATTATAACCGTTCAAGCTCGCTACTAGTAGTAAGGTGGTTGTCAAGCCATGTTTCTGACATGAAGCAAGTTTGTGGGCAACTATTTTACTCTTACGATTGACAAATAGGAATCCCCTAATGATACGTAACAGTCAAAGTCAACCGCTAGCAGATATTGTTCACTTTAGTTCATTACATATCACCGCCAATCTCACAGTTTTTAAACGTGTCTATTAGGTAGAGGTTTCCACATCTTTATAAGAAATGTTTTGTTCTCATCTCCGATCGATGTAGGATCTCACACGAAACCACTGCTCTATTAAAATTGTGGGCAGTTGTGTTGCCCTTACAATTTCTATAGGTCTAAAACATCACCTCATTATTCATTTTCTTCGGTCTTGTTAAAGTTAATGAATAATAATTCAAAATAAAACTCCAAAAAATTGATGAGAAAGGGACGGGAATTTGTTATATTGAAATATCACGGTAATATTCTTAATCATTCGTTGCTCTATTTTGATAAAGAACACCAAATTAAAATACCAAAAATTATACTTTGTCCAATCCAATCTTATATATAATAAGGTTGTTGAAATCGAACCAGTGAAACGTGTGCGATGCTATCAAACATTATATTATATTTAAGATGTTACCTATGTACATTACACTATTCAATTAAAATAATCAATACAATAAAGTTGAATTCCTTTAAAAGGAGATCCCAATTATGTTTTCATTTTATTTTTAAAAATATAAGAGTTTAATAAATACCATTTTATTTTAGAAAAATGTATAAAAAAATATCCTTGAGGTAAACTTTCATAAATATCCTCGAATTTTTGTAAAAACTTTATCGTTAGTACTACATTTAAAAAATACTCACGAACTCTCAAAAGTAACATTAAAAAGTTTGAGTATAATCTATGAGGTGTCGATAGACAGTCTTTCGTTCATGTATTAACGGTAAGAATTTTTTTTTAAACATTTTTTTATAATGGTAAATGATGTTAGTGCTAATTTTAAAATTTCATGTCTTTTTTTAAAATATAGTACTAACGATAAACGTTTTTTAAAAAATTTAAAGAGTACTAATGAAACTTTTTAAAGTTCATGAAGTATTGTTAAAAGTTGAATGATATTTTAAAAGTTTTTAAACAAAATACTAACCGTCCTCAATCGTTACAAGTATTTTTGAAAAGTAATTTCAAACCAACTATAAATTATATTATCCCATCTAAAAAAAGTACCTGAAATGACGTTCTCGAGCATTAAAAGGTATTTTTAATTATTCAAAAAGTAATTTCATACCGAACCTAACTTATTAAATTTAGTCTTTAAACGCTCTTATTGAAATATTTCCAACAATGTAGACAAGTGAAGGTCTTTTCAAGGAAGCAGAAGGTCGAAATGGAAAAGAGAATTTGAGGCAAAAACAAAAATATATCTGTAGATTATAATTGAGTTTTAACGTAGAAGGCCATTCAAGAGGCACTTGTCAAAATACTACACACTCAGAAGCCGAGTTTACGTATTAATACATCATTATTAGCTTGACAAAGCAAAAGACCTTACGCATTCAACAGAAAATTTCCATTAGTAAATAGGTGTAATACTTTAAACAGCAGCCGCAGTCTCGGCTGGTTTAGCTTCTGCTTCAGCTGGTGCTGCTGCTGCTGCTGGGGCCGCCTCTGATGCAGGTGCCGCTGCTGGGGCCGCCTCCGGTGCAGGCGATGCTGCTGGGGCTGCCGCCGGTGCAGGGGCAGCTGCTGCGGCTGCCGCCGGTGCTGGTGCTGTTGCTGGGGCTTCGTCTTCCCAGTAGGCAGTCTTCTTCCCGGTTTTGGAAACAGTTTGGAAAACTACATCGCGCTCCACGTTGCCTTTCACAGTCACCTTTTGCGCATCAATGTCGATGTCAAATGTCTCGACTCCTGAACATGGTAGCCAAGCACTTAAGTAAAGTTCAAAACGTTCATATTCAGTTGGGAATAGCAAGAATCTAAGGGTTTAGATTAAAGGATACTCGATTTTGCAATAATGATTGATTTATTAACCATCACTCAAGAATTCATTCTAAAAATCTTAAAACATAAAAGAGAACTAAGCTTGCAATGAAATTAACCAAGCATGCATATGGTTTACACTTTCAAGAGTTCGTGTATTAGTCTAGAACTTTGTGAAGTTCAAACTTCTGACCTCTTTGTCCAAGATATATGTCTAAACCAAAATTCGACCCCACGAACCGATACAAAGATTACACATCAAAGAAGAGCACATCATGAGACAACCAAAATTTAGCCAAGGAATGACAAACCTTCCAGTTTTCCCAAGACACGTCTGACGGCTCCAACACAGCCTTGACATGACATAGCAACCTTGAGGACAGTAGTCTGCACAGAAACAAATTCCAAACTGTATTTATTAAAGATGGAATCATAGAACTCAGCTAGAAGAGGAAGGTGCAATACAGACTGCCTGATACCAAGAAATAAGAGTTAGTTCATCTCACACAAGAATTTAACTTGTCCAAGAGTGCTTAATATCAACGGTCCTTTATCAAATTCTTCGCAGAAACTTACTAATCCAATTTTATCAGTGATATCAATAAATATTCTCAGTGATTTTTCAACAACTCTGGCTCCCAAAATAACATAGATTAATAATTCAAAACACAAAAAAGAGCAGAACATTCTAATTTGGAAGAGCGGGAAAAAATTCCTTTGTGACCAGAATCTAATATACGATCAAGATAAAGCTTCCTTTGTGATCGATTGACCAATTATTAACCAATAAGTTGATCAATTAGCGATACTAAAGAAATACTTCTATGGAGCTCTCTTAGACTTCGACCTCATTTGGCTCGGTTACTGACGTTTCCACCACTGGTGTCAGATTCACATCAAATGAAAAACCACGGCATAAGACCTTAGGAAGAAGGAGCAAGGAAAAAGGACAAAATGCTAAAAGAATTAAACTATGTGCAGGTCTGAATCGCAAAATAAGTAGGAACTATACAAGATATCAACAATCGCGTGAGTAGCTCTTGCATCTCTGTAGCTTACATAATTTCTTATAGCATATAAAGATCTGATACGCCATAGATTGAATATGTTTCAAAACAAATCCACAAGTCCTTCTACGCCAATTTTAATCAACGATTCATGCTCCAAACAGCAGATTTATAGTTTAAAAAGAACAAACCAACGTATCTTCGATCTCCAAAACATACGGGAGACAGAAAGAGAAAAAGAAAAAAAAAACGAGGCCGAAAAACGTGAAGCGAATCTCCAACAATTACATTCAAGAACAAATTTCCGAGAAATTCGTAGCGGTACCTGAGACATGGTTAAAGATTACAGACACTCGGGAAATTCGCCCTCGCCAATCTCTGCGCTACTGGGTTTTGCAGGCTTTCACCGGGCTTTAATAGGCGCTGTTTTTCGGGTCGGGTCAACCCAATAGATAATTATTTAAAAAACAATTCTCACCCGATTCTTAACAACATTACTTTCCAACTTCAACTACCGGTCAAGGGTCTTTTCGTCATTTCGCCTACTCTAATGATATTCTCCTCGCACTATTATGAGTCCATTGCTTCCAAAAAAGGTTTTGTTATTTAGTGAAATTACTAAACTGTATTTAAATTTTAATATTTTTACTTATTTGATTTTTAATTTTTTACTTTTACAAAAATATAATTTAGCAGGGTAACAAAATTAAATATTTAGAGATTTTATTAGTTATAAAGTTAAAAGTATTTAACTTATTAAATATTTTAACATTTTTATAGATTAAATAAATATAAACTTTTAGAGTTAATGTGATTTATTGAATTTTTTTTTTTCATAACAATCTATCCGTTGAAAATGGACATAATTTGATAAATTGGGCATACTTACAAAATATATATATATATATATATATATCAATATTAAAATAGTTTTTTAGAGGTAAAAAGTGAGTAATATCTTGACCAATTAAATTATAAACTTTAATCGTCTATCACATGATTTTTCTTTTAATTAATTGTGACATTTATAAAACAAAGTCGAACGTCGAATGTGACATTTATTTTGAAAGAATAAAATGCTTTTTTGAATTATATAAGTATTTTATAGGAAAAAAATAGTTACATTTTTTCTCTAAAAATATTTTTTTTTCTTTTTAAATTTTTTAATAACGTTTAAAACTATGAGTGTAATTCATAATTTCAAAAGTTTCGGTCACATAAATTATTAAATTTCATATATAAATTTTTTAATATGTTACAAATTTATTATATATCTAGAACCTTCCATTTCATGGATAATAAAATTTTAAAATTTAAATTTTATTGTACAATACTTTTTAAAATTCACAAATCTACTTAAACACAAATTAAAATTTGAATTTCATGCTCAATTTTTTATTTTAAATTTAATATAATTGTTATTTTTTTAAAAGAATTTTGAATGTGTTGGGAAGCCTATTGGAACAAAATAATATATATATATATATATATATATATTATTATTAAATACTTTTTTTAAAATTCATAAATTAATTACCGAAAATTCTATTTAATTCTTTCTTTCATGGAAAGTCCAATTCCATGTAAAGTTCGAAGTGATCCATCTTTTCATTTCTTGAAGAATAATAATAAGAAAACTTTTAATAATTTCCAATGGATAAACTTCAAACATTTTGACATTTAAACCACAAAATATTTTAAACTTTTAATTTTATTTTTATTATTATTTTTATTATTATTATTAGGAATCAACGATCTTCACAATGATATTATATTATGTTTTACTATGCTTTCGAAGTTCACAATACTTTGTTCAACATTTGAGGATTCTAATGACACGATACAATCTCCACAATGGTATGATATTGCCCACTCTGAGTATAAGCTCTCGTGACTTTGCTTTGGATTCTCCAAAACACCTCGTACCAATGGAGATAGTACTCCTTAATTATAAACTCATAATCATTCCCTAAATTAGTTGGACTTTCTTCTAATAATAATAATATTATTATTATTATTGTTATAATATTATTATTATTATTTTTTTTTTTTGCTTAAAGCAATAACGATTGGATTTCCTTTTGGTCCGCCAAACAAACGTAGAAATTAAATCTTTCTTTTGGTGCATTACAGGGTGGTGGATTCTATCAACAACTTTTTTTTTCTTTATTTATTTATTTATTTTTCCTATTAAGGGCATCGAGTAGTAGTGGTTGTACTACTCCAGTTCATATTTTTTTTGCAGTTGTACTACAAATAAATACACATGGGTAGTACCAATGTGAGGTACAATTGGCCCTTCAGATTTCTCAAACCACTTTCTATGTTTGCAAAAGAATCTCATGTGTTCTATGTTTTTGCATGATGCATGGAATATTAGTTCTTTTTAGGGTTCGAATCCGTGTCTCGAGCTTTCAATCTTATATTCGTTCTCGAGCTTTCAATCTTAGATTCATTTGGGTTTGATTCGCGAAGTCGATGAACGGATGATTTGGTCGGTCTTTATTCTCAATGCAAAAAAAAAGATAAGGAGAAAATTTTCTACGTGTAGATAAACCTAAAAAAAATTCCACGTCGAGCAAAATATCGAGCGTGTCGTTCTAGCTAAAGATATTCATTTAGTTCACAAAAAATGAGGAGTCGAGAGAGTTTTTTACCCATTGGCTAAAAGGGGACGGAGATTATGCTTTTTCATCACTTTACTTGTCTCATCGAACTCGTTATTTATTTATTTATTTATTGTTACCGTAAATAAGTTATTGGATATTATATCGTAATTTTGAGATTTAAACTTTTACAAGTTATGTCCGTTAAATATTATAATTAGTATTTTTCTCTTATGGTTGTTTTCGTTATAACATTTTATAATATTTTCTTTAAATAAAATTTATTAGATTTTTTTTTTTATTTAAATGGATTTCTATTTTCAAGTTGAATCAAGATAATTAATCTAGAATTTTAAAATTATTTATAGAAAATTTTAATTATCTTAATAACTAAAATTTTATAAAACAAAAATATTAAATATTCACAAAATCACTTACTTAATAAATATTATTAACAATAAATAGGATAAATTGAAAATCACTTACTGAATAAATATTATTAACAATAAATAGGATAAATTGAATTGGATTACGAGCCCTATTTTTAAATTAACCAAATTAACTTGAACTATATTTTTATTTTTAAAAAATTTAAATTAACTAAAACATTAAAAAATAATTATAATTTGAGGAGATTTGTGTTTTTTAAAAATATCAATTTTTTTTTTTTAAATTAAAAAAAAAAAACAATTAAGTGGGCAAACTTGTAAAATCACACAGATATTGAACTTCGGCCGGATGGGTTATATATATATAATTTAAACATTTATGTAATATGAGTTTTTAATTGACTCAGTTATTCCATTAATTAATTTGTGCAAAAATAATAAATAATAAATAATAATGATGCGCAGTTGGGCTGCCCAAAAGGATATCATTGCCCACCCACAGGGCCACACCACGATCACAACGAAGACGCGCACCCAAAATAAAAGGAGAGGGCCGCCTGAGGTCAACCACAACATGCGATCCAAGCGCCTTCACTGGAATTTGTCAGTTGATGCGGACCCCTACGACATGTCGTTTTAATTTCCGACTTTTTTTTTTTTTTGCAAAAATCAATTTATGTATTTAAATACCAAATTAATAAAAATACTGTTTAAAAATATTCAAAACTTAAAATAATAATAATAATAATATTCATAAACTTAAAAATAATACTTTTAAAAAATTCAATAATACTTTTAAAATTTAAAAAAAAATAAAAATAATAATACTCTTACCTTAAATTAAATTAACGTGCAGTTTTAAGTTGGTAACTCGAGCATGAGATCTTGCATCGATGAGAAAAGGAAACAACCAAAGCATTTTTTATAAGAGTGTGGAAATCTCTTCCTAGCATATGCGTTTTAAAATCGTGAGACTGACGACGATACGTAACGGGATGAAGCAGATAATATCTACTGACGGTGAGTTTGGACTGTTACAAATGATATAAAAGCTAGACATGGGGCAGTGTGCCAGCGGTGTCTTGCTGGCCCCCTAAGGGAGTGGATTGTGAGATCCTATATCAGCTGAAAAAGAAAACGAATCATTTCTTACCAGAGTGTGAAAACCTATTTATAGTAGACGTGTTTTAAAATTGTGAGGATGACGTCTATACGTAACGGTCAAAGTAGACAATATATGCGGGTGGTGGCCCATTACGATATATTTTTTTTATATTAAATGTTTGATATTTAAATTTTATGAAATTTTAGTTATTAATTCGGGACAAAATGAACTTAGCGTGGAAATCTCTAATGAAAAGCCCAGGTACCCATCTTCGATCCACGAGGGGCCAACACTTCCGAGACTTGCACACGCAAACCAAGAGACGCAAGAGAGGATATCGTGCGCGTCGTAGCCACGCAAACCTTTGACACGGTCTCAAACCATTCAACTTTCTTGATCAATCATTCCCGTCGCCAAATTCTCTCTAGACTCTTCTGATTTTCGTCTTCCGTCATCCGTCACGGCGGTCGAAAGTCGAAACCCTAATCCCTAAATGCAATTCCGATCCCTAAATTCGCCTGCTACCTCGATCTCCTCATTGGGGGCGTTTACTCTCTGATCTTTGATGTCTCGCTTCGTGCCAGGACTTTAGAGTTCTCGTCCTTCGTCTCGCCATGGACGGCTCTGCGGTTGAGGATCTCGGAGCACCGGAGTCATGGGAGGTCGCCGATTTGGACGAGGCTATGAGCCGATTGATGCTCCCTTCTTCGTCTCCTTTGAAGAATTCCAAATCATTGGACCACTCCGTTGCCGATGCCGCTCTTGGTTCTCATTCTTCTTCCGCTTCGTTTCCGTCCCCTTCCGCGTCGACATCTTCTACTCCCGATAGGGCTTCCGAAGATGTTATCAATCAGGTTGATCAGTTCCTTCGCGAGGCTTTGCATAACCCTAGGGAGCGCCTATCAAGTAAGTCGTTTATTTAGCCTTCCTGTATTATGGATAGTGTGATTGGGTCCGTATTTGGTACGTGGGAGATAGTATAAAATGGCTGGCCATGGCCCCCTCGAAGCTGGGCCGTAAGTAAGCGAATTTTAAAATGGCTAGAGTAAGAGAGCGATGGTGTATACTTTCTATTTTTTGAAAATAAGATATACCCTTTATCTAAACTGATAATTCACAATCATAACTTCGTACTTAAAAGAAAAAAGAAACCTCCTAGTTGGATTAACTACATTAGAAGTATTATTACTAAAAAACTATGTAGTGAATTTGGATAAGCGGCGTGACATTGGTTGAGAATTATATCATTAAACTAAGCGATGCAGTTTTAATCAATTCCAAGATAAAGGTTTGCAATGGTGGCTAATTGATCTTGGAAGATGTGTAGATGGGTGGATGTTCTTTAGTTGATTATTGTCCAATTTATGTAGGGTGGTGGAATCGAAGGAACAACTGATAAAAGAGTTGTAGGACTTAAGTAATGATAGTCGAAGGGGGTCGGCCTAAAAAGCCATTTGGCAAGTTAAAGGGTTAGCATGGAATTTATAATGTTTCACTTTTGTTGGAATTAAGTAATTTAGTGGCCTGACCATCTATGGCAAGAGGATGTTGATGCTTCAACTGAGATGAGATTTTCAGAAAGATTTGTTCTTCCAATATGTATGGATTGGGGATTGGTATTGGGATTGGAGATTAGAAGGACGGTTTTGGTTTATAGAATATAGTAAGCTCAAACAGTTGCCTTGTGAGAAGGATACTTTTAGATATTAAAAAAAAAAAAAAAAAAAAAA
>NW_019268527.1:3324230-3328931 GCF_002738365.1 Cucurbita moschata
ATTAAAAAAAAAAAAAAAAAAAAAATCTATGAAGTTTTCAAAGGATAAGTTTAGGTCCTATGAAATTATTTGGCATAGGCAATATGATAGAATATGAGGTTTGAAAGAAATAATTTGATTTTAGGTGTTAGAAACCAATTACGATGAAGAAAAGGGTTAGCATTGATGGGAAAATGGTTTAGAGCAACATACCGAACTAAGTATTATAGTTGTCATAAAATCTGTGGCAAGGTGGATGCTTCATTGAGCTGGAAGTTCGTGGGTGCTTCCAGCCTGGAGGTTTTAAGAAAATATCGAGGAATTGTTTTGTGGGCACAGTTTCTGGAGCAAAGGCACAAGATTTCGTAGCTTAATTCCATTGAAACTTTCATACAGGGAGAATATGGATAGAAAGAAATAGGGGGCTATTTAAAGTATAGTTGTATGGGTTGGGGAGAGGTTCTAGATTTAGATAAATTTCATGCCTTTGTTGGTCTTCACATTTCGATGCCTTTTGTAATTGTACTTAGTCTTTATAAAATCAAAGTGGACATAAATAGAGTTATAGCTTTTCACCTTAGCTGGGAGAATTGTTTCTCTTAAAAAACCATCACCATGTAAAAGCATAATCAGGAATTAAATTTCTTGTAATCTGGAAGGTTGTTGCTTACTTCAAAGCATTTTTTTTCCTGTTTGGACGCTGAAATTTCTTTAGACAAAATGAAAATGGAGACAATCTAAAGGTAGAAAGCACTCTACAACGGTGCCTACATACTCATTTCCTTGTCTACTTGAATTCTGACTTGTACTCCTGTGGCTTATTTGCAGTGCTTCAATTATTTTGTTGAAATATGGTATTAATGAGCTTTTCCCTCTATTGATGATATTGTATACTTTCATTGCTTTAGTTTTGCGCATGGAGCAAGATGTTGAGAAATTTATCTGTGATCCTGCTCGACAACAACTAGAGTTTCAGCAGTTGCCTACGTCATATTTACGGTTAGCTGCCCATCGGGTAGCCCAACATTATTCATTGCAGTCCATGGTTCTACTGGACAACAGTTTACCTGATGGGTCTGGTTCCAAAATTATTGTTCGCAAGACTTCTGAATGCCGTCTTCCAGCTATCCGACTTGCAGATATTCCTGTAAATCTACCCACAGAAGAAAATAATACCATGAAGGTTGCTATCAAACAGAGGCCACAGAAACGGTCCCAAGTAGCCAGAGATGCAAGTTCAAGTTCATCAAAATCAGGGGGTTCTAAAAGTGTGGAAGAAAGGAAGGAGGAGTATAATAAAGCTCGTGCTCGAATATTTAACTCCGGCAGCAATTCAGGTAGTAATGCTGGTGGGAAAGTAGATGCTGATCCTAGGCTGCAGGATAGTTTTCGTGGTTCCTTGGGTGCTGCAAAGGTTGAGGAGAAGATGATTTCTGGAGCTCCTGATACAAATTTTAGTAGGGGTTTGATTGACTGTTCTACGAGTAGCAGTAGAATAAGTAGAAGTAGGACTGACAAGGAGCTGCCTAGTAGGCAGCACAAACCAAATAGTAGAGTAGCCATTTTTAGAGATCGTGAGATTGACAGCAAGGACCCCGATTATGACAGGAACTACGATAGGTATGAAATGCATCCATTATTCTCTTGGCTTTATCCTATATATATATATATATATATATATATATATATATTTTCAAATCATAAGGTATTTTCTAATCATAAAGTTACTGCTAGATGAATGAAATAAAGAGGGCGTTTTAATTGACGAGTGTCGATTTCATATTTATAAAATTTTCCATTTGGGATGCATTTTGAATTTTCTTGATGGGATAGCGGTTTAGCCAAATGTCTGGTTGTAAATTCTTCTTCAGGTATATGCAGAGATTTGATCCTGGGTTCGGCTTCAGTGGTGGGCCGTACACCGTGCAGCCCATGTACGCTCCTGCAGTAAACTACAACACTGAATTTCCCCAACTTGGCTCTGCTCCTAGACAGGCTGTTTCGGAATGTCAGCCTAGACCACTCCCTCCACATGTACCTGGGCCATGGAATGCCCAATCATCTCCTGCAGGATTGGGGTACGGTCATCGAGAAGCAATGATTAGACCTTTTAATCCAAATGTTGATGCACATTCGTCTTCTGGCGTGTACCTGCATTCCTCTCAGTA
This sequence comes from Cucurbita moschata, assembly GCF_002738365.1. Taxonomy (NCBI): domain Eukaryota; kingdom Viridiplantae; phylum Streptophyta; class Magnoliopsida; order Cucurbitales; family Cucurbitaceae; genus Cucurbita; species Cucurbita moschata. The sequence continues at coordinate 3,326,378 of NW_019268527.1, forward strand.
TCCCTGTCAGCAGTCTGGAATGCATTTTATCCATCCGCACGAACAAGCTCATCAACCCTTTTCACAGGTTTGTGGTTGCGAACTGTTTCATTGAATCTGATTTTTGATGCAACAAGCTTTTTATGCCAAGCTGTGCAAGTCCTTCCCTTCCTTGGATGTTTGTGCTGGTGATATTTTATTGAGTAGCTTCGACACTATCCTACTGAATGGAAGTATCTACTGAATGCCAAGCGTTTCCTATTGTTCGAATGATTTTTATTATCGTCCTTGTATGATTTAGATTGCTACCTTTCTTCTGGCTACTTACAATGTACTAGAGTGTGTTTCTTTTTCATTCACACACTGTTTGACCCTGATCTTATGGTTTTGCAGCAATACCAACAGCAACCAGATGCAAGTTTTGGATTAGCGCGGCCCCGGTAAGGGGCATGGGCCATGCCTGCTCCCTGCCATCTGGTAGCTAAGATTTATCGTGGGCTTTTCAGTGTACATTTTTTTACTTGAAATGGCAGGGGGCAGGCATGAAGACTGAGGTGGGTATAGAAGAAGCATCTATATTTTCTGAGACTTAATATGCTTCTTTCCACCATCAGTTTCATTGGAGCTTCTTGCATCGATTATGGTTGATGAAGAAGCTCATTGCTTTGGAATTTGCGTTAGTAGGCCGAGCTGTTTAGGTTGCTCTTGCTACTGATAATGACGAAAAGTTAAATCGAAGAATCAGCAACTCGCTGGGAATTTACCTGCAAGATTTTGGATGAAGGTATTTGATTTTTTTTTTTAATGATATATCAACTGTTACCCTGCCTACACTATCCTTGCATTCTCTGTAAGTTGAACTTGAAAGAAACGAGAAAAAATGAAAACGTGGATAAAAATGATTTTGTAATATTTGTTTGCTTTATGTTTGTTGATATAGTTTTAAGCTTTAGAACAATGTTATCATCTTCTTTAATGTTGAGCCTACTGTTTCTAAACCTACGTTAGAGTGTCTTGTAAGACTCGGATGTTGTTAGGTGCTCCGTTTTATTTTCCCATTGAGGCCGAACCTAAACTTGTGCTCGAGAGATAGCTATCCATATACTAGATAAGAGATGTATGAACTCTCGAGAAGAGAGGAGCCAAGGTGGCCCCCCTCGAACTGCTCGGATCCCACGAGTGAATAGAAAGTTGGATCTACATTGGATCTCACTAGAATAGACCTATCTATCCTCCTGAGGAGAAGTTTGGTTCCAAACCCCGGTTCAAACAGGAGAAGTACACCATGCTAATGTCTCTTGGATGATCCACATATCAGGGTAAGGCGCTGATGAGCACATTGAACTATCTATGTGGCTGAGAGCCCTTAGCTCATCAGACGTAATTATCAGGGGCGCGCTCTACCACCGAACTACTAATAGCTTGTCGTGTGGGACTCCCGCTAAAATGAATTCTTGCACTGTGCTTTTTTGTACTACATGGCTAGTACCGTTGATTTTTAGCTCAGCTTTTTTGGCATAGCCATAATGCCCTATTGTATCTCTCCATTCGTTATTTTGGCTTCTCTTTTACCATGAAGTTCCGTTCCAGTTCTAAAGTTATATTGTTTACTTCTTCAGCGCATGGGAGGATATGGTTCTTCATCATTGCAAAACTAAAACTCAGAGCTGTGCTGGTACGAACGCTAACGCTTCAGCCAAATGAAATGCCAATGACACGACCAGGATCAGAAAATCATCGAATATACGGATCTAAAGAGATCCGTAGCCTGCCCAGCTCGAGTACTAATTGGAGACCTCGTAATCTCGTCAACATCGATCCCACAGTTTTTCCCTACACACTGTCTAAATCCTGTAAGTGCACCGATTAGTTTCAGTTTCATTTCAATGGCGTTCCCTTAAAATTAACAACACACATTCGCCACGCCCTACAAATATCCTTTCTTGTTGCAAGGGCAACGATGTATGCGTGAGAAATGAAAATTGCGTTTCGGCTACTTGAGGGGTCGAGTGGCGTTTTCACATTAGATGGGCAGGTATGAAATCTTTAGAAATGTGACACTCCTTATATGTGAAGAGCATGAAGCTCATACTTTGAATGTAAATTTGAGGGATGCCTCAATCACCATACTGCATACACAACATAACTCCAGCTTCTCGTATCATGAAAAATCTCGGTACTACGTTGACACCTTTCTATATTCTGTTTTAATATAGTATTAGTAAATGATTATATGGTGAATGTTAATTATAGGTTTGATTATATGCTGAAAATTGTTTTCTGTTTTATTTATTTATTTATTATTATTATTTTTATTTATAGAAATTCATTGAAAATATGTGTAGTTAATTGCCTTTTCCCCTTGGTTTATTTTTAGAGAAATTCAAGTTTTTTCATATTATTATTATTATTATTTTTTCACAGGCATGTAGATACCACCATCTTCGGTGTAATTATATTATTATTATTATTATTTTGGCAGTACATATTAGTATATATTTTATGCCAAATGGATCGTTTGTATTGACTATTATTTTTAGAAAATTATCTTGGTAAAAAAAAAAAAAAAAAAAAA
>NW_019268527.1:3330706-3363764 GCF_002738365.1 Cucurbita moschata
AAAAAAAAAAAAAAAAAAAAAATATATATATATATATATATATATATATATATATATATATAGATATAATCAAAGATTTGAATTTCCTTGATATTTGAAATTTGAGAGTATTTTTGGAAGTAATTTCCTTAATATTTGATTAATTTTTATAAATTTTTTGGAAGCAATTTCCTTAATATTTGATTAATTTTTTTTATTTTTATAATTTCCTTCAAATCCAAGATGTTATACTTTATTTTATACACTTTGCTTAGTTTAAAAATAACTAGTCTTTAATTAAACTTCAATAATTATTTCCATGGAAAACATTTTTAACGATGGATCCTATGATATTTAAGAGATCTTTTCATATTGAGACTCTATAATTTACTTTATTAGAGGGGTCGACTATTCTGACTAATTAAGAGCATTGATTTCATTGGTATGAGGCCGTAGGTTTTTTTGGAGAAACTAGAGATAAAGTTATGAGATCTTATGTTCAAAGTGAACAGTATCCTATCATTGTGAAAGTTCGTGATTTCTAACGAATAATATTCTGTATTCTATTTTTATAATGTGATTTTTTTTTTGTGTTCTATACCAATAATATGATAAAAACTAATATTGAGTTGATTTAGTTCAGAGGTGGTTAACCACCTTTGAGTTGACAGCTAAATGTAATACCATTAACTTAGAGTTGAGATGACCTTAAAATATTATAAAATACTTTAATATTATTTGTAAATTGTTAAATTTTATATATATTTTAAAATGATTTAAAATGTAAATTGCTAATCTATTAGGTCAGTGTCAACATTTTTTAGTACATGTGGTTTAGACCACGTGTTAAATACACATTTTTTATCTACGAGAAAAATGAACCCAAAAAGTTGCCTATATTAATTTTTATTGAAAATAATAGTAAAATATGTTTTCGATAAAGTTGAAAAAATAAAAGAACATATTTGAAAATTGAGATAATAAAACTTGTGACAAAAATGTACCGAAAAAAGAAAATTAAATAAATATTAAAAATAAATAAATAATATTCAAACATTTCCTACGCTATAAATAGGTCGGAGTCCAAAAAATATGTTTTATTTCTTCTTTCAACAGTTTCCCGCCGAAGTTCAGTTTGGGACTAAGAGCGCGGAACCCTAACTCCTAGAGATTCAATGCAATCCGAGTTCCTTAATTTATCTGCGATCTTTGTTTTGATGCATTTTTTCTCCACGTCTTGTACTTCTTGTCTTGCTGCGATCTGTATGGCACGGGAAAATCCACCGTTGCCATCAATCGCGCCAAATTTCATCCCTCGGTTAATTTTCTTGTTCTACCGCTTTCCGACACTGAAGCCTTGACTCCTAGAGATTCATCATGCAATCTGAGTTGTCGATTACCTGCGATCTTTGTTTTCGATGCTTTTTTGTTCTCTAATGCTTCGATTGCTGCCAAGAGCATAGAGTTTTAGTCATTTTTCTTATTATGGAGAACTCTGCAGCAGAGGATCTCGTAAATCCTGTCAGCCTTAACTCCTAGAGATTTATCATGCAATCTGAGTTGTCGATTACCTGCGATCTTTGTTTTCGATGCTTTTTTGTTCTTGCTTCGATTTTTGCCAAGAGAATAGAGTTTTAGTCCTTTTTCTTATCATGGAGAACTCTGCAGCAGAGGATCTCGAAAGTCCTGAGTCATGGAAGGTCGCCGACTCTCGATCGTTCATGACCGGTGCTGATCACTCGATCGATTCCTGGCAATGAATTCGACGTATTCTTCAGGTTGATCGGTTGCTTCGTGAGGCTTTTCAGAATCCTTGCAAACGCTTATCGAGTAAGTGGTTTATTGTTTACTCATCTCGACGAAGATCGCTGTCTGTTTTACTTGTCTGAATCACTCCACTTGACATCGTGTTATTTACCCGGTATTTGTTGCTATCGGTGGTGATTTCTCGGAGGAATACTCCAATTACATGTCTAAAACCAGATAGAATAAAATTGCTTATGATATCGTGAGTCTCATTTCCTTCTCGATATGCTTACATGATCCCTAATGGCTTTTTCTGTACTAGGCGGATAGAATAAAATTTCTAATTATATTGTAGGTTCTTTTTCCTTTCCTTTCCTTTTGTTTTCTATACGCATGCATGACTACGTTGAGTTCTTATATGCGGTGTTCTAAGTAGATTTTCCATTTGATTTCTGGAAAGTAGACATTTATTTTTTGTACAAGGTAGCTAGCATAAATTGGCGACTATATCGTAGATTTCCTTTCCTTTCAGTGCATAATCTACATTGAGCACGTAGTGGTGGTGAAGGTGATTAATAGTCTTTCCACTTGATTTCTCTGAAGACGAAGTCTCTAATAATAACTTTTTTTGTACAAGGAAAATTGAATAAAATTTCTGTCTATCGATTGCAGATTTGCTTTCCTTTTCTATACTAGATGCACACACAGGTCTATGTTGAGCTCATAGTATTTCCACTCGATTTCTCTTGCTAATGATTCAATGCTGATGGTTACTGTTCAGGTCTCTGTTAGGTAGAGAATCCTTATATTATCTAGGATAAATTACAAGTTTAGTCATTAAATTTTCATTTGTGTTTATTTAGTTCATGAACCTTAAAATGTATTTTATAGGTCCTCAAACTTTTAATTTTGTCCATTACATATTTAACATTTTTTTAAAATTAATCTATCTATCTCTTAGATATGAAATTGAATTATATGTTATGATCCTAAGTTTGTAAATTTTAAAAAACATCAAATAGGAAAGATTTATTGAACACAGAATTTTGAATAAAGTTTATGGACGTGATTTTTAAAAGTTTAAGAATCGTTGTTTACTTAGTTTGTTTGCTGATTTTGTTGTTGGTTTATTAGCAGGTAGTTAAGATGGAAAAACCATGGTAAACAGAGTTTTACGTCCTGCTGTTGTGAACGAATTTTGGGATCTGCTCGGATAGGATTCTTCTGAATCTCAACCTCGGCCACTCTTTCCCTGTCTAGGTGCCCATTGCCCTGAAGATATAAGGTCTGGCCCTCCATAGAGTTATTTGGCCTTTTTAGTTCAATGGTTTGATGCACACTACACATCAGGCATTTTTCTGCATTCCTCTCGGTATCTTTTCCAGCAGCCTGAAATGCCTTTTATTCCTCGTCATGAGCAAGTTCGTCATCCCCTTTCTCGGTATGAACATGAATAACTCTCCATTTAAACTCACTTCATTGCAGATGAACAGTTAAACTTTCCTTCCATTTATTTTGCTATCTTCCCTTATTTCTCACATGATTTTGATTTTTTGGGCTTGTATATAGTCAACTGGTAGTTGGAAGGGGCACGATAGTGAAGATCAATCCATCTCATCTGCACAAAAAAAAAAAAAAAAAAAAAAATTTCAAAAAGATAACAAAATATACCTATATCATATATAGCTAATTAATCATTATTCTTGTATTCCATAGATAGAATTTAGTCCCACACACTATGAATCAAAACATAGTCGTATTCTTATTAACACTTAATTCTTGGCATCCTCTTCTTTGAAGTTTTCAAATTGCATATCGTTGAGCTTCAATTCTTTGGTTGCGAATTTAAAACAGATGCATAAACCGATTTCAGAACATGAACAAGTATGATCTCCACAATCAGCAGATGTGTTGCATGCAATTTGTGTTAAAAGGCTTCTCTTTAATACCAGTGGTGGCATCGCTTCAACTTCAACTGCAATAATATTTAAACACTTAACATTATGTTTGAAACTTTTGAACACTTTAACATGCGATTGTTTTAGAAGGCTTCTCCGTTGAAATATTAACCTTCAAAGAGATTCAAAACAAACAAAGAATGAAGAACTAAAAATTTTACCGGAACGAGACACGACTAGCAGTATAATCACAATAATGAAACTAAACTTCACACTACAAATCTTTGTCATATTATTCTTTGTGTTCGAACNAAAAAAAAAAAAAAAAAAAAAAAAATCTCAAAAGCCAGCTTGCTTGGAGAAAACTCTTTTAGAGCCAGGTACAAGTCAAGCCCCTTCGATTCGACAACAAGAGTCGGGTATAAATAGTTTTTTGGTCAGCTTTCCTGTTCTTTCAGACGCTGCAGTGTCTAATATGAGGTTCCTCCTGCCTCAGACAGCTTCGAAGTTCCCATTGATTATAGAGGGATGAAACCACTAAACTTGTTTATGCTCCTGGAGTGCTCTTTCTATAAAAAAGAAATTGGTTTCAATCAAGATTTTCCTGACTTCTTAGGCATATGAGGAATCGGCCTAACATCTTTTCGATCGAAATCCCAATGTATAGTCATTTTAACTACTTGCAATTTTTTATTCCTTACCTTTAAAGCATTTACCAGCTTTGTTTCTTCGATTTATTTTGCTAACATCCTTTTTTGCCTTCAGCTTTTGGATTAGCTTTGTCTCTATAAGGGCATCGGCTAAGCCTACACCGTTTCGTTTAATGCTTATTTTCCTCAAATGGTGGGGCCGAGCATAGAGAACTGAGGTAGAATCTAATGACCTATTAGTTTTATGAACTTTATGTGGATACTTCCCACAATTAGTTTCATTGGATGATTCTTGCATGTTTTTAGAATGATCGAGAATGTCGATGGACTGAAAGTTGCACCAACAAGCAGAGCTATACAATCTCTTTTGCCTCCCTATGACGTTGAAAAGTTAATAGAAAAACTAGCATTCGTCTCGCATGTGCAGCAGGTCTTCGACGAAGGTATTTGCTCTGAACATAGCGGAGGGTAAATTAAAAAAAATACCTTTCAATTTACTTTTCTTTTAAATAGCATTATTTTTTTTTTCAAAATTTTCAATATTACATTTGACTATATGAGCATTTCAAAATTATCATATTTAGAATTCCGTGGTAGCTATCTAAAATGAGATTTTTTCAGGGTCTCAACTTTTACATGAAACTTTGAAAGGTTTATACTCAAATGGTAGTTTTAAATTTTTTATAAAATATTAAGATAATATTGTAACTTTTGAAATAATAGTTTTCTACAATATTTTGTGAATTACTAGGAGAAAAAAAAGTAATCTATTAGAAGAAAACTTCATTTATTAGATGACAATTTTGTTATCCTAATTTTCATCAATAGAATTTTGGTTGGTAATTTTCTCGATCATCTAATTTTAATATTCATCAATAATAGTGTGGGATGAATTGAAAATTATTACAGAATTTTAAAACAATATGGGGTACATTAAATAAAATAAACATGATGTAGAATAATCTAGTTTATTATTTTCATGTTTCTCTCATTTTGAATAATATAAGGATAAAGCAGCGTATTAACTGTTAGGCCCACAGTTTCTGAATGGATTGACGAAGTTTGGAAAGGATGTCTTTGCTTTGTCTTCGCCAATTGCTTGATTTATTTGAGGTCCATTCGTGAGCCTCGCTTACCTATACTCTGAATGTTTAGGTCTCTGATTAATACATCTTCTACAGCCGTCTGGAGCTAGTTGAGAGGTGGCTTGATTATTCATTCATTAATCCCTTTCAGCATCCACAGTGTAAGATACAAATTCCTTTTATCTCTCTTTGTTGGTAAATATGGTTCGCAATTTTGCTTGGATTGGTTTTGAAGTTTTTGAGTCCTTAAGGAACTAATATATTTTTAAATAACTGTAGAATGAAATATACATTCGTAAACCAGATTCATTTAATAATTGATAAGCGTAGATTTTATACTTCCCAAGCATTTGATTGATTTTTAAATTGAAAAACAACCCCAATTTGATGGCTATCCTTTTTCCTTTTGTACATATTGTTTTTCAATTTTGAAAACGACTTTTTAGTTTGAATTGAGTATAAAACAAATTTCTGTGATGTGATTAACTATCATTTTATTCTCTGTTTTCTATAATTAATTTTGAAAAACAAAGCAAGTTTTGGTAAACATTAATTAATTTTAGGCCCACTATATAATTACTTGGATTTTATTTTTTAGTTTTTAAAAAGTTCCGAATATAAATACTACGTTTTAGGTTCATTGATGTCAACTTATTTTTGCTTTTGAAATTTAGCTAATAATTTTAAAAGTTACGAATATAAATACTAATTCTTTCTAGGTTCATTAATTAATGGTAAAATAATCACTGTTTTCAAAACAAAAAAAAATTAAATGGTTATTAGATGTCATGATTTTTTAAATCCATATTTGTAAAAATAATCTGTCATTTTTGTATCCCGAAAAAAATTAAGCTTTAAAAATATATTTCAATTTTCTAGTTGCCAAATCTCTAATAATAAAACTCTGAGTCTGCCTCCTACTTGCCTAATCCTTTCTAATAAAACTGTGGCTTTTTTTCTTCAGATGTTCGTTTTCGAAAAAAAATAGGAAGAAAAAGAAAAAGTATATATATTGAACACAGCCAAGATGATTTCAAACATATTTCCCTTTCCAAAATTGAAATTCTCTTCTGGCATTAAAACTGTTTTCAATATATTTACTAATGTCAATCACACTGCATTTTTTCTTTCAAACTTTTTGTCTCAAAGTTCAATGAAAAAACTCAACAAAATTCTTTTAAAGATTGAAAGCAAAAAAATTTGTTCCATCCTTGAAAACAAAAAAATCAAAAAGTAATTAGAATGTCTCGTTTAACAACGTAGAGCTTTTGAAAATAAAAAAAGCAACACTTATAACGGTTTTCTTTTCAGAAAGGGAACAGAAAGGAAATGATAAATTATTACTATAGATGGTTTAAAATTAATCAAATTTGAGTTTTAAAGGTCTCATTTTAAAACAAAAAATCAAAGAGTAATTAGAAGCCACCACTTAAAAAAAAACCTAGAGCTTTTGAAAAAAAAAGCTGATAAAATTATTACTAACTATGGATGGTTTAAAATTAAAACAAAAAAAAGTTGTTAAATGAGACCTTTAAATTTGTTTCTGTTTCTGTTTTCCGCCTAAAAGGGAGGGTGGTGGATTTTGCATTTTTTTTTTCTTAGTTTAAAAAATGTGTAGCATTTTATGTTTGTTTTCGAATGTAAATGTTAGGAGAACGCATAAATGGGTAGTAAATACCTGTTGTGTTGTTTCCCTTTCCCTTTCCCTCCAATCAAACATCCAGCTTCAGCTTTCTGTCAATGCTCGAAAACGTTTCATAAAAGGCCTTGAAATACACTTGTAAGCTGTGTCTACTACATCTTCCTTCCCGCAAATTTCTGTTATGCCGCCAAAAACAAGTTGCCTACATGGATTATGTTCAAAGACGGGCCTGTAAATACATTAATGCAGCTTGTACTAACCATTTTTAGTTTTTTAAAAAGTGTACCTGACTTTTCCAAATTTGTCTATAGGAAAGATTGAATTCTTACCCAAATTTTGATAACTATTTAAATATTGTTTAATTTTATTTTTTTAAAAAATTAAGCTTATAATTTTTAGGTATGAATTTCTCCATTATACATTTTACAAATGTTTTCAAAATTCAAACACAATTTTCAAAAATAAAAGATCAAATAGTTATATAAAAAAAGGCTTAGAAACTATATCTTTTTTAATAATCTATAAGTTAAAAGTAAAAGTAGTCTGTATAAACTTATTTTAAAAAATAAAAAAAAATTCAAAGACCTAAAATAATCATTGATAACAGTCTGTCAACTCTAATCAATCTATGGTTCAAAAATATCGAATTAAAATTATTCCAAAATGTGAAAGAGAATTTAACTCCATTGGACGAAGATATTTTCGTTTCCCATTTAAAAAAAAAAAATTCACAATATATATTTGAGGCAACAGTATTATGAGCTTTCCCCCCTACTAATAATGATATGAATATCAACCCCATTACGGATCACAAAATGACATCACAACATTTAGAAGTAATTTTGAAATGATTAAAATCAATTTTGTCATGTATTTAATCATTTAAAATTAATTTAAAATTTGATTTTATATTTTCAAAGGCAATATTCAAACCATAAAAATTAATTTGAAATAATTAAACTCATGCTTTGGAATAATTTTTACCATTTCAAAACCCTTTCAATAAATGGAGTGCAATAGCATACAGTGAAGAGGAGGAATCAGCTATGTATGTTGTACCTGCGCATAGAAAGTTGAGGGATACCACAATCCACAGTACGGATGGAAGCTCCAGAAGCAAGTATTGGACCAATGGTAGATCCACAACCCGTGGCATTTCTCACTACAAAATCCTACCATCACCACACGCAGCATTTGTGAATATTAATAATTAAAGAAAAAACTAAAACAAAAAATCTACCAAAATATGCCAAATTTAGATGGAATCAATCAAAGTTATAATTTAGGTACTCGGAAAGGAACCATATCTAATTTCAATATTAATAACAGTTCACAACAGTAGAATGAAAATTAGCATATGGTTAAGGGAATGTTCATAACTGGACTCAGTCAGCGCAAGAACTGAAATAATAGATAGTACTGGGAAACAGTAGAAGCCCGTGACATACCTGGCGTTGGTAAGTTATGAATTCTGCCTATTTCTCTGAAAAGAAAAGATGCGACTCCGCTTGTAGCATAGCGCTGGTTAGCATTGTGCTTTATGACAACTCCTTTGTGCATTTCGGGCCTGTGGTGTTCTTCATGCTGTGTTCAAATTAATTTTTATTGTAAACTAATCAAGTATGTTGAGTATTATTAAGAGGAGTAGTCCCGCGTTGACTAATTAAGAGGATGATCATGAGTTTTATAAGTAAAGAATACTATCTCCATTGGAATGAGGCATTTTGGAAAAACCAAAAGCAAAAACCAACGAGAGTTTATGCTCAAAGTGGACAAATATCATACCATTGTGGAGGTTCGTGATTCCCAATAAAGTACACAAACGTTTTGTTGAAAATGTAATTTTTCCAACCAGTTTACATTTATCTACATGTGGATGAACCAACAATAATATCGACGCTCTGACTCAAGGATAACCGTATTAGAAAGTAATTTTTTAGTCATAGGAAACATGTAAAGGTGATTCAAATTAAACCATGCAACACCTACAACCAGCAAAAATTTCGATGAGATGCAAAGCATTTGAAATTCAATCAGAACACCTCCAACTTTTTCAAGTTCATATACTCGATTAATTTAAGTTTGCTACTCGACTATTTCAGTTACTTTTCCTATCATGAGTTAGTTCGCACGTTAAATATATAGTACTTGATCTTTCAAGGAAAAAAAAAAAATAAATAAATCCTTTTCTACTTTGAATTGAACGTACCGAGAAATGATTGCCTAAAAGCGCGCTCAATAGCACCTTCACCAACGTATCCTTGGCCTAAGCAGCTGGCTATGCGCCTCATGGCCTGAAACATGGTGGGTGCACCAGCTTCCTGAATTGAACCTGAGCCCACCTAAATAGGAAAAGTTAACGACTAATATATGTATGTGTTTGTGTGTGAAACAGCTGTCAAGTAATGATCATACTAGGTTACTTAAAGACAAGCAAGAGATTATTGACATGAACAATAGAGAAATGATAATTATTTATTTGCAGAAAGAACCTTAATTCATCAATGACCTTCCGAAGATCTGAAAGATCTTGATGCAGCAGACATCTTGCTAAGGATGCTTGGGATTGAATATAGAATTTGAGCTAGATGAGTTGGAACCTTAGAATAAGCTAATATGTAAAAAGTGAACATAGTTTTGGAAGTATCAAATAAGAAATAATTCTTTGGGATGCACTCTTTTACTAAGATTACAGTGCAGTGTAGTGAGACGTAGACATAGCAGTTGGAAGATTGATTTTAGAAGCTCATAGTTTTCCCTCATTTTCTCATAAGAGTGAAAACTAGAAGATATTGAGAGGATACTTCCATATTGGAGGGTCTCTATATTTTATATCCTGCCTAGGTGGTGCAACAAATTATGTGAGATCCTACCTCGGTTGAAGAGGGAAATGTAGCATTACTTATAAGGGTCTCCAACCAAAATGTAGCATTACTTATAAAGGTGTGGAAACCTCTCTCTAGTAGACGTGTTTTGAAATCGTAAGGCTGACGGCGATACATAATGAGCCAAAGCAGATAATATCTGCTAGTGGTGGGCTTAGACTTTTACAAATTATCATCATTGTCTGTCTCCTACATAATTCTTCTGGTTCTTCAGAAAACATAGAGACTTGGAATAAAAATGATTGGGAAACTTCTAATCTCTTTTGGTTTTCATGCGCTTGGAAGGTATTGCTTTTGCCCTCTAGCAGAAAGTATACCACCGGCGTATGGACCGATGATCATTCATCCCCTTATCTAGAAAATTCACTTCTACTCATCTTTCTAATGGCTGAAGGAAACAGAAATAGACTGCATTTCTGGTGATCAAAGGTGCCTAAAATCTTCAGTTTTATACTTAATAGGCAGTACTATCTTATCATAGCAATAGACATGATCAAATTACAAAGAATTTATATGGCAGAGAGAGTAAATATGCAAATATCTTTGACCGATCCAAGAGATGCAAGACTTCCGGTCTGCATATCATTCATATAGTACACAGCAAAACTATTACCTCTTCATTATCAAATAAAGCAACCATTCGAACTGCCTGTTCACTCTTCAAGTCACTAGGAGATTCACAAGAATCAATAAGAGCTCTCAAAGCACAATAGCTTGACTCAAGGAAAGCTACAAACTGATGAGTAGACCAAGATCAAAAATCTTGTAAAACAAGTCAAGTGGCTGGCTAGCCAGATTTATTCTGTAGTTTCCTAAGCCACATAAATTGAATGACAAATAAGCGGAATGATTTGCAGATCTGAAAATTAGAAGAAAAATTCTAGAACTCACTTTTTCTCCTACGGAAATGGCAACCAAACAAGACATATTTCGTGTAAAAAAGTAGCATCCACCAGGTTTTTAAGTCCCACTCTTCATCCTCGTTTAGCAAATGAAAACCAGCAGCAACTAAATGCCGTTTCGATTCGGCTGCGAGAAAAAAAAAAGAAAAAAAAAAGATATAAAACACTGACCGAGGTATCCGCATCATAAATTCTATCACCAGAATGTTGAATCGAAGGTATCTAAGATTCCGCCATAAAAATTCCAAACCTCGGCCTCTAAGGTGAGAAGTGAACGACGAATCATTAATGCACAACAATAATAAGAATAACGAACACGTCGACTCGAAACAATTCAAATCACTCTACGGAATCAAAAAACTAGCAGCCGCAGCGCTAATTAGGATTTATTATCCAGTCAATACGCAAGGAACTCCTCTTCGAATCGAAACACCAAAAAGAAAAAAGCAAAAGAACATAGCGATAAAAGATGATACAAAAGCAATCAATACCTGTAGAATGAAACTGAGTCCAGGACTCATTGAGATAATCGAGAAGATCACCAACACTGCTCGAACTCGAACCAGCCTCCGAAGAAGAACTCTATATCACAACAAATATACGAACACATCACACAACTTTTCATGCAAAATGAGATAGAAAAACGGAGACGAACCTGAGGAGTCGAACAGAGAAGACGAGGAGTGAAAATTTTACGCGGAGTAGAGCGAGAAAAGCGAGGAAACATCGAGAGGAGCGAAGTCGACTTGAGAGCGGGAGGAGTAGAATGAAGGAGATGCACTTGCAAGCGAGATATTCCCGCCATTTCTTCGTCCGGTTCTTCACAGACATCCAATTGATTGTTATATACATAGATTTTTAAATTTGGTAAATTGCTATTCGGCCCCTTTACTTTGGGTATTTCGGAATTCCCCTTTTAATAGTCGGGCAATAAATATCCCGCCAAAATAGGATTTGTCCAAAAGTAAGTTGATAATTAAACAATTTTATAGCTCTAAATTTTACAAAATTATAGAATAAGTCACTTAATTTTCTAACTCAACCATTTAACCCTTGAATTTTTATTTATTTGCATTTTGATCTCTTCTCCTCACGTATGTGATCTATTTGTTGAATGATGAAAGTCTCACATCGGCTAATTTAAAGAATGATCGTGGATTTAATAGTGAGGAATACTTTGAAAAGCCCAAAACAAAGTCACGAGAGCTTATGCTCAAAGTAGATAAAGAGAATCGTGTTCATCTAACACTATGCACATTGTGTGCTATGGAGGTAAGATGGTAATTTCACCTGAGTTTGTCCACCATTGTTCATTTATGCTAATCGTAGATCATTGAATTTGTCTCCTCGTGCGTTTGGAACAAGGGTCACGGAACAGTTCAAATGGGAGTTGTAAGAAGAAAAAACTAAAATATTGTCGACAGTAAGTGGCAATGACGGGATTGAATGGAAGGAGGATGAAACAGTCCAAACCCAAGCCCAAGCCCACCGATAACAAATAATCCGTTTTGACCCAGTTACGTATCGTTGTTAGCCTCACAATTTTAAAACGCGTCTTATAGAGAGAAGTTTTCACACCCTTATAAGAAATACTTTGTTCTCCACTCCAACCGAGACTAAACCTACCTACAATTTTTTCCGTATGAAAATTTCATAAATTTAGCATCGGCCTTGGCTCCTCTAATGATATCAACATATGATGATGCATACAATGAAAGAAGGGAAGATTCAATCTCAATTCATTTATTTTGTCATGATTTTACTCTCTTTGACAATGGAAGCTCACCCCTAAACAAAACAACCAAACAATACTAAGACACTGAAATTATTCTCAACATTAACTGGATTAAAGTGAACAAACACAAGTTTACCTTAGAATACTCGGTTGCAGAGGACTAATACAATCCCTAGAGGTTCTTTGGCAGCCCGGTTTTCGGGTCGAGTAGTGATTCACTCTCGGGGAGCACGACCGGCCCTTTACCGGGCCTGGTACAGATGAAATAACTGACATCTCCCTGGTATTTCTGGGATGAACTGTTGATTTCTGGAGGTTGTGGGAGGGATTCAATATCCTCAACACTATTAATCCCAGCATCTTGAAGAATTGACTTATCACCAAGAACATAACTGATGGAAGAAAGAATATTTATCATGCACAAGATTGAAATTAATACAGTTATAGATTGATTGATTCTCAAAATCCAGTTATTACCTGTCTAATACCGTTTCGGCATTGGGAGGGAAGTAGAATAGCAACCTTTGAAGCAAAGATACAGCGGTTTTTCGATTACGTGCAATCAGAACCGAATTCGGCCCGGCATCGAAAGTATATGCCACCTGAAAGTTTGGTTGAAATAAGGAAAAATCTTCAGCACTTCCATTCATCCTATTTTTTGAGCTCTATAGAATCATTCTTTTATTCATCCTATTGGAAGTTTGGTTCATTTTCTAAACTCGAAACTGATAAAAATCATCGAGAAGAGTAGGAATCACGAATCTTCATAATAGTATGATATTGTCCACTTTGAGCATAAGCTCTCGTGGCTTTACTTTGGGCTTCCCCAAAAGGCCTCGTGCCATTGGAGATAGTATTCTTCACTTATAAACTCATGATCATTCCCTAAATTAGTCAATGTGGGACTCCCTCTCAACAATCCTCCTCTCGAACAAAGTACACTATAGAGTCTCCTTTGAGGCCCATGGAGCTCTCGAACAGCCTCCACTTAATCGAGGCTCGACTCCAGTCTTCGAACAAAGTACACCCTTTGTTCGATACTTGAGTCACTTTTGACTACACTTTCAAGGCTCACAACTTCTTTGTTCGACATTTAAGGATTCTATTGATATGACTAAGTTAAGGGCGTGACTCTAATACCATGTTAAGAATCACACATCTCCATAATGGTATGATATTGTCCACTTTGAGTTTAAGCTCTAGTGTCTTTGCTTTGAGCTTTCCCAAAAGGCCTCATGCCAATAGAGATAGTATTCCTCACTTATAAACCCACGATCATTCTCTAAATTAGCGATCCTTTAACACTATCTCAAATCAGTATTTAAAATCCCTGCCAACATAAATCAAGAAAGGGGAGAAATCAGACCTGTGGTTCTCCTTCAGAACGGTTCCATTTCTCAACAAGGCTGATTATCCTGAAACATTGTCTCTTTGTCAGAATGAAACAAAGATTTTTAATCAAAATGGCAGGAGAAAGTCATGTGAATCTTATAGGTCGATTCGGTAATTAAGCTTGCCTGTGGGATGTATCATTCATATAAAATATCGGGGGAGAAGTGTCGAGACAGACTGCATGAAATTGGTTGCTGTCGTTGCATGTAAGTTGTGCGAACGACCGAAAATCGCGATTTTTAATAGCTTCTTCCATAGCTAATACACGCTTTGGTACAATTTCCTGTTAAAGAAAAGAGAGATGAATAGAAATGTATATGGAGTAAAAGCAAACTTGTTTTTAATTGGGATACCTTTGCTCTATGTTGTAAAAGCAAACTTGTTTCTACGGTTTCCCGCATTCCTGATGTACTGCTTGTTTCCTTTTGTCGCGAACTTACCTTGAAAGGAAGATAGAAAATTACATTGCAGATTACTGGAGAGTGAAGGAAAAGCTATGGTAACTATTGGATATTATTTATCATAATTCATTTCACATTGTTCTTTGGATTTGAGGTCGGCTTTTACAGCCGAGCCTTAACAGCCCAAGCCCAAGCCCAAGCCTACTACTAGCAATTATTGTCTTTTTTGAACTTTCTCTTTCGGACTACCCCTCAAGGTTTTACTAGGGAGAGGTTTCCACACCCTTAAAAAGAATGTTTCGTTCCCCTCTCCAATTGATGTGGGATCTCACAATCCACAGGAGCCCAACATCCTTGCTGGCACTTGTTCCTCTCTCCAATCGATGTGAGATCTCACAATTCACGCCCTTCTCGTTGTCACACCGTCCCGTGTCTACCCCCTTTGGGGCTCAACGTCCTCGCTGGCACACCGCCCGATGTCTGGCTTTGATACCATTTGTAACAGCCCAAGTCCACCGCTCTCTAGTCGATGTGGGATCTCACAATTCACCCCCTTCTCGTTGTCACACCGTCCCGTGTCTACCCCCTTTGGGGCTCAGCGTCCTCGCTGGCACACCGCCCGATGTCTGGCTCTGATACCATTTGTAACAGCTCAAGCCCACCACTAGTAGATATTGTCCTCTTTGAGCTTTTCCTTTCGGGCTTCCTCTCAAAGTTTTTAAAACGCGACTCCTAGGGAGAGGTTTCCACACCCTTACAAAGATGTTTCGTTCCCCTCTCCAGTCGATGTAAGATCTCACACAAGTCTTCATGAACAATCATGTCATTGTGTCATCCAAGCCGATTGGAGAACAGTTTGTCCTCCCTTTTCATTTTATTTTTATTTAAAAAACCAAAGCATAGTTATTGCTCATAAGAGAGAGAGGAAAGCTACGCACCACAGCAATGATAATTACAAGATCATCCCAGTGCTTCTCATCAGCAAGTTGAATTGCAAGACTATCACTTCCATCCTTTTCCTTAATGGTGCATCAGAAAACACAAGAACTAATCTCAATAATGTATATCAGAAATCAGGATTATATGCGTAGAAGAACAAGTCACATTCCTGAACTTTGCAAATTTAAACATATGAATGGATAAACTTACTTTTCCCATGTTCCACTTCACAAATCCACCATATAAGCTACGACATGCACTTCCTGAACCTTGCCTACATTATTCAAATAGTCGTGATTACTTCGTAATATATGAATCGATGTCATTAAACATCAGAAATCTCATTGAAATAACAGATAACAAATCCGAAGTCTATATTATGACTACGCGGTCGACCCGAAAGCGCTCTACCCCATAAGCGCTCTACCCAAACAAGAAAGGATGGCACAATAAAACCAGCCATAATATTGTATTTGAAAAAGAAGGACAAAGGACAAGGATACCTAGCTATAGCAGACAACTGGCTATGATCTTCCTTGACGTTCATTAAATTTGCCAGGGCAAAGACTGCAGATACCAGCGTAATATTAGTTATATTTCATAAGATATGTACCATATGGCAAATAAACCACACATCGAGATAAACGGTAGGAGCTTGTTTGGAATGACTTTTGAAATGTTTAAAAAATATATAAGCACTTGAAAGGTCGTTCCAAATAGATCCTCGGTCCTTTTTGCAAACATTTTCAAAATTTTCCAACATATCTAATCGAAACAACATGTCTATATGTTCCTTTAATCTCCCTTACCCCTCTAGTTCGCGAAACCGTAAGCCCGGAAACCAATCGAAAAGAGAATTCCAAAATTAAGAGTGAAGTCAGGTTTTTACCAAGACAAGCAAAACCGGCAGCAGAGGAAGCCAGGCCAGCAGCAGTTGGGAAATTATTGTATGAATCAATATATACATGCAACTTTTCCCAGTCTTTCTTTGCTATCTTAATCTTCTTTTCTTTATCCTCAACGTCGTTAGCTCGACTGCGTATTTCCCTCAAACAATTTTGGTACCTGGCTCCAGAAAGAGATATCTCCTACACTAACCAGAAAAGAAACCCCATCATGAACCAGCAAAAAAACTACAGAAACAAAGTCGTGAAAGTTTATTGCATCACATTTCCAACAATTTGATAGGGAAACGATGGTAATTGTGTCTAGGAATGTATACATGAATGTACGTTCCCACTTTACGAGCAGTATCGATCATATGAGGTAGTTAGCCGGGTTCTGGTTTGGACCCTATCAAGGGGCATTGGTACAGCCAACAACAAGATACCCACGGGAAAATAAACCCTTCAATTAAGTGTCTGGAAAGGAATTCTGATGGGAAGTTACTAGACCTGCCAAAAAGTAATCTCCTAGAATCCATGGTATCTTTGACCTCTAAAGTTCTACTTTCTGCATAAGAAGACACCATTCTAAAGCCTTCTAATCATTGAGCACTTCAGATTCTATAATTTCAAGCACCATTAAGAAACTAAAACGGTAACTGCCCAAGCCCACTGCTAACAAATATTGTTTGCTTTGGGCTTTCTCTTTCAGGCTTTCCCTCTAAGTTTTTAAAACGCGCCTGCTAGGGAGAGGTTTCTTCAACCTTATAAAAAATGTTTTGTTCTTCTCCCCAATCAATGTGGGATCTCAAAATCCACCTCCCTTCGGGACCCAGCATCCTTGTTGGCACACCGCCTTGTGTCCATGACAGCCCCTAGATGGCACATCTCCCGGTGTCTGGCTCTAATACCACTTGTAATAGCTCAAGCTCACCGCTAGCAGATATTGTACGCTTTGGGCTTCCCCTCAAGGTTTTTAAAATGCGTCTACTAGGGAGAGGTTTCCACACCCTTATAAAGAATGTTTTGTTCTCCTCCCAACCAATGCGAGATCTCACAAAAATGTCCACTGCAGTATTATTCACGCTATCAAAGAGGGCAAAAGGGACCAAGAAGAGTAGAGAAATGAGGTCTACATTCATCCAAGCAAGTAGTAAGCTCCATTGCCCAACACAAAATAAGATCTCTCCTCCATAGAAGTTCTCAAGCCAAAAACTAACTTCCAATTGATTTTGTTACTGGAACCACCACATTCAGCCGAGCATCAACCTCATGGACTTAAGCCAACGCTGAATCCTTTTTTCAAGAGTAAACTTACACATCCATTCCTGGATTTAGTGTTATCAAACGCATATCATCAAACAAAAGAGCTACCGTGGATTACGAACCAAAGGAGAACTGAAACTTCCAAAATTTTCATTCCAAAACAGAGAAGATTACGACATCAATTTCATCAAAATCACCGTTGACTAAAGTTCACAACAACAAAGAACGCACCAGATTCCACAACAACCACAAATCTCCAAAATCACATGCAATTTCACCAAATGAGCAAAAGAAAGAGAAGTTCCAAGAAACCTTACCTTGCGATTGAGCCACATTCGATCCTTCTCGAAGTCAGGACTAACAGCGACGGTGGTGATAGTGCAGAGATGACTCGGATCAAGAGTAACACTGATGCTATCATTGACAGGCAAAATTAAGGCCTCGTCCCTCTTCCCCCAATACTTAATCACCGCAATGTTCGTCGGCGTTTGTGCAGTGGTCATCAACACCCATTTTTCACCCGCCAATTCTCTACAAATCGCCATGGAAAGCGACTTCGCCAATCAGAATTGAAACAAATTTCAGCAAAAAAAGAAAAAAACAGGGAGGAAGAAAATGCGGAAAGTGAATCCAGAGAGAGAGAGATAATAGAAGCGAGATCCGTGGGGGATGAAATGGGAGGGAAGTTGAGTCTTATAGGTCGGAGGTGGAAAAGGAAGAAGGCGGGTAGGCACTGTGGCCACAGTTTCTGAAATTGAAAAATTGTACACTGTGGGGCCCACGCCTTCGGTAGGAGCTCCTCGGTTAGCCCGTTAAGTATTTCCGTCTCATCACAGTTTAAAAACATATCTATTAGTGAGAGACTTTCACGCTCATAAGGAATACTTAGTTTCATTCTCTAATAGATATAAGATCTTTGGATACACTCCTTTATAGACTAATGATGTTTAACTCTGATATCATTTATGATGTTTCAGCTTATATTCCTACTAATGTAATTTCCATGGCCGATGGACAAATATTCTTATCTGCGGATCTATTCAATGCTGGAACCAGACCTGCTATTAACGTGGGTATTTTCGTCTCCAGAGTAGGATCTGCAGCTCAAATTAGAGCTATGAAACAAATAGCCAACAAATCAAAATTGAAATTGGCTCAATTTGTCGAATTAGGAGCTGATATCATTTATTACTGCTTAAGCCCACCGCTAATAGATATTGTCCATTTTTATCTGTTTCATATCGTAACCAGCCTCAACCTCACTGTTATCAATTTTTACCACATTTTAAGTTATCAATTTTATTTATTTATAATTTTAAAATATTTATAAACAATTTGAGAATAAATATATTTTTTAAATAAATTCCCAAATTCAAGGGTATATTTGTAATTTAGTATTTTTAATAAGTTAAATTATAATTTTAGTTTTTAAATTTTTAATTATAAATTTCGTCTAATAAATTTATGTCTTTTGAATTTTTAAAAATCAATTATTTAATAAATATAAATTTGTGCTAATTATATTTTAAAATTTTAATTTTGAAAAAAAAAAAAGAAAGTACAAATTATAATTTTAGACTTATAATATATTTATATAAATGACGAGTGACGTGTTTATTCATTTAAATTTATTTAATAGAGTATTATTTTATTAATTATTAAATAAAATACAAACAAGATAGAGATGAGCTTAAGGCTAATATTAATAAAAGTGATATTATTGATGTTATAATAACGAGCTTAGGATATGGTTTTTCTATAATAATAAAATAAAAAATAAAAAAAGGAAAATTTAACTCATTTTTCACGTGGACTATAAATTTGAATGTCCAATGAGAATTGGACATCCTCGTGAATCACGTGGGTTGTTCTTCATTTATGGGGCTTCGATTTAACAGTTTGGAGGTTAGAGAACTAAAAAATACTTAAAAAAACCAAAAATATTTAAAAGAAAATGGGGGAAATTCTCATTGATAATCACAAATCACATCTTGAAAATAATAATAATAAATAAATAATATTTCAAATTTAAGATTATTACGTCACAAAATTAAAAATAAGACGTGGAATAATCTTTTTAATAAATAATTATCATAAAAGATTTAAGGGTACATACAATGGTTTATCTACTAGAAGATAACGGTACATACAATGGTTTATCTACTAGAAGATTTAGTAACTACAACAATCCAAGCTTTATTCGTGGACCTCGAAGAATTGCATGAAATAATGTCGAAATATCAATATCTTTGATTTTAGATTTAAGAGTATAATGAGTCAACTTATAATCTTTAACATCAGCTCTGGATCTAATGAAATATTTTTCTATTTTCATTTCGAAGGGTGGAAAGCTAAAATGAAAAAAAAGAAATCGATTTTCCCATTTTTATTTTAATATTTTAAGCTAAATTAATAAAAATATTCTTAAATTAAATTTATGAAAAAAAAATCAAAATTTCAAAAAAAATTAAAAGTACCATAAATTAAAAAAAAAATCAATATATATATAAAAAATAAATTGTTTAAATTTGTGTTTAAAAAATATCATTAATTTTAAAAAATAGCATTTAATAGATTAAAAAATGCAAATATATTTTTAAAATACTTAAAGTTGGTAATGGTTTAAACGGGCTTTCCTTTCGGGCTTCCCCTTATAGTTTTTAAGGACCAGCTTTTCTTCCAGGCTTCCACTCATGGTTTTTAAACCGGCTTTCCTTTTAGGCTTCCCCTTACAGTTTTTAAGGACCAGCTTTTCTTCCAGGCTTCCACTCATAGTTTTTAAACCGGCTTTCCTTCTAGGCTTCCCCTTACCGTTTTTAAGGACTAGCTTTTCTTCTAGGCTTCCCCTCATGGTTTTTAAAGACCGGCTTTTCTTCCGGGCTTCCCCTCATGGTTTTTGGGGAGCAGGTTTTCCCATTCAAACTTCCTCTCAATGTTTTAAAATGCATTAGAGAGAGATTTAAACCGGCTTTTCTTCGGGCTTTCCCTCATGGTTTTTAAAGAGTGAGTTTTCCCTTCTAAACTTCCCCTCAAGATTTTAAAACGCGTTAGAGAGAGATTTATTTCCACTCTTAATGTTTTCCCTCACGTAGATTTCCACACTCTTGATGTTCCATCCTCTCAACCGAAGTAGGATCTCACATCTTTTAAAATAAAGGGCATTATTAATTTTTAAAATTTTTTTAATAATATTTTCAAGATCAAGTACAAAAATTAAGAGTAATTTTATTAATTAAACATTTATTTTATTATTACTGCTACATATCTCAATCAATTACAACTATTTTTCTACTAAACAAAAATAATCGAAAATACAATTTATCTATTAATAAATAAATAAAATCTTCTCGTTTGATCATTTTGTTCTGTATTTTATGAATTTTGTCAAAAATAAATTTAGTCCAAAAATGTGTAAAAATTATGATTCAAAGACAATTAATTTTGCTTGGTGGGAATGAACAATGTCTTAAGAGAAAGAAAACCCTAATTTTATGACCAAAAATGTGAGATCCTATGCTCTTTATATACATAGCTTCTTCTTCTTCTTCCATGATTAGCTTAAACTATGGTAACATGAAATACAACACAACAAAAAATAGTTAATATTGAACTTAAAACAACATCCTTATTGCTACAAAATTGAGATTTAAGATGGTTAGTACCTTTGTTCACTCACAGTCTGTATCAGGATCTGCATCAATAATGTCGGGGAAATCGTCTTCTGGCAATAAGTTCGAGTCGGACTTTAACGACACGGGAGAACTGTTCATTCTTGCATTAGCAAATACATCATCTTTCTCTACAATCCCTGCAGCATCTGTGATGGCTGCTGCAGTGTCCTCCTGCTTGGTCCTCTTGGGGGTTTCTGTAGTCTGTAGGGCATCGGCAGAGGGTCCTGTTTCGAGATTGTTTGATGTGTTATATGTCGTTACATTGTTATTTATCTCATTACCTGCATCTCTAATTGGAGCCTCTTCGATGTCATCTGCAACTTCTCTATCATACAGGAAATCGTCGTCCAAATCAGGGGCACTCTGGTCCATGCCGAGAGTGTCGTTGATCTTCAACGATTTGCCAGAATTCATACCACCGATGTACATATCTTCCGGGATTTTATAGGTAGCTTGTGGTTCGGGAGAGCTCAAATGCACGGGCGAGAAATCCGACAAGGGAAGTACTCTTGGATGTATTAGAACCTCCAAGGCTAAGAGTGCATGCGCACAGAATTCAGGAAGTTTGGTTCCAAGTTCTTGTTTACCTGAAGATAAAAATACCCATCAGAAAATAGCTAACATCTGCTGTTCTATGCATAATTTTTCTCTGATAAATAGTTTACGACAGATCCTACGTTGGTTGAGGAGGAGAACAAAACATTCTTTATAAAGGTGTGGTAGACGGAAAAAACTCAAAGAAAACAATATCTGTTAGCAGTGGGCTTGGGCCGTTACAGTTAACAAATGAAACATCAAAAGAGATTTACCTCTACGGAAAAGATCAAGACCTTGAGCCAAGGCCAGAGGTCGTATATGGACAGCAGACAAAAACGAAGCCAGTAGCGCACGAAATGCTGCCAACTGATAATCCGCCCAAACCTCAATAGATTCATTAGTTTGGAAAAAGACGTCATCTGAGGCCAGTGGCCATTCGAAAGACGACATTGCGGCTGTTATTAAAAGATGTTCGACTTTTGCATGCCATCCTTCTTCAGTTCTCAAAGCACCAGCCTATGCAACAATATCATTTAGCAACAATATCAGAAACAAAAGGGGACCAAAAATGTCCCAAAGCACAACCTTACAAAAAGCCACAGATTAGTTATAAAATGCCTACCAACGTAAGAAGAGTCTCCAAAGCCTCAAGTGCAGCTATCCTCAAGGGGACAGAAGTGGACGTACAGCTGCTGGTAATGTCTCTGGATCCATGTCCCTCATGCTGCTCTTTAAATGAAGTGGGAACTAAAGGACGTTTTCTCTTCTTATGGTGTTGCGGCAATTCTCTTTGGGCATCCTTCGGATTCACACTAGATGGAGCACAACTCTCGTTATCAACAGGGTTCAAATCGACTAGTACATTGTCGATCACATCTCGTGCAAGAGATGCAGCCATTCCTGATTCAGACGCAGCGTCCAGTAAGCATGCATCCCAAAACATCATTTCCATATAGACAAAAAGAAAACTATAATAATAATAATATCCTTACCAAATGAAACACATAAAATATATTTTTTACATTTTCTAATGATTTTATCAAGGACAACAAAGGAAGATCCTATCCTATATTCCTCACATAGCCTAAAAATATTTCAGTTAGCTCCAAAAAGAAACTAAAGATCAAATTGAATTCTGAGAATCCTTTAGTGAATAATATATATATATATATATATATTTTTTTTTTTATATATATTTTTTTTGGTCAACCATCAAGAAGACACGTTTTAAAAACCTTGTGAGATCCCACATCAGTTGGGGAGGAAAATGAAACATTTTTCATAAGGGTGTGAAAACCTCTCCCTATCAGACACGTTTAAAAAATCTTGAGGGGAAGCCCAAAAAGGAAAACCTAATAGGACAATATTTGCTGGCCTTGCATTTTAAAAACCATCAATGGATTGTGAGATCCCACATGGTTGAGGAGGACAACGAAACATTTTTTATAAGAGTGTGAAAACCTCTCCCTAGCAGACGCGTTCTTAAAACTTTGAGGAGAAGTCCGAAAAGGAAAGCCTAAAGAGGACAATATCTACCAGCAGTGGGCTTGAGCCGTTACAGAAAGACTGAATCTTAACTAGAATAAGAAAGGGCATGCAACAAATCCAATCAAATTATCTGTCTAATAATGCTATAATTACATATTGCCTAACACTCTCTAAGAAAAGAAGAATAATTGACAAATAGGTAAATATACAAATAAATGTACTTCTGCTTACCAACGCCCAAAGACATCATCAATAACTTAGCAACTGCGTAGACCTTTACTCTCAATTCTGCAGACACACATTTCTTGAAGTACTTCACAATGAGTCGAACAATAAATGCAGCATGTGGTAACAGCTGACTGCAAAGGAATTTAATAATAAATATATTAACAAAAATATAGCGCGAATATTTGTAGTATTACTATTAGGTTATTTTTTAATTCACGTGAACGTGAAAGATCATCGGCTCTGAAATAAACAGTGGGGATTGCATCTTCCAGAGATGGAGGAAGAAAGGCATATCTATGAATGAAGAAGGATTACTGAAAGAGTCTGCCTTAAGGTTTCTATGTTAGATATTAAATGTAGTTGAATAGTAGATGCCTTGCCTGCGAAGGCTCTTAATTATGGCAATGAGAAGATCCAAACTGTCTGAATGCAGGGTCGGGAGTTCCGAACACATTGACTCTTGCTGTAGAGATGTCATAAATGGCACTGAAGCGGGCGGCAGAGAACCATCCACCGTCAGCATTCTCTCAACAAGAGCTAATAACGGGCGAATCGGAACTGCCACCTGAGAAAATACATACAAAATATCCATTAAACATCCTTTTTCTTCTTCATTTCAATATATTTATGAGTAGTAAAAAATGGATGACATGATGCTACCTGATGGGGGTATGAACTTGTTATCATTGTAGAACAGCAAAACATCAAGGTCGAGATAATAGAAGTTAACATTCGCTCTGAGCTCTTTGTTAGTTTGTCAAAGGAGCCTTCTGCCGATGAATTACAACCTAACGGTGGTGGAGGTTCTTTTCCTGGTGGAATCAGTAGCCTTACGACTTCGTTACCTCTCGAGTCTACAAAAACAATCAAATGGATCATTGGATCATTCTCACCATCTTCATAAATTAGGATAGCTCTACTTGATATACAGTTCATGTTTACCTTCACCAATGCCTTGGAAGGCCTCATTCAAGTGTATGTCAATTGATAACAAAATCTTCTGCATTAGTATAGTCCAGCTATCTTCATCTCCTTTTGATTTTGGAAGTGATGCTAGGCAGTGAGCAAGCTTCTAAATGTTGGATATGAAACCGAGACAGAAAATTATAGGAGAAATTTTATGTTTATAGTGGTATCTATGATTAAATTAAATTAAAAAGAGGCCAAATACCTTCAGCATATTAAAACTACAGTTCCCTGAAAAGATTTTTGAAACAATTGCAGCTTCGGCCTGCAAGACAAGCATCGATATTTCAACATTAAAACAAACTTCGTCCGGGATTTCTACATTCTTAGATTTTTCATTTACGCAGATAAATAACATGATGACAACATGAAGCCGTACGTGCTGAGATGTTGAGAAAGGCCAGCAAAGTAATATAAATGACAGCCCTCATACCTCTGGGACAAAAAGGTTTGCTATTAAATTTTATAAAAATTGTTGGAATACCAACAAAGTTGAACTACTAAGCTCTCCCTTGGTATGAGCATTTGGTGGAAGAAGAAGAAAAGGAATAAATTTCTATGGATGGAGTATAGTTGTGGGACAAAATTAAATTCTTCTAGCTAGTATTGGTATACTCTCTCCAGCTTTTTCATTGCAGTTTGTTTGTGATTTTTTTTTCTACTGCAGCTTAGATTACACCATCGGTATACAGATAAGTCGGAGAACTACCATTAGTCCCATAAATGCAATTTATAATAGAATGGAAATCACATTATTCAATAATGCACTTACAGAGTCGTAATGACGATGGATTGTAAAGGGAAAGAAAGCAATCAGAGTGCATAATAGATTAACTGCTGCATCCTGCATCAACCAACATGCAGATCATTACATATATGAATGGGTAACGAAAGTTCTAACTACCGAGCAAAGAGTACAAAAGGATATGAGGCGTTGGCACAGATCATCGAAATATCGTAGTTCCAAAATTATTGAGCACCTGAACACATGGAAATAGTCTACGAAAAATGTGAGTTCACCTGTGCTACTTACCAAAACAGCTTCTGTATTATCATCATGCAACAGCTTAATAACTGGTTGAATGACCTTCCCAGCACAAGAAGTCCCATCTTTCTTCACGTTTGGAAATCGGCCCAATCTAGTTTGTAAACGAGAGATCATTACAAGTCATGAAACCAGCCAAATTATGGTCAAGAATATTACTTTAAAGTTATAGACAAAATAAACTAAAAGTAACAACTAACTTGCAGAATGAGATTAAACCAATGGTCTATTATTCTTAAGCCAACATTCAAAAGTTGAATCTACAGATCTCAAAATTTACAAATCCTATAAATTATTTTTCATTTGCAAAAGGTTTAACATTGATATTTTTCTTTTGGGAAGGTGTAACAGCCCAAGCCTACCGCTAGCAAATATTGTTTGCTTCGGTCCGTTACCTATCGCCATCAGCCTCACGGTTTTAAAATGCATCTCTTAGGGAGAAGTATCCACACCCTTATAAGGACGGTTTCGTTCCCCTTTCCAACCGATGTGGGATATCACAATCCACCTCCCTTGGGGCCTAGTGTCCTCGCTAGCACACCGCCCGATGTCTGGTTCTGATACCATTTGTAACAGCCCAAGCCTACCGCTAGTAGATATTGTCCGTTTTGGCCCATTACGTATCGTTGTCAGCCTTGCGGTTTTAAAAGGCGTATGTTAGGGAGAGGTTTCCACATCCTTCTAGGAATGTTTCGTTCCCCTCTCCAACCGATGTGGGATCTCACATACGGGTATATTTAACTAATTGATTTATGTTTGAGGGACAAATTGTATGATAAATTTCTGTCCAAGGTCAGATGAAGATGTACCTCAAGAATAAATCTGAGATTGAAGCACACGTGGCCACCTTCAGAAACTGAGAATCTGTCTATAGAACAAAGAAAAAACACAAGAAACAAAAATAGTGTAAAATTTTTGGTAGCATTCAAGTATAAGAAAGCATGATGATCTATGAGTTGAAAAGCTAAAGATGAAAACTATATAAATAAATCAAACAGCAAAAGAAGGAACTTGACAACTTTCTGTAATTACATAGCATTCCCACTTTATACTTGATAAAATGAACCACGTGAAAATTATTAGCATATCCCCCAACTCAGAACTCCCGCATCATCGATCATGACAAACATCAAATTAGTATGCTCGAAAATAGCTATGTGCCAGTTCCCTAGTTCCATTAGCATTAATGAACAGCCAAAAGGTTATCTTATGGCAATTTTTAGCACATTCCTCCAGCAAGTTATTATACATTCTTTCCAACGAGCAATAATCACTTCGATTATAACAAATTCTATCCAGAATCATTGCTTCTCCCCCGGTATCTAAATTCTGTCCAATGTATAATAAGTCTCTTGTTCTTCTTTAGACATACTTCATCATTTAAGATCTTCGCCGCTCAATACGTGTAGCTAAATACTGAGGAATCCATCCAAGAAAAAAATAATTATTACCTGCAAGTGAGGCAGAAGCTTGTGAAGCCAATCTGCATACGATGCCAAGAAACGACTCGAGCTGCATTGTTGACAAGTCGTGCCCAGTAAAATGATTCCAGCCCAACATTTATCAGGCTTTAAAAAAATTGGAAGTTAACATTAGTAACCGCTGAATGAAATTGTGCAATTTCTCAAAAAATATAGTCAATATTATGTAACAATATCAATTTTGAAATATTCAAGCAAGTTTGAAATCTTGAGTTTCTCAGGTAACTTTGTGCAACAATATCAATTTCTTGTAAAATCTCACCTGATGAAGTTTGGAATAGCCTCAATGAATCCCATTATGTCTATAGAATACACAGTTTAAGGCACCCTAAAAGTTTCAATTTGTTCTAAATCATAATAATATCCTTTTAATGTAAAAGCTAAAGCCCCTCCCTATCCCTAGGGTTTTTGTAATTTAAACAGAATTAGATGAAATGCATGTTCATACCATATCATTAGAGAGCAGAACAAGCAAGCGGTTGACCCAGGAATCAACGGCGGATTTCCAGCTATCCATCAGTTTTTGGTCCATGGAAGACGAAGATTCAGAGAGGAGATTATGGATTTTAACCATAGAAACCACCTTCGAGAGTTCTGAATGATCATTAAACGTCTGTTTATCGTCCGGAACATGTTCTCTGAGAAGCTTGTGTAGCAAGCGAGGCTTCAAAGCCGGATCATACATATTCGCAACGAGATTGAAAGCCGCCATTTCGGTTGAACCACTGAGATTTCAGTGTGTACTAACTATCAGAACGATTAGGCAAATGTAAGATGCTAATGCAATCTCGACTGCCAATATAGTGCACAAAAACAACACCGAATACACCCGTTCCCTTTAAACACTGGTTTTCTTTTTTTAATGAGCCGCCGTTGATGGACAGGAAGCTGCGCCGGCAACGCTCGTGGTACGCCGGAGAAGGTCTCTTGAGTCCGCCGCCGCGTGTGTATCCGTCGCTCTTAAGCTCGTGGTGATGAGCGCTACAGAACCCTACGGGAAAGGCAGATGCGAGGCCGTAGCGTCGTCGCGGTCCTGCAAGTCGCCGGCGGCCTGAAAACAGTGAGAGAGGAAGGGAGAATGAGACGTTAGGTTTTTTCTCTTCTTTTCTTTTCCTTTTCACGTACCGTCCACGTGGCTTTAACCTTTTAATAATAACCTAAAATATAAAAAGATATTAATAATTTCAACTATCATAATATATAGTCCATGGAAAAAGTTTAAATAAAATATATTTTTATTTATTTGCCAACCTTAAATTATGATTTATAAGTCAATTTTATTATATATTTTAAAAAATTACATTAAACCAATTTAAAATTTTCAATTCTAGAGTAGTTAAAAAGTACAGATGGATGCCTGTTTTGTTTGAGACTCATCTGAACCCGGGAAAAAATTTCGAGATGTCTATTTTAACTATAGGACCGCGTTTAAATGGGACGGGAGACAAATTATATTTTTTCCCGCCCGTGTTTAATATAAATATATTTTCAATGTGAAATATATATATTTATTTATATATGCTCTTTTGCTATTTTAGAAAAATAACTATAAATTCTTTTTAATTATGAAAGACTATATTGTAATTTTTAAATTAAAAGTTTTAAAAATTATGTTCCCGAACATTATAAAATATATCTATTTGTTATGATTTTTTAAGAAATATTATATTAAAAAGATGAAAACTTCTAAAAATAACTATATTTTTAAATAAGAATAATAAATAGGAAAAAATTACTCGCAAATTTTTCATCGAGAACCTTGACCTCGATTCCCGTAAAAATAAATGTAAAATGTCATAGAGATGAGAATGAAATAAGTGGCGGAGATGGGACGGGAAAGGCTTCCTCGTCCCCCCCCAATAAATGAGAAGTTTCGTGGGAATTTATGAACCAGCCTAATTCATAAAATTTTCATACATTCGAACTTAACTCGAACTCAAGTAACTTGACAACTCAACCTATAATGTAGGGAGTTGAGTTGGTCGAGTAAAGAATTCTTGGACGTCGAGCCTAGAATTTCAAAATCACTTAAAGCACACGTTTTCACTGTAATCTCAACCCTCAACAATTGATGGTTTATATGCCCAACTTAGCCAAACAAGCATGTTGAACTATCTCTCGCAATCAGTCTTCAGGCATCAAAGCCTCACTCCATGGATATGGAAATTAGTTGTTCTACACTTTTTGACACAAAGCTGATATTGGGAAGAAGAAGACCAGCACGATATTCGTCGGGTTCGAACTCCGTCCTTGTTAGAGTCCTTCGGTAGCTCTCGGTAGCCGATCTCGGGTGCCCCTTGGCTACTGCCACCTGAGATCAATAAGAAAACATTGACAGAAGTGGATATATCATCAGCCTTCAGTCACTCTATCCAATCTCAACAGTCAGCAAATGACTGTAAGTTTATTGCTTCTAGCTATTTCTGGATCAAGCTAGAGTATACCGAATCGGTATTGCTATCCTTATATTGTCCTCTCTAGGCTTTCCCTTTCGGGCTTCCACTCAAGGTTTTTAAAATGCATCTACTAAGGAGAGGTTTCCACACTCATGTAAAGAGTGTTTCGTTTTCCTCTACAACCAATGTGGGATCTCACAATACGGTTACCCCACGGAAATCAAGACCTCGCCGGAAATCTCGTCGGAATATCAATAAAAAAAGAAAAAGCCCAAAAAAGACAATATCTGCTAACAGTGAGCTTAGGCCGTTACAAAATGACCCTTCTCGATCCATCATAGATTTTAAAAATTAGAATTTAGGCCCTATAATTCCAACAATTAGATACTACTGCAAACTCTACGTTCAGGAAACACAGAAAGTTAGAACGATACAATTCAACCAGATTTCACGTGTTTAATTTTTGTTTTTTTTTTTCAGTCAATCCGATAAAGTTCGAAGAACATTTCTCGAATCCAATTCAGAATCTATAATCAAAACATTCAAAAGATAGGCCATAAAGATCATGTAATGTGAAACTTACACAATGTCTATTTCCCATCTCTGAGAGCCAAAATCTCCATTCTTTCAGAATTTCACCTCCAACTTTAGCTCGTATGTTGTTCCATCCATCATGAAGAAACTCAACTTGCTCCAACCCGTATGCCATCATTCCACTTCCAATAGCTTTCACATATGCTTCTTTGAGAGACCAATATCTGCACTGCAACCGAAACAGTTAACAACTCGAATTATTTATTTACTTTGGGGGGATGATTGTCGAATCCGTGACAAAAGTTTGAGGGAACGTTAGTGTAACAGCCCAAGCCCACCGCTAGCGGACATTGTCCTCTTTGGGCTTTCGCTTTCGGGCTTCCCCTCAAGGTTTCTAAAACGCATTTGCTAGGGAGAGGTTTCCACACCCTTATAAAAAGTGCTTCGTTTTCCTCCCCAACCGATGTGGGATCTCACAATCCACCCCCTTTCAGAGCTCAGCGTCCTCGCTGACACTCATTCCCTTCTCCAATCGATGTGGGACCCCCCAATCCACCCCCTTTAGGACCGAGCATCCTTGATAACACACTACCTCATGTCCACTCCTCTTCGAGGCAGTCTCCTTGTTAACACATCGCCCAGTGTCTGACTCTAATACCATTTGTAACAGCCCAAGCCCACGCTAGTAGATATGGTCCTCTTTGGGCTTCCCCTCAAGGTTTTTAAAGGGAGAGGTTTCCACACCTTTATAAAGAATGCTTCGTTCTCCTCCCCAACCGATGTGGGATCTCATAGTTAGGGTCTAAATGAAGAAAACTAAATCAAAATGCATTCATCGAGAGCTAAACAACAAAGTTGGAGTTCGGTCGAACCTGTAGAACTCAACCAAAACACTCGAGCTGGAGCTAGAGCTAGCATTCATGATGTTCTTCCATTCTAAACTTGAAAAGTAAGACGAGAAGTTCTTAACAAAGGCAATGGTATCCTCATTTTGGGGAATGGTGTAAGAGACAACGTCCAACCCCACAAGACACAGAGGCTCTGATGCTATCACCACATAATCACCATGATGTGATACATTGAAATTAAAATTGGGAAATTCTGAGCCAACTTTATCACATTCCTGAAAAGATAGTTCAGAATTTGGATGATATTAGTTAACATGTCTTGAATGCTGTAGAACTAACCATCAACACATGGAGCTATCAAATATCAAAACTCGATAAGTATCCGAGCCGAAAAGAGAACGGTCCTTGTTCTTCGGGCTTCCCGTTTTGTTATCTACGTTTTACACGTGTTCAGAAACCAAACCAAGTTTTGAAAACTAAAAACGAGGCCTAAACTCAATGTCACAAGCAAATTTTGTGGTTACTAACCTCGTTTATAGACTTGTTTTTGTTTTTGAAATCTAGCTAAGAATTCGAATATTTTCTTAAGAAAGATAAAACTCGATGTCACAAGCAAATTTTCTGGTTACTAAACGAGGCCTAAACTATTTTAGTTCGGAACACGGATCATACTTATAGGGATTAATGAAAAAAAACGTGCAACTTATTATTTATATACTCCAAATTCCAACCATACCAGATATGGCTTGCCTTCCAATGTGCGCTTGATAATTATTTCATCGTAAGGGATTTTCAATATGTTATGCACAAGAACATACTGAAGCAGCCGACTCACAAGCGCACGTTTCCTGTCTTCCATCTTAAAAAATCTATGAACAAGGAAATAAATAGAGGTCAACCATCACTATGGCTTAATTGTTCATCAAAAATATAATTGTAAGATCATTTCTAATGGGAAAAGGTATTGGGTTCGCCTCGTGGTCGATGGTTAATAAAAACCGATGAAAATAGTAACGAGCTCGAAGTGAACGAGTTCCCATTATAGTAACTAGGATTTAATATGGTGATCTAACGTAGTAGGGTAAGACCGTTAAAATAGTCGAGATGTGCCCAAATTGATTTGGACACTCACAAATAGTAGAAAAAAAGTTTCAAATCCTGTCTTGATATTGACCCATCTTAACAAGAGCAAAATCTAAATCACACAAGTTAACAATCCAAACCCACCGCTAGCAGATATTGTCGTCTTTGGGCTTTCCCTCAAGGTTTTAAAACGTGTTTACTAGGAAGAGGTTTCCACACTTTTATAAGGAATGCTTCGTTCCTCTCTCCAACCGATGTGGGATCTCACAATCCATTCTCCGTCGGGGCCAGGGTCCCCGCTAGCATACAACCCGGTGTCTGGCTCTAATACCTTTGCAACATCCCAAACACACCGCTAGCAAATATTTGCCTTCTTTGAGATTTCCCTTCTGGACTTCCCCTCAAGGTTTTAAAACGCATCTACTAGGGAGAGGTTTCTACATGTTTATAAGGAATGCTTCGTTCCTTTCTCTAACCGACGTGGGATCTCACAATTCACCCTCCTTGAGGCCCAATGTTCCTCTGGCACACCACTCGTGTCTGGCTCTAATACCTTTGAAACAGTCCAAGCCCACCACTAGAAGATATTGTACTCTTTGGGCTTTCCCTTCCAGGCTTCCCCTCAAGGTTTTAAAACGTATCTACTAGAGAGGTTTCCACACCCTTATAAGAATGTTTGTTCCCCTCTCCAACCGAGCAGGGATCTCACACGTAATATGTATAAATTCAAAGATTAAACACACATCAAGAGAACTTAGATACTAAAATGGTTATATTTTAAAAAATCGGGCGACTAGAATACGTATATTCACCACAAATTAAGCTAAATCTCGTGCAACAAACAACGCAAGGATTCCACATCTATTCCCACAGAGAGTTACAAAGTTGCAATCAATTTCAGTTTCTATTTCAATATTCTGAANAAACAAACAGAAAAAAAAAAAAAAAAAAAAAAAAAAAAAAAAAAAAAAAAAAGAACAACAAGACATATCGAAAGCGTTCATATCTCATTCAAAATTCAGAAAATGAGCAAAAATTCAGTTAAAGGAACTAACCTAAGGATGGAGGAATGTTCATGGCGAGGGAGAAGATTCAGCGCAGAGGAGAACTCAGGGGGAGAAGGATTCCACTCGGAAATGTCAACAACCCATCTCTGAACGCCTCTCTCCATAGCTACCGACTTGCATAAGCTTCAAGGTTGTTCCAGTTGGCCATGGCGGTCATTATTATTTTCCCTCCTCGAGGCATCCGCAGCGCCAAACGCCCAAAGCAGAGCGCTACGGCAAAGAATCGCCTGCAGGAGTTTCTGTTATTATAATAACGTTTTTAAAAATTGTGATTTTTTTTTTTTTTTTTTTTTTTTTTTTTTTTTTTTTT
>NW_019268527.1:3363804-3371708 GCF_002738365.1 Cucurbita moschata
TTTTTTTTTTTTTTTTTTTTTTTTTTTTTTTTTTTTTTTTTATATATATATATTCGGTTAATCTTTCTTCTTACAATTTTACCCAAATTTAAAATTTTTTAAATTTACTTTACTTCAAATTTTAAAATTCGACATAGTTTTTAAAAAATATAGATAAAAAATAGATAAATAAACAAAAACAATTATTTAAGAGGAAAATTTGTAAGTTTAATTTTTCAAAAAGTCTAAAATTTATTTTTTTAAAATTAATTATATATGTTGAATGAGAGTCCTATTGGTACGAGTCTTTTGAAAAAGTCAAAGCTTGAAAAAGTCAAAGCATTATGTTCACCCATAGCATATAACCCATGTGATTTTTTACTTTAAATTTTAATTTGAATAGCATAAAATTTGAAATTAGGCATGAATAATAATAATATGATTACATTATTATAAGACTTGACAATATAATTGTGAATTGCAATTTT
The DNA here is from genome assembly GCF_002738365.1 of Cucurbita moschata. Classification (NCBI taxonomy): domain Eukaryota; kingdom Viridiplantae; phylum Streptophyta; class Magnoliopsida; order Cucurbitales; family Cucurbitaceae; genus Cucurbita; species Cucurbita moschata. Next base: position 3,364,272 of record NW_019268527.1, read on the forward strand.
TTTCATTAAATATTCATCACATTCAAATTGATGAGAATAACAATTAGCTAGAATAGTTAATAGTGTTTGTAAAGCTAGTTTAATTTACAATTAATATATATTGAGTAAATTTTTATTTATCATTATGATCAAATTTTTAAAAACTTAGTTATTGATGCATATCTTTGATTAATATTATATTCTTTGGGCTTTCCTTTTCGGGTTTCCTTCAAGGCTTTAAAACATGTCTACTAGGAGAAGGTTTCAACACCTTTATAGTGGGTGTTTCGTTCTCCCCAACCAATGTGGGACATCACAATTCACCCCTTCAGGGCTTAGCGTCCTCGCCGGCACTCGTTACTTTCTTTAATTGATGTAGGACGTCCACCAAATCCACTTTTTTAGGGCCCAGCGTCCTTACTGGCACACCACCTGTGTCTACCCCTTCGGAGAATAGCGAGAAGGCTGATACATCGTCCGGTGTCTGATTCTGATACCAATTGTAACAGCCCAAGCCCACCGCTAACAAATATTGTCCTTTTGGGCTCCTCCTTTCGAACTTCCCTCAAAGCTTTAAACACGTCTACTAGGGGAAGTTTTTCACACGCTTGTGTTTCGTTCTCCCCCCAACCAATGTGGGACATCACAAAAAATAACGCAAACGCAAGTGATAATAAACCATCTCAATTATTTAAGTCATTGTTAAACCATTTTCGCTAATTCCTTTAAAAAAAAGATATTCTTATCCTATGATCTCAACCACCAAATCCCAGAACAAGAGAACGTAGTGGGAGAATTTGATCACTGACCTCAGAACTTATTTAGCCACTGCACTCAACAATATGTACATACAACTGTTTCACTCTCTTGGTGTAGTTGCTCAATGTTCAACTGCCTTTGGCACTGCCTGTTGTCATAAACGACTCCCCACACCCACATTGTCCTTTAGAATTTGGATTGATAAAGATGAACTCGGATCTACCAAGAAGACAGCGACAGAGAGAAAGAAATATTAATTGTCATTGACAACTGAATACAGCAGTCCTACAGGGGTTAAAAGGTTGGATTTGATTCGAGAATCAAAACTCGAGATGACCTAACAAATTTGATAACCAAAACAGCTGATTAAAACCTCTTGAAATATGTCCAAACTCTGAAATAATAAAATATCGTTGCCAAGGTGTAATAGCCGAAACTCATTGCTAGAAGATATTGTCCTCTTTGGACTTTCCCTTTCGGCTTTTCCTTCAAAGTTTTTAAAATGTGTTTAGCAGGGAGATGTTTCTACACCCTTATAAAGAATGCTTCGTTCTCCTCTCCAACTAATGTGGGATCTCAAAATTCATCCTCCTTCGAGGCCCAGCATCCTCGCTGGCACACCGCATGGTGCCTGGTTCTAATACCATTTGTAATAGCTCAAGCTCACTACTAGCAAATATTATCCTTTTTGGGCTTTTCCTTTCAGGTTTTCCCTAAGGTTTTTAAAACGCGTCTATTAGGGAAAGGTTTCCACACCTTTATAAAGAATGTTTCGTTCTCCTCTCCAACCGACGTGAGATCTCACATGAGGTGCCATGATAAATGTGGAACAATAGGTTTACATACAAATGCACATGCTTACTAATCGACATTTAAATATAAACACGCAAGCTTTTATATGTCGGTTTGATATTGTAAGTTGTAACTAACAAGCAGGATATTCCCTCAACAAATGGATTGAAATAGAGCTGAAAATATAAAATTGTGGTAGAGTTCTCAAATACCTCAGTTTGTCATCTACAAAGTCCATCTTTGTTCCTATTACATGCATCAGCGCCTTTGGATCAACCAATATCTTCACGTCCTTATCCTCAACCAGCTCATCAAATTTCCCCTTCTCATCTGAAGTATTTGGAAAGAGAAAACTTTAAAATGAAGTACTGCAATCTTGAACTGTTTAAAGAAATAGAGGTCATAACAGTCCATTTATGCCTAAAGGAGAGATAAAGGCTGCATTCTATTTCTTATTCAATGAAAATGAACTGAAATTAATGATAATGTGATTATAAAAATTAGGTAATGCTGAGTAAGAAAATTCTCGAATCATGAGCGAATCCATAAGAAACTGAATTGCAAATCCGGTTCACTGAGAGGACAGAAATATTAGATAAACACAAACAATAAAAATGCTCCAGCTACAGGTGTGAGATCCCACACCGGTTGGAGAGGAGAACGAAGCATTCCTCATAAAGGTGTGGAAACTTCTCCCTAGCATACGCGTTTTAAAACCTTGAGACTGATGACGATACGTAATGGGTCAAAATGGATAATATCTACTAGCGGTGGGCTTTGGTTGTTACAACAGATGTGTTGAATCAAGAACTTCTGGCCATCTATCATGTTAATAACTATTCTTTCCATGATGACCCATGGAGCCTTGCTAACCCATTTATCTTCTAATTGAATAGAAATAGCACTTTGGTCCAATAAGATTCTAACTAACCATATCAGGATAGAGAGACAGAGAGACAAACACTCACAGGCACAAAGAGTACTCCTGCTATGTTTTCACATACCCAACCTACACGAAGGAAATTGTACTTGATGGAAGCAAATGTTCACCATAAATTAGTCTGGGATTGTGATATATTTAATAATCCACAAATCCCTATTTCATAAGTTTGTGAAGTAAATTATTGAATCTAAACTTCCAATCACATAACTGATTTAATGTGAGCACGCCGGTTGGAGAGGGGAATGAAAGATTTTTTATAAAGGTGTGAAAACCTCTTCCAAGTAGATGCGTTTTAAAACCTTGAAAGGAAGCCTAGAAGAGAAACCTCAAAGAGTACAATATCTGCTAGCAAGGGGCTTAGGTTGTTACAAATAGTATCAGAGCCAGGCACCGGGCGGTGTGTCAACGAGAACGTTGAGCCCCGAAGTGGGTGGATTGTGAGATTCCACGTCGATTGGAGAGAGGAACGAAGCATTCTTTATAAAGGTGTGAAAATCTCTCCCTAGTAAACGCATTTTAAAACCTTGAGGGGAAGTCCAAAAGAGAAAACCCAAAGAGGACAATATCCGCTAGCGGTGAGCTTGGACTGTTACATTTTAAAGTCTAAACTATTAGTTATCTCATACATGGTTCTTGATAGGAACAACAAATCTCCATAATGGTATGATATTGTCCACTTTGAGCATAAGCTCTCGTGACTTTACTTTTGGTTTTACCAAAAGGCCTCATACTAATGGATAATCTTTCATTTCATTAGCCAATGTGAGACTCCAACAATCCTATCAAATAAAATCATCTCTAATCGGAAGACTTCAGCATTCAGGCATGTCAGCTTTATCTTTCATATTTGTCGTCTGTTGAGATTAGCAAGAATTCAACAGCTCATCTTCGAACAAGTTACATATCAAACCTAGGTCCAATTCCAGTAAATCACAATTACAGGTTCATTTAAACTTCCAACTTTTCGACATCTAATCATCAGGATAAATCCTCGGCCTAACATCGTAATTCATGGTAACTAGAGCTGGAAACAGTTTAAATATCAAGAATTCACCTTCTAGAGGACTCCGGTTTCTCCATGTCACCTCTAAACAATTAGGTTATATCGCTCAAATACAACAAATACCTATTTATCTCGTATTAAATCCAAGCATCAACATCCGATTCACGGAAAAGAAGATACATAACCGCCAAATTCCATCACATCCTTAAATTCAGACGTGTATAATGATTAAAAGAAACTGCATATAATCGAGAAAAGTTAGAAATTCGTTAGGTATTACAAACCTGCATAGTTGAGAGTATAGGATAAGCCATTGCAGCCGCGAGCCTTGACGCCAAGGCGAAGGAATGAACGCTGGCGCTGTTGAAGAAGTTCTCGAATTCTAGCGGCAGCGGCCTCCGTCAGAGTAAGAATTTGGCGGCGAGCAGCTGGTCCGACCTTTTGAGAAGCTGCGGCGAAGAAGGAAGACGAAGAAGCTGCCATTTTCTCTCGATCGTCGTGCCGCCTATCGATTTTCTCCTCCACAGATACACTCACGAAGGTTCATTTACTCCAAACTTCCACCGTTTTTCTGTTTGATTTCCTTTATATGGCAATTTTACTTTTACAATTTTTTCCCTTTAGTTAATTTCGATTTTTTTTTTAAAAAAAGAAAAATTGGAACTATTATATTGAATTTAATTAACGGTATTAAATAATTATTATAACATTCAACCATTTTTGTTTACACAATTATTTTTTATCTTTTTCTTAGTTTATAATTAATAAATTATCTACTAAACTAAATTTGAATTTGCTTAATGGACAAAAGTAGGTTCATAAACTTATTTATATTAGTTTGTGGTTCTCTCATAATATTACTAGCTTGTGGTAAATTTTGAATCAAATAGATTATAATAATGGACCCAATCAAAAATTATTTTATTAAAAAAAGAATTAACTCTTCTCTATTTCTTGAGACGTGGAAACCTCTCCTCTCTAGCAAACACGTTTTAAAAACTTCGAGGAAAAACTCGAAAGGGAAAGCTAGCGGTGGGCTTGGTCTATTACAAATAGTATTAGAACAAAATACTAGAGTCTGCAAGGACATTGGTCCCAAAGGGGATGGACACCTTAGTGGTGAGCCAATGAGAACACAAGGTCTGGAATAAGAGTGGATCTCAAATACCAAAGGCTTGGTCTCGAAGGGAGTGGACACAAAGCAGTTAGCCAAGAGTGAATTGGGAGATCCCACATCAATGAGAGAGAAGGACGAGTACCAATAAATATGCTAGGCCCCAAAGGAACAAGTACCAATAAAGACGCTAAATGCATTTTAAAAACTTTTATAGAAAGGTTGGGAGGAAATTCAAAAGAGAGCCCAAAGAGGAAAATATAACATTTTAAAAACCTCGAGGGAAAATCCAAAGATGACACTATCGGTTAACAATTAGTGTTAGCATTGGGCGGTTATAGTAAACACCAATCAAACTTCAGACTTCGAATACTTCGAAGTCCACAGCTAGGTTTGATCAAAAACCTACATCAACCAACCCCGATATGCACCTTTAGTATAACTATCGAGTATCGATAAACTTTCAAATGTTTGGGAACTTGATAAATTTAGAAATAGTAATTAACAAGGAAGATAACACCAGACAATTCCTCTCCAAATGGCAAAATTCAAAAAAAGAAAATTGCAAAATTTTATCATCCATGTGAAGACATTAGAAGCAACAAGCAGAAACTGGAGTAACAAGGCTAATTCATGACAACTAAAGATATGAAAGGAAATTAGGTATTGGTGGCCCTTGTGTAGATCTCCTGGCTGGAATGTGAAGACACCATTCTGATGAGACCTCTGGCCATCAGATCCTTGATTGCTCTTCGTGCTAGCGATCCATTGATCTGAAAATTGAAATGGCAGAGAACCATTTATCAAATAACAAATTGTGTTGATTCAGGGCAAGTGTTTGAATCTGTTATGATATTCATGATGCGCTCAATGGACGTTTTGAATCTTAAAAAAAACGCATACTTGTTAGAACTCGATGATGTTAAATAGTGGTTGGCTGCAACCAACATGTTCCAAAATAACATAACATACCCTAGGAACTAATGCTAATTTTCTTCCTCAGACAAAAAAAGAATTGGGCCCTTATGCATTTATTTATAGATCATTAGATATTTGGTACACTTTCGAATTAGGGATTGCAATCTATTACTTATTTATCATCTTATTCGGAAAAACCCAATTGATTTTCTGAGACAAAAAGAAAACCAGACACAACGAGCAAATTTAGAGAAAAACAAGAATCTACGAAGTACAGAGAAGAGGGGAGGGGGAAGGGGGAAGGGGAAGTGTTTCAATAAACTATACGGAAACTCTCTTACTCATGAATGAAAAAACGCAGTTGGGTAGAATCAATGGATCAAATTAATTATTCAAACTATTTTTGAATGAAAATGTATGAACATTCAGTTTGTTCATATCAGGAAGCATCACAAATTGACTAGAATAACATAATTGTGATAGAATATGCAATCAAGAACATGAAACATGTTCTACATAATGGATGAGACGAGGTTGAAAAACTTACCCTCAACCTGTCGGACAAGATTGAAGGAGTGACAAGCTTGTACTTGGGAACTTCAACGAGAAGCTTGTCATAGGTTCCTTGATCAAACAAAACCATGTTGTTGACCTTCTCCTTTTGCTTTCCCTTGCTCCACTTCTGTTATATTAACAATGACAAACAGCATTATAGATGAGAAAACTGCATAATCTTAGCATTTAGAATCAACAATTCACAGTTGACAGGAAAGCAATAAACAACACGAGATACTCTCTCCTGCAATCACAGTACTAAATTATATGTCCTCTTATTTCGATGTTTCCTCATTTTCCTCATACAGTTTGAAACGAAACAACATTTTCGAATTTAGTACAAGTATTAGAAACATTTTTCCCACAACACATCGTAGAATCACACAAGAACTTGAACAATAATCCACGGCAGACAGAACGGCTAAAGGAATATCCAGGATCAACTACAATAATATAGCCATGGATTTAAGTAAAGTCGAAAATACTGTAACAAGAATCTGACCTTCTTCTTCTGCTTCCCTCCACCAGATTTAGCAGGCTTCGAGGACGGTGGAGGAGCTTTATCCTTCTTTGGCGCCTAAACACATACGATCCACCGAAGTAAGAGAACAAATTGCAAGTACGACTACCAAAATAGAAAAATAACCAACAACATTCCTTGTCGGACTTCCGATGAAAGAATGATAATCAAAGAACAATAGAAGTTCATTCAAACACATTATCAATACAGATAGCTTCAAACTTCCCGCCGATTTCTAATCCTTCGTCGCTTAAAGAGAGAATTCAGAAACAAGTAAAAGAAAGTAAAGCCGATTACGAACCATCGTATCAAAGTTCCGCCGCCGTAGGGTTCCGAGCTGGATCTGTTGAAGAAGATGCAGAAAAAAAGAGAGGGAGCAAACACAACAAACTTAGAATAGCGCGCTGATAGGTAAAGAAATAAAACCCTTCGCAGCCTTCGTGGAGCTAGGGTTTGGGAACTTCACGTAAATGGGCCTGATAAGATATCGGCCCAATTGTGTATTTCAAAGCCCATTATATTGGGCCTCCATAATGGCCCGTCACTGAAAGGCCCATAAAAAGCGTACGAGTAAAGCCCGTAACGCTTACGATGCCAAATATGGATTGGATTATAACTCTTTAACAAAATAATTGAATTTATTAAGTCTACAAATGTGATTAAAATAATTGTAATGTGTGATATAAAAAAAATAATATTGCTTAAGTATCTCTTATGACTAAATAATATATATTTTTGTCTCTAATTTTTATTATCGATATGAATTTAACTGTTAAAAATATATTTTTTAATTATTATATCAAAGGTTCGAATTCTATAGTTGGCTTTTTTTTTTTTTTTTTTTTTTTTTAAAA
>NW_019268527.1:3371780-3379364 GCF_002738365.1 Cucurbita moschata
TTTTTTTTTTTTTTTTTTTTTTTTTTAAGAAATGAAGAGAAGAAAGAAAATTAGTGAAGATAAATAAAATTTTAATTCCTCAAAATTTATAATAAATTTGAAGTTTTATTATGTATACAGATTTTATTCTTTAAGGGTGTTTGTTTAATTAATTGCTGTTCGGTATAAAAATAGTTGAAGTCAGCCTAAATTCTTATTTGTCAGCTGTGAGGAACTGATGCTCGGATGTAAAGAGACGTAATGTTTGAAAAAATGGGAAGATCTAAAATAGGCAGGGTATCATCCCGGAGAAAGGGACGTACATGGACTAGGACAACTCTTTTCAAAATCTCAAAAGGTAATCTTATTTACCATGAAATCGTTTTTGCTTTCTTTTCCTACTAACAGATATAAATAATAATAATAATAATAGAATTTGAAAAATAAAAATTGAAACAATAAAAAAAAATATAATAATCGAATTAAAAAAAAAAAAAAACATTGTGGACTCGAATATATACTCGAGTCTTTTACGATGTGATAAAGTTTCTTTTTCTTATTTAGTTATAATTTAAAAAAAAAAAGAATCTATTTTTATTTATATAATCATTGAACACAAAATGACCGCATAGCGCAGTGGATTAGCGCGTTTGACTTCGGATCAAAAGGTCGTGGGTTCGACTCCCACTGTGGTCGATTTTTAATTTTACCGAATTACTTTTTCACTACACGGTTGAATTTGACGGTCTTATAACGTTACATAAAACAATATAAAAATTACTTTTTCACTACCGGTTGAATTTGACGGTCTTATAACGTTACATAAAACAATATAAAAATTACTTTTTCACTACCGGTTGAATTTGACGGTCTTATAACGTTACATAAAAAAAAATATTTTTTTTTATTAATTAAATTGTTGAATTTAAAAATATTATAAAAGAATTTTATTATAGATATGTGCACTAAAATAGCCATAAAAACAATATAAAAATTACTTTTTCACTACACAGTTGAATTTGACGGTCTTATAACGTTACACAATATATATATATATATATATATATATATATATATATATATATATATATATATTGTTTGTGTTAGATTTGTATACAATAAATACTTAATTCATATAAACTCTAAAAATTATTGAGAAAATGGCGACTAAAAGATAATTACAAAATCTAGTAAATTTAAAATATGTAAATCTAACTATTAGAATTATACATATATTTAATTAATATAGATAGAGTAGAAGTGGTTCGAAATAACTTTCTAAATACTTTTAAAAAACTTAAATTCGGTATTAAATTAATAATCGTAATATGGTAATTGAACAAAAAAAAATCCTGAAATTTACATTCTACCACGGATTTGATCAAGTTCCAAAAGAGTAGAAGAGGGAGAAGAAGCTCCTCACCAAAAAACAAAAGAGAAAGGAAAAAAAATAAAAAAAATCACTGTGTTGATTAGTCTCTCCACACTCTTTGAATGATTCCTTGTGCAGCCAAACGCTTCTCAAAGCTCAAGAGAGAAGCGAGAAATCCCTTTGTGTAACTGCCCAAGTTCACCGCTAGTAGGTATTGTCTTTGTAACAATCAAAGTCCACCGCTAATAAATATTATCTTCTTTGTGTTGGTTAGTGAGAGATTTTCACACCCTTATAAGGAATGTTTCGTTTCTTTTCAACTGATGTGGGATCTCACAATCCACCTTCTTGGGGGTTAGCGTCCCCAATGACACACCACTCGATGTCTGGCTCTGCACCGCTCGATGTCTGGCTCTAATACCATTTGTAATGGTACAAGCACAAAATATTGTCATCTTTAGGCTTTAGGCTTTCCATTCTAGATTTTCCCTCAAAGTTCCCAGTGGCACATAGCTTGATGTCTGGTACCATTTGTAATGGTCCAAGCACAAGATATTGTCAATCTTTAGGCTTTCCATTCTAGATTTTCCTTCAAAGTTTTTAAAACGCGTTATTGGACAAACACGACTCTCTACAATGATATGATATTGTCCACTTTGAGAGAGTATTATTTGATTATAAACCCATGATGATTCCCTAAATTAGCCGATGTGGGACTTTCATCATCCAACACGCGTCTACTAGGGAAAGTTCTCCCCACCCTAACAAGAAATGTTTCGTTCTCCTCTCCAACCGATGTAGGATCTCACACTTTTGGACCTATTCATCATTCAATCATTGAAGAAGATCAGACATTCAGTTTTGACGTGGTTTCCTTTTTTTTTTCTTCGGGTCGATGGGTCAGGTTTTGGCATCAAAGATTATCACTGATTGACAGATTGTTGATAATTTGTTCATACTTGCATTCATCATTTTTGTATCTAACAAAAGACATTGGAAGCCAGGAGGTAAAAGGGTGATGACAACGACAAAGTAATTACATTCTCAAAGAATTGAAGTACCTGAGAGGCCATTGGGGAAGAAAGCCCAAGTAGGGAACTCCATTTTTCAAGAATGAACCATCCAACTGCCATTGTCAATCCAAATTCAATGAGCCCAAGCTAAGAGCATATTAGTGAACGAGAATTTGGATGGGAGAACTAACTCTGTCATCTTGGAATGATAATCCGACGTCGGAGACATCGTCTTGTGCTTCAAGTATTGCTTTCAGCGAAGGTATTACATCCTCCACTATCAACTCGAGCAGTGCCTTGGCTGCGCTAACAAGTAACAACTCAAGTCCACCGTTAGCTTACGTATCCGCTAGCAGTATACTTGAAAATGTAGTAAAAAGAATATTTGTGCATGACTAAGTTTATTTGCAGTTCTATGTAGTTTAGGTGGCATGTTTAGAATCATTCAAGTTTGACATGATCGGTCTTACTTGTAGAGCAATTCGAATCACAAACAAACGTTCCTGTGAGATATTTAATCAACAAGGTAATCTGTCTTACTTTCTCTTGAAGTGATTCCTTATCACGCTCCCTTTACCCGAACCTAAGGTTGTTTCCCTTTCTCCTTTTAATACATTTCTCGTTTCTTATTAAAAAAAATACATATTCTATAAATATTTTAAAAAAAGTTCTAAATTTATACATACATAGTATTTTTTTTCTTCTCATCCAAACTCACACAGCTAAAGAACATACGACTTAACCACTAAACCACGCTATCTTTCATGTTTTTCATAGTGAGATAACTTTAAAAAGAATCAAAAGTATGGACGGCCGATAATTTAACATTAATTTGAGTAAGAACAGTGGTGGAGAAGGAATTGAAACATACCTTTGTCGACAATGTTGAAAGCTCCTGTTAAGCATTTGACATGCCGTAGTCATGTTTAGTGAAGTCCACTGACTATCAGAATAAAGAACAAAATTCTTTATACTTCTACGAGTAGAGACAAATATGTTGTTCTTTAGAAACAAGAGAAACAAAACAATAGATAAAAGTCACTTTAAAAGTATGCCGAACTTTCTGCTAACCATCAGGGAGCAGTGCAGAACAGCCAAGGCATTTATATACCTATGAGAGATGGAAACATAAAAAAAAAAAAAAAAAAAAAAAAATCTTGAGTTATAAATTTGTTTGGACCAACCCAAAATCTCGAGTTGGTCGGATTGACCCGACAAAAGCAATTACAGCTAGTGAATCAACCAAATTTCGGTTCTCCAAACCCTCCTCGACCGAAAAAAAAATAATAATAATAAAAATCTTACCCATTCTTACTCTTATGACTTCAGTTGAATAGTTGAATAGTTCTAGTTATTGGATTGCGTTAACACCGTTAATTTAGTGTACTACAAGAAAACTAAATAATACATGTCACATTAATGACTAAAATCTCCTAACATGTCCTAAAATCTATTACAAATGTGAAACAGTAATAATCCTAAAAGTGGTGTACATAGGCTGGGTTGGGTTATAAATTTGTTTGGACCAACCCAAAATTTCGAGTGAGTCGGATTGACTCAACAAAAGCAATCATAGCCAATGGATCAACCAAATTTCGGTTCTCCAAAGCCTCTTCAACCCAAAATAATAATAATAATAATAATAATCTTACCTATTCCTGCTCTTATGACTTCAGTTGAATAGTTCTAGTTATTGGATCATTTTAACACCGTAGTGAATCAACTAAATTTCGGTTCTCCAAACCCTCCGGTCCAACCCAAAATTTCGAGTGGGTCAGATTGACTCGACAAAAGCAATCACACGTAGTGAATCAACCAAATTTCGGTTCTCCAAACCCTCCTCAACCCAAAAAATAATACTAATAAAAATCTTACCTATTCCTACTCTTATGACTTCAGTTGAATAGTTCTAGTTATTGGATCCTTTACCATTAACTAAGTATACTACATGAAGGGTAGATATTTTTTTGTAAGAATCTTAAACAGATGAAATAAATAAAAAAAAAGATTCGAGTTAGTGTTTCTTTTCAAAAGGACGTCTCTTTACTTATTCTAAACCCTTAGTTATCGCGTTTTTGAAAGGTATAAGATTGCTTTAGCCTTCGTCTTCCTCACCCACCCACCGTTTAATATAAATAAGCCACAGCATTAATTAATCCTATAACCACATAGAAAGATCCAGAGAGAGAAGCTGTATGCAAGAAAATGGGAAGAAAAGAGATGGGATTGATTTTCATACTGTTTTGTTCTGCCATGGCCATAATAGCATCTTCTCTGCAAGAAATCTTGCCAACAGGTCAGTACACCAATTTTTCTCTCATTATATGCTCATATTTTTGTGACACAAATTTTCTGCTTAAATAAGACGGGATTTATAAGTTCATTTATTGTATTTATTCTTTTTAAAATAAATTATGTAAAAGGAAGTTATTAAAAAGTAAAATGAGATAAACCATAAAAGTCTGTAAAGACAAAGTTGCATAATGAGTCAAAAAAAGACCTGAAATAAAGTGTGCAGTCCGTAAACGATATTCGGATGAATGAAGATAGAATAATAAAAAGATGAATAGAAGAATACAGGTATCTTTTAATGTCAAAATGAAATAAATATATAAATCAAATAAAGTTTAATATTCTATGGAAAGATAAGAAAATAAATATATAAATCATGTTAAATAAAGAAAATAAATATACAAATCAAGTTTAATAGAGAAAATAAACCTACAAATAAATTTTATTTGAGAAAATAAATATACAAATAAGTTTTAATAGAGAAAATAAATCTATAAATAAATTTTAATAAAGAAAATAAATATATAAATAAAGTTTAGTAAAGAAAATAAAAATAAAAATAAAAATAAAGAAAATAAATATACATGTAAATTTTAATAGAGAAAATAAATCTATAAATAAACTTTAATATAATCGTTTTGAGTTTTTTTTTTTTTTTTTAAATAAAAGTTGTTATTATTACGATTACTATTATATCTATTTTAATTAGAATAAACTCCAAATCGATAATAAAAATTAATATTAATATTCAAATATAAAAATTAAAATTAAATATTTTAATGTACAAAACACCAAAAATATAATGGGTCTCGAGACGGAGATCATCAGAATAATATTTTAAAATGAAGAAACTTGCGCTGAAATGTAAACTTTAAAAAATGAAGGGAAAAAAAGTAATAAAACGAAATTTATTATATCCCCATTCCTAAACCAGATTCCATATGCATGCAGAGTCCAATTGCCACCAGAAAACTAACACAGAAAAACATGGCGAAGATGGGGCTACTAACCAGATTGGCAGAAGAAACAGTGCATGTGCGATCACCGTTTCTCAGGCGGTTGCTCATGGAGGTGGTGCAAGGGGAGGTGGTGCCAGGGGAGGTGGTGCCAGCAGAGGTGGTGCCAGGGGAGGTGGTGGTGTTAGTAGTCCTCATACAGGAGGTAGTGCCGTAATCCCCATTTACGTAGCTGGTTCAGCGCAAGCACAACGCCGCCGAGGTCGACCAGTCAATGCAGGAACTCGCCATGAGAACAACATGTGGCTTCTGGTAGCTGCAGCTTTGGCTGCCATTGCACATCTGTAAGAGTTTTCTAATATCAAGGCTGCCTCCAAAGGGAGCACCCGGAGGAGAATCTGTAGAAAGCTGGGTTAGTTATGAAGAGGAAAATTAACCGAAGGTTCTTGAGTCTGTTGGAAAGCTATTGAGGCTCAATCAAAATATGGTTTTTGGGTGGAATTTGTGCCTAGACATATAGGATTTGTTATTTTTCTATTTCTTCTTTAGCATAATGTAAGAAATTATGTTTTGATTTACCAGAAGAATTAGTAGCGGGTTATCAAACTGAATATTCGAATATCAAATTTGGTTTATTTTATGTTGGTTCCTATCTAAATCTATTAGTTTCTTCGTTATTTGTATCGATTCTTTACTTGGGTGATTGAGGTATCTCTATTCCATACGTGTTCAGTAGAATGACAGAATGCAAGAGATTACCTTTTGATTTACCCGAAGAATTAGTAGCAGTTATCAAATCGAATATTCAAATATCAAATTTGGTTTATTTTAGGTTGCTTCCTATCTAAATCTATTAGTTCCTTCATTATTTGTAACGATTCTTTACTTGGGTGATTGAGGTATCTCTATTCCATACATATTCGGTAGACTGACAAAAAGTGGAGAGGTTTAAGCACTTTTAATTCAGTAACAGTCAATAAGACTTGCTTAAGCACCTAGCATGTCATCACAAGAACTACCAACTAAGACCACTGATGAAGAACCATAGACCCATCAATCGAATCGCTTTTTTGAGAAACACGAGACACTCAATTACAAAATAGAAAATGGTTAAACAACAAATTTAGTTACCTGCGATCAAGTTCTTTACTGTATTTTGTTGGATGTAGTTAAACTAAATGCTTGTTACCACTTCCATCAGTTGGCCAGTTCCCATCTAATTGGTCAGATTCCCTATAAAACAAGCACAAAAATGATATAACATATTGCGTTGAGAAAAGCAAATGAAACTTAGTAACAAAGTTAATGGATATACATTATGCTATTTCTCTGTTCATTGAAGGCTTAAATGTGAAAATGAACCAAATTTTGTCCGGAAGTCTAGCATTAGCCTTCAAATTGTCAAACCATTCCTCCATCTTGTATTCTCTGAGTGTTTTGTGCATGCAACCAAAACATCAGAATCAAAGAAAAATGAAACGAAACAAGCGATGATGTGATATGAGAATCAATTAGAAGGGAAATCATTCAAAAAACGGAAGTGCTTTCAAACAGGAATGATACAGTACAAACATCCAAGCATCCATACACCATTGGATCTGAGATGAATCCAGTAAATTTTGCAAAAGAACTAGATTCTCAAATTTATGTGCAAAATTTCGACGATATTGAAATCAGAGATGCGAAATATGGAATTAAAGCTAACAGTAAACTATGAAACTGACCTCGATCAGCTTCATCAATGCAAATCCATCACGCAAGGTTTCAAAAATCATCTGGAGAACGAAAGGCATTGCCGATATCTATTCACTCCATTAGTCTACCGAATCGCTCGTCCTCTCTCTAATTCCTCAATACTCATGTTCAAAGACGAAGTATTTTCAAATAGAAACAACCGCATTACAAGCAATCATACACAATCAGCCCTAAGATCGAACACAATCAACATCGATAAAAAAAAAAAAAAAAAAAA
>NW_019268527.1:3379737-3469017 GCF_002738365.1 Cucurbita moschata
CGAACACAATCAACATCAAAAAAAAAAAAAAAAAAAAAGAGGCTCTCAAATTCATATCTCAAAATGTAATGATCGAAACAAAATAACAGATGCGAACATTTGAATAAGAAAATGTAAAGCCTAAAACAAAATCTCGACCAGTTTCATCGATGCTCTTCCATTACACCAGGCCTCGAAGCGCATTTGGGGGATGACGCTTGATAAGACATTGCCGATTCCTATCCACCATGCCAGTTCACAAATTTTTTCTTCCTCTCTCTGCTTCGGCGTTTCCATGGCGTTTCCCTCGATCGTTCCCGCCATTGAAGCTGCAACGACTCTGAAAATTTTGCTGCCTTCCCGCTATCACTATGACTACGCCATGTATTTGAAGTATAAATATTTTAAAAAAAAAAAAAAATTTCTCTTTTTAATTTTTTTTTCAATTAAAATTCAATTATTCCATTGACATGCAATAACCATTTTCAATTTTTCTCCAATTTTCACTTATTTTATTTATTTGATTAATTAATAATTTAATTTTCAATTAATTATTTGATTTATTTGCCATAAAATAAACTCATTATATCATCCCCAACATATTTAAATTTGTCATTCCATCCACGTCAGCAGGTCTAGTCAGCATATTGTTAAATTAAAATAAATAAGGATTATTTATAATTACTTTGTAAATATTGGGATAAAAAATATCCAAAATTAAAATAAGTAAATAAATAATAATAATAATTTGAAAAATATCCGAACTTACCACCAGGTGGAGGGAGCATGAAAACAAACCAGAGGCCAAAGAGGGATAAAGATAATGGATGTTCGTTCACTCTCAAACGCCACCTCCACCACTTCCTCCGCCGTCTTCCCGCCACCTCGCCGTCGTCACCACCATTCTCATCCTTCTTCCGCCCTAATTGTTATCTCATTGAAGCGTCCGCCTCCGCCGCCGCCGCCGTCTCGTTCCGATTCTGACGATTCCTCCGGCTCAACCGCCTCAATCTCTGGCCGAATTCGTCGCCCACAAATCCTAAAAACCTCTTCCTCCCCTAAACGCACCACCTCTAAAGTTCCGTCTAATCCTCTCAAGAATCTGGTCGGCTCTGCCAATGTTCCTGTTCTTCCTTTGCCTCCGCCGCCGCCGCCTCCGCTCCCTGTTTCCCACTCGCTCGGCGACAAACTCTGGCTTTCCAGTAAGCTCTCTCCACCGCCTCCCCCGATCACCGAGATACCGGAGGAAGATGAAAGCGAAAACGAAGAAATTGAAACCGAGGATTCTTCGAGTGAGGGGCGGAGAGAAGTTCAATTCCGCCAAGAGGGTAAGATTTTTGTTGGGAACTTGCCTAATTGGATAAAGAAGCATGAGGTTCAACAGTTTTTTCGGCAGTTTGGTCCTGTCAACAATGTGATATTGATTAAGGGTCACGATACTACGAAAAGAAATGCCGGATACGGATTCGTCATATATGATGGGTCGACTGCAGCTAAGTCGGCCATGAAAGCCGTTGAGTTTGATGGAGTGGAGTTTCACGGAAGGGTTTTGTCTGTGAAATTGGATGATGGGAGGAGGTTAAAGGAGAAGGCGTATGAGAGGGCGAAATGGATGGAGGGAGATGACAGTGTGGAGTTTCGTTCACAATGGCATGAAGAGAGGGATAAGGCACGGAAGGGCTTTCGCATGGTTATTGAGACAGAGCCGGAGGATTGGCAGGCGGTTGTCTCAGCCTTCGAGAGGATTAAAAAGGTAGCTTCTTCAATTCCTTTGGAATGTTTTTGAATTAGCGGCTTCTTGAATAAATTATGTGTTTACAATATGGTTCTTGATGGATTGTTTTTCAAGTTATGTAAATTCTTATTCAGAATCTCAACTCAAGTTCGGTCGAATAATTTCTCCGCAGTTCTAGCCGATATTGCTAACTTCGAGCAAGCGACCATGAGCTATTGTATTACAAGTTCATGTTTCCTTAAGTGTCTTGCATTTTTCATGGTTATTTTATGTTTGGTTAGATAACTGCTTGGCAGTAGTGTAATATCGCAGATGGTGTGTTCTCTAATTACAAGTACATATGTCATTTATACTCGACGTTTTTGTTCTTTCATTTATCCAAGTCAAAGTTTGGTTTTCAAAAAAAGAAGGTATAATAGTTGGGGAGTGTAACAGCCCAACCCCACCGCTAGAAGATGTTATCCTCTTTTCCCTTTCGAGCTTTCCCTCAAGGTTTTTAAAACGTGTCTGCTAAGGAGAAGTTTTCACACTCTTATAAAGAATGTTTTGTTCTCCTCTCCAACCGATATGGGATCTCACAGTGAGGTTCGCAGAATTAGATGTAGACTTCATGGTACATACTTTAATCTGTTAGTTCATAATAGATGTATGTATGCTTTTGGAATAGATTTTGCTTATAACTGACAATTCTGGGTTTTCCATGAATTTTGCTGTTTGTTTTGAGAGTTGTATTCAAGCTTAGTATGTTTTTTTAATACAACAAAGCATCGCCATGCCTACTTGAATCCGTTCATTCAAACTTGCACTCACGATGACAAATTCATGTGCAATAGTGTATGCAAGCTCTGAAACATGTCATATTCACCGTATACGTATTCTTTAGAGGACTGAATTTGGACATTTCATATTAATTGTTTTGATATTTTTTGTTGTTATGGGGTGAATTGTACTATCTTCAAGCCTTCTAGGAAGGAGTATAGTTTGATGGTGAACTACTATGCAAGAAGAGGTGATATGCATCGTGCACGTGAAACATTTGAAAAGATGCGGGCTAGAGGAATAGAACCCACGACTCATGTCTACACAAAGTAATAACTATTCCTAAACATTTCTCTTTCCTTTTATTATGTTTCAAATATATTGATTCAAGCTTAATTTATTTTGAGTGCTTCATGATGCGCAGCCTTATACATGCTTATGCAGTAGGTAGAGATATGGAAGAAGCATTATCTTGTGTCAGAAAAATGAAAGAGGAAGGCATAGAAATGAGTTTGGTAACTTACAGCATTCTTGTGGGTGGATTTGCCAAAATGGGAAATGCAGAGTAAGTAATTATCATTTCATGTGTGAGTACATAGGTTCATAGAGTTTTCATTATATATAAGCTTTGCCCTGTTATTTTCAAATCCCTAGATTGATTTTCTTGCCATTCGTTTCCATTGTTGATTGGTAAAACCTACAAATACCAAATGGTCAATCACTTTAGTGATACCTAGCTCTCATCTGAAAAAAGGTTGTGCATGTCTTCTCAGACCTTATGAACATTTGATCAGGCTTCTTGACTATTGTGTATTTAAGTTTATCAATTAAGGGCTTGTAGTCAAAACATTTGATCAGGCTTCTTGACTAATGTGTATTTAAGTTTATCAATTAAGGGCTTGTAGTCAAGTGGTGGCTGCCTTCATTATGAGGGTTCCATGGTAGTACTTTGTGAGATCCCACATCGGTTGGAGAGGGGAACAAACCATTCTTTACAAAGGTGTGGAAACTTCTCCCTAGTAGACACGTTTTAAAACCTTAAGGGGAAGCCCAGAAGAGAAAGCCCAAAGAGGACAATATTTGTTAGCGGTGGGCTTGGGCTTTGGCTTTTACAAATGATATCAAAGCCAGACACCGGCAACGAGGACGCCGGGTTCCCAAGGGGGTGGATTATGAGATCCCACATCGGTTATAGAGGGGAACAAAACATTCTTTACAAGTGTGTGGAAACCTCTCCTTAGCAGACGCATTTTAAAACCTTGATGGGAAGCCCAGAAGGGAAAGCCCAAAGAAGACAATATCGGTTAGTAGTGAGCTTGAGCTTGGACTTGGGCCTAGCCTGTTGCATGTTCCGTTCTGAAGGAAGTTGAATCCTATTGCTGCAGGGGGAACTTTGCGGAAAATCATTTTAAGGTTGCTTTTCGCCCAATGTTTGACTGTAGGAAGTAGATGCTATTTTTCTGTATTATCTAGTCGTTTAGAGTTTGTTCACTCAATTTATTTCTGTTTTCATATTCACTAGTCATTTTTCTTATGCATCTTTTTTTTATCTAAATTGTATTACATTTGCATTTGTCTTGGAAGAGCTGCAGATCACTGGTTTCAGGAGGCGAAAGAGAAACACTCGTTGAATGCCATCATTTATGGGAATATTATATATGCTTACTGGTAATTATTTGACAAACGATGGATCAAATTTCTTTTTTCTATGAAATTGTTACATCGCCTGTAATATTCTTCGTCGCTGAGTGTGTGCATGTGTTCTTTTTTTTTTTTTTTTGTGGATTATTTTCTAGTATAATACAAGGGAAATACTATTTTATAATTAGCTAGTTTTGATTACAGTCAAATATGCAATATGGATAGAGCGGAAGCTTTGGTGAGGCAAATGGAAGAAGAAGGCATAGATGCTCCAATTGACATATATCACACCATGATGGATGGTTATACAATGGTTGGAGATGAGAAGAAATGTCTGCTTGTGTTCGAGAGATTTAAGGTACAATTCTATGGCAATAGGTTGGAGTAGACGTGTGCATGAGTTGATCTGTTTCCTCAAATCTTATGTCCTCGGTTCAGTTTATGGCGCCGAGCTCGGGTAATTTCTATTTTTGGAACAAGTGTCAACTAAAAGAAAAGAATAGTTGGAGAGGTTCTGATTATTTTTTATCTGAAATCACAGAAAAACCTACAATATTAGGATTAGTATCTCTGTTTTTTTATGGTGCACCTTTAGTCGAACCACCCAACAGATGACCTCGATTGTAACGGCCCAGGCCCACCCCTAGCAAATATTGTCTTCTTTGGGCTTTCCATCAAGGTTTTTAAAACGCGTCTCCTAGGGAGAGGTTTTCACACCCTTATAAAGGGTGTTTCGTATTGTTAGATCCCACATCGGTTGAGGAGAAGAACAAAACACCCTTTATAAGGGTGTGAAAACCTCTCCCTAGGAGATGCGTTTTAAAAACCTTGAGGGAAAGCCCATAAGGGAAATCCCAAAGAGAAGACAATATCTGCTAGCGGTGGGCCTGGACCGTTACATCGATTGCATTGATAAAAAGAATTTTGACCTCAATGCTGAAAAAATGATTCACTTCAACCTCGTGTTCATGATTGTTTTCCATCAATTTTAATTTCTTTTCCTTTAAACATCTTATATTTTATTAACTATGATGCAGGAATGTGGTTTGAATCCTTCAGTCATTACATATGGGTGTCTTATTAATCTTTACACAAAGGTAAAAACTTGTTTTTTTACTCCCAATATTACTTATGTGTTATTGTTTTCCTGATTCCTTAGAAGAAAATGAACTTTAACGTTAGAGTATCTATTTGTTAGGTTAAAATATTTGGTACTTCATTAGGACACTGAATGAATGAGTTTGGTTGGTCTCACTTTCTCACTCTTTGAAGATCGTGATTTTGAAGCTAACGACGCCTGTTGTTACAAACGTCAATTTTACACGATTTCTTGCATGCATATGATTGTAGATTCTCTTTGATTATTTTTTGCCCTTCCTTCATCGTTCTTTCAGCTCGGGAAAGTTTCTAAAGCTCTGGAAGTTAGCAAAGAAATGGAGCATGCTGGCATAAAACACAACATGAAGACCTACTCCATGTTGATCAATGGGTTCTTGAAGTTGAAAGATTGGGCTAATGCTTTCGCTATTTTTGAGGATTTGATCAAAGACGGTATTAAGCCTGATGTAGTACTCTATAATAATATTATCACAGCATTCTGTGGGATGGGGAAGATGGATCGTGCTGTTTGTACTGTCAAGGAAATGCAAAAACAAAGGCATAGGCCCACAACTCGAACATTTATGCCCATCATACATGGTTTTGCAAGGCAAGGGGACATGAGGAAAGCGCTAGATGTATTCGATATGATGCGGATGTCTGGATGCATTCCAACAGTGCACACTTACAATGCTCTGATTCTTGGTCTAGTTGAGAAGCGTAAGGTAATTCTTTCGAACTATGAAACGTGTCATGCCTATGGATGTTCCTTTCCTCTAGTAGTAGTTTTGAGCCATTAGATCCCAACTTTCCTCATTGAATCCTCAAATTCTCTAAGACCTTTGTGGAATGCTGACTCGATCCAACTTCTCGTGTGTATGAAACTAATCTTACATAGACGTTTGCATTATAATTTACGAGATCCTAGCTTTCCTCATATAGCTGTACTATTTTAAAGAGCTCCCTGTTTACATTTTATTCTATCCTTCCAGATGGAGAAGGCTGTAGAAATACTTGACGAGATGACGTTGGCTGGCGTAAATCCAAATGAACACACATACACGACCATCATGCATGGTTATGCTTCTTTGGGGGATACCGGAAAAGCGTTCGTTTACTTCACTAAACTGAGGGATGAGGGTCTGAAGCTTGATGTTTATACATATGAAGCATTGCTTAAAGCATGCTGCAAATCAGGCAGGATGCAGAGCGCATTGGCAGTCACCAAGGAAATGAGTGCTCAAAATATCCCGAGAAACACCTTTATTTATAACATTTTAATTGATGGGTATGTTCTAGATGTGAGTAGGGTTGCACTTGTTACAGGATGAATTATAACTTGTAATTCTCTTTGCTTCTGCCTCGCTGCTACTAATTAGCTTTTTCCATATAGATGGGCTCGACGTGGCGATGTTTGGGAGGCGGCTGATCTAATACAACAAATGAAAAAAGAAGGGGTTCAACCTGACATTCATACCTACACATCCTTCATAAATGCTTGCTCCAAGGCTGGAGATATGCAGGTATTGACAAAATCAAATAAGCCAAATCTTTTTAGTTTTTACATCATGGTGTCGTGACAACGTGGTGCGATGGTAACCTAGAGGTGATTTTAATTGCTTAAATGTGAGATCCCACGTCAATTGGAGAGAGGAACGAGTACCAGTGAGGACGCTGGGCCTCGAAAGGGAGTGGATTGTGAGATCCTACATCGGTTGGAGAGGGGAACGAAACATTCTTTATAAAAGTATGGAAACTTCTCCCTAGCAGACACGTGTTAAAATCGTCCAAAGAGGACAATATGTGCTAGCGGTGGGCTTGGACACTTACATTAAAAGTGATCTCATCTGAATTGATTATCGAATTTTGTCGTATCAGATATATTATATCTTAGTGTTGCCTGAATTAGTTTCTGATAGGATCAGTAAGAAAATAAATTTATGTTCGTTTGGTCTTCAAATTATGAAAGTTCTTGGGAAACGTGCAGTGGTCTACGGCTAGATTTTAGGTTTCGTTTGAGTGTTGGTTTCTAAGTATTTTGGTAACTATCCTTCGACTCATATTTGTTAGCTAGGTTCATCAAACATTGATTACCTATACTATTCTTGGCATGTTCTAATTTCTAACTGGTAAGCTATTTTCCAGAGAGCAACAAAAACAATTGTAGAAATGAAATCAGCCGGAGTGAAGCCTAACATTAAGACGTATACTACGCTAATTCACGGTTGGGCCCGTGCTTCTTTACCCGAGAAGGCATTGTCGTGCTTTGCAGAGATGAAGCTATCTGGGTTGAAGCCAGACAAAGCTGTTTACCATTGTCTAATGACGTCATTACTCTCGAGGGCTACCGTTGCAGAAGGAAGCATATATCCCGGCATTCTCTCCGTCTGCAAAGAGATGGTCGATTCGGGATTAACCGTGGATATGGGGACAGCAGTTCACTGGTCCAAGTGCTTGCGCAAAATCGAGAGAACAGGTGGGGAGATAACTGAAGCCTTGCAGAAGACCTTCCCTCCCAATTGGAACTCATATAACAATGTCCACATGAGCTCCAGCCTAGACTCGGACGATGAATATGGTATAAGTGACGACGAGAACGAAGACGATGATATATGTCAAGAGGAAGTATCCGACGCTCGGGACGACGATGTAGTCGGTAGATCATGGTTTTGAGTACACAAAAGCATAGAAACAAGCCTTTTAAGCATGCAAACAGAATCTCACTGCTAAAATGGTCAGTAGTTTGGCCCTACCTTGGCTTGATTTACATTGTTTTATGTATAGGCTTTGGATTTACTGCTCTGCTGTTTATATGAATCTCGAACGTCTGAATCGAGGGAATGCATCTTAACCATTTGACCTCTATCCAGAATGAACGGATGAGATCGGTTTGGAAGTCGAAGTCGAAGTCGATGTGACACTGCCAAATTTAGAATATAACAGTAGATGATAAGGAAGGATTCTTGTGGTTCCACCAAACAGCACAGCATAGCCAAGATTCTTCCATGTTCTTCCCACCACTGCCTCATCTTTATCAAAGAATGTGATGGATTTGAATTTTTCCCCTAATTTTGCAACTTGTTTTGAATGATTGTGTGAAGAAAATGGACAAAAGGAATATAATGGTTTAAGTATCATTATCTGTGTTGGATTAGTTGAATGAATGAATGAAGCTCCATGGCTATGGAGGGTCAATGAAGAACACTTACAGCCATGGAAATATTTTATTGTTATTATGATTCGATGAATTATGTGGATGAGTATTATTATAATCAAGGGAGACAAACCAGCTCATTTAGGTACCCACTTCCCAATATTTTTTTTTATACGCCAACGATAAATAATAGATCTCCATAATGGTATGATATTGTCCACTTTAAGTATAAATTTACTCGTGATTAACCCTCTACTTAACGAATGTAGAACTCCTCTCCCAACAATTCTCTCCTCAAACAAAGTATACCATAGAGCCTCTCCTGAGCCTTGTGGAGCCCTCGAACAACCTCCTCTTAATCGAGGCTCGACTCCATCTTTAGAGCCCTCGAACAAATTACATCATTTGTTCAACACATGAGTCACTTTCAACATTTAAGAATTCTATTGACATGGCTAAGTTAAAGGCATGGTTCTAATACCATGTTAAGTGTCATGACTCTCCACAATGATATAATATTGTCGATATTGTCCACTTTGAGCATAAGCTTTCATGACTTTAATTAACCAATGTGGCCCCCTCCCAATAATCCTCAGCAGAACAGAAGGGTACATGAATGAATCGAGTGGGGTCTAAAAGAAAAAAACAAAGAGAAATGAATAATTTAAAACAAAATGACAATAAATGCACATGAAGTTTTTGAATAAGTAGAGAACATATCATGTCAATCACAGCCATGAAAACGTTGAGTTTCACCAACATTGCTATGACATCTCTTTTTCTATCTGTTCCTCATCCTAAAATTGTTTCCACAATCTTGTGTTTTTTAATTAATCTCAATCTCCACCATCTTCTCTATTTAATATTAAAATAATTAATTTAATAAAATTAATAGTTTTTTTTTTATATATATACACAGACCGTGTACGGGTCATATAAGGATCGTGTACGGATCCTAAAAATAATGATAACTCTTAACTACATATATATATATATATATACACACATATATACAAGTCATGTACGGGTTGTATAAGGTCTTGAAAATATATATTTATACGGGTTAACAGTATATATATATATATATATATCTACATATTGAGCTAAGAATTATTATTATTTTCAAGATTCGTATATAACCCGTACATGACTCATACATATTTATATATATATATATATATATATATATATATATATGCCCGTAAGCGTTAAGAAATTTTGTCTTACAAATGTAATCTTATATTTGCAAAAAAATAAATAAATATATATATATATATATAAATAAAAGACATGGAAGGGACCCAACCACATGGGATATATAGATACAAAGTATATATATTATTGTTGGACTTTTTTTTTAACACAACTTTATAAAGAAAATGTTTATATTTTTAATTTTTAAATGAAAGGCTAAAATAATAATAATAATAATAATAATATATTAAACTTTCTACTTTGTCTCACAAGAACTAACGAACTTTACAAAAATTTCAATATTTGTTTCTTTAGAACCGAAATCGTTAATGTTTTGTTTCATAAATAAGTTTCATTAATACCTTAATTTAAAAAAAAATAATACAAAAATATCATTACAAATAATATACGGATGGAATCGTTATTATCATGTTTCAAAAATACCTATTAACTTTCAAAATTAGCGTTAATACCGTTAAAAAAATTTAAAAATTAAAGTTATTATTGTTAATATATGAATGAAATCGTTTATTTTGATGATTTATGAAATGTAAATAAATCGTTCCCGTTCATCCCTATAGTAACGATAATAATTTTTTTTATAAAATTATGGGTATTAATGCTACTTTTGAAAATTAATACATAATTTTGAAATGTATAAAGATTTTGTCCTTTCCTTGCGGTAAAAAAAATATATATTTATTTAAGTAAAAATGTATTTTTTTAGATGGAGTTAAAATATATAAATAAGGATATTGTTTTAAATTTTAATTTTTTTAAAAGTATTAAAGGATATTCTCAAAATAAAATAACAAAAAAATAATTGTTTCCATCCAAGCTACCATAAAAGTATATTTGATTTTTTTTATTTTTTTTGTCGGAATTTTTTAAATTTTAATCAAAATTTGGAAATATTTTTATTAATTTAAACCAACAAAAAAAAAAAAGGTTTGTGCTTTCCCCATTTTTGGAAGGTTTTTTTAAAAATCTTCCATAAATGGAGCTAAAATCATTGGCTAACGTGATTCCTTTTTATTATGAAAAATATTTATAATTGTCAATGGAGTGGGTCAACTACCCCACTCAAATAAAAAACTGAACAAAAATAAATAAATAAATAAATCATGTAAACGTTTATATTTTGTATATTTCAATGTTCGGATACATGGCCTTAGGTCAAGGGTTCAAATCTTCCAACACTCGGGGTTGAACTTAAAAAAATGGATACAAACATAACTCAATTAATTAAGACATAGGCTCACAACTAAGCAATCATTTAGGAGTGTTTGTGGGTCGGGCTGAGTCAAGTTAAAATATTATCGGCTCACAACTAAGTAGTCACTTAGGAGTGTTCGTGGGTTGGATTGAGTCGAGTTGAAACATTATATACTCACAACTAAATTAGGAGTGTTCGTAGGTTGGGTTGAGTCGAGTTGAAACATTATATGCTCACAACTAAGTAGTCACTTAGGAGTGTTCATGGGTTGGGTTGAGTCGAGTTGAAACATTTTTGTAGACCCAACTCAATTGTTCCTGTTATAATTTTTTCAACTCAAACAATTTTTATTAAATAATTAATTCAACACAAACAATCATTTATTTAAATTTTTTTGTTTTAAATAAAATTAAAATGTTAGTTTTTAGATAAAAATCTTTTTATTTATTTTCAAAATTTTAATTAAGTTTTACTAACTCAATTTTAATAAATATATATCCAAAATTTATTTTTTGGTTAATTAAAATTTTATTTTTAAGACGGGTTGAAAAATAAATAATCAAAAAAATAATTATGAAATTAAATATAAAAAAATTAAATTAATAATTAAAAAATATTTTTTTTCAATAATGAGTATATTATTGAAAATTGTATTTTTTTTTAGACAAAGCGAAAAAGTTTAATATTTTTATTTTTCGCTTTAATATTTTTATTAATTTATCCATAAAAATTTGAATATGTAATTGTATGTAAATATATATATATATATTAACAATAATTCATATATATATATATATATATATATTAACAATAAATACAAGCTAATTTGGTTATATATATATATATATATATATATAGTAACCGATGAGACATAAATTTGAAAAAATAATTTATTCATTTATTTTTTTTAAGGAAAAAGCCATAAAACTGGTCATAAATAATAAATGAGAAGCCCATCTTTGAAGTCCCCAACCAAAGTCTCTCCTCATTTAATAATATTTAAAAAAAAATACAAAATTTAATTTCGAGTATTTTGTGCATGATTCCACCATCCCTCATTAAACAATTCACATGAACTTCCCCCTTCCTTCTTATCATACCCTACTTGTGTCCTTTTCTTTTCCCACCCAATTTTCTCGAGGCTTTTCGTTCTATCTTAATCTTAAATTTTCACGAGCAAAAACGTGCTTCGATGACTAATTTTTAAACGTTATCCACTCTTCGTGGACCAGCTCGAGTTCATCACTAGCATATATTGTCCTTTTTAGACTTTTTCTTCCGAGCTTCCTCTCAAGGTTTTAAAACGTGTCTAATCTAATAGGGAGAGGTTTCCACACCCTTGTAAAAAAAATGTTTCGTTCCCCTTCTAACGGACGTGGGATCTCACAATTCACCCTCCTTCGTGGCCCAGCGTCTTTCCTTCCGAGCTTCCTCTCGAGGTTTTAAAATGTGTCTGCTAGAAAGAGGTTTCCACACCCTTGTAAAAAAAATGTTTCGTTCCCCTTTTAACGGACGTGGGATCTCACAATTCACCCTCCTTCGTGGCCTAGCGTCTTTCCTTCCAAGCTTCTTCTCGAGGTTTTAAAACATGTCTGCTAGAGAAAGATTTCTACACTCTTATAAAAAACATTTCGTTCCTCTTCCAACCGATGTGGGATCTCACAATTCACCTTCCTTCGTGGCCCAGCGTCTTTCCTTTCGAGCTTCCTCTCAAGGTTTTAAAACGTGTCTGCTAGAGAGAGGTTGTCACTCCCTTATAAAAAATGTTTCGTTCCCCTTCCAATCGATGCGGGATCTCACAATTCACCTCCTTTCATGACCTAGCGTCAATTTTATAATTTTCTTTAAAAACAGTGAAAGTATCCTCTCGAGGGAGGGAAAAAGGTTAAACCCTAATTTCAATATGAACAGTAACGTCGTGGAAACAGACTAGATACTGATCCAAATTGTCTATATAAAGTTTTGAAATTTTAATTCGTAGAACAGTACCCGAACAGATACTGATCCAAATTCTCTATAGAAAGTTTTGAAATTTTAATTCGTAGAACAGTACCCGAACGGATACTGATCCAAATTCTCTATAGAAAGTTTTGAAATTTTGATTCATAGAACAGTACCCGAACGATAAATTCGAAAATTTAAAGTGAGAATAGTAGGGTCGAAACTTTCTTGTTCGGGTACGAGTTGTCCCTTCCATTTAGGTCAAAACCCTATTGACATGCCTTTCTCTAAGAGGCAATTCGTTGACAAATCACTATTCCTAATTAATCATTTTCATGGTATTGTGCATCCTTTGCCTTCTTTCTTTTGTTTATTTAACATCTTTTTTTATGATAATGCAAAAAAAATTATAAAAAAAAAAAAAATACAATCATTTAATGTAAAACTAGTAATTTTTGTTTCAAGTATTTAAATTCAAATTTTTATAAATTTAAACATTTACTAAAATAATTTTTTTTAAATTTTTAATAATAATTCCCTATTAATAACTCGGTTAAATTTGGATGATAAAATTACATTTTAACCCTTAACTTTTTAAAATATTTCAAAAATACCCTTACGATCTTTGGAGTTAATAGATATTAATTTTTGGTTTTGGGGGATTATTTGGTCAATGTGTTGTTACCATCTTTTAAATGCTAATAACTTCGGGTTTGATCCAATTTATTAGGTTAATTAATAAAAAAATTTGATATTCTATTATTTATTTAAATATTTATAAAGCATTAGAACCACTGTATAACTATATTTTCATTTGTTTAATTTAATAATAATATAAAAATTCACAGAAAAAAAAAACAAAAACAAAAACAAAACTCATATATTCAAAAAGAATTTGAATGAAAAAAAAATATATTGTTCCATAAATAATATTTTTTAATGTTTTTAGAAAGAGTAAGAGTATTTTTAAAAAATTAAATTAATAAAAATATAAACTTTCCCATTTATTTAAAAAATACTATTCCTTAAAAATATGAAAAAAAAATACTCGTTTATTTATATATATAGAGGTTTAAAAATATGAAAAAAAATACTCGTTTATTTATATATATATATATAGAGAGATTTAAAAATATGAAAAAATACTCGTTTATTTATATATATATAGAGGTTTAAAAATATGAAAAAATACTCGTTTATTTATATATATATATATATATATATATATAAAAGACTTTCAATAACTTATAAAAAACACCCATAAAATTTTAAATATAACATTAATAACTTAAACTTTTAGAAAAAAAAATTAAAAAATATAAAGATAAAAAATATCCATAAAATTTTAAAAAATAACATTAATATGTTAAATTTTTAGAAAAAACTTAAAAAATACTTTTTTTGTAGAAAAAAAATTAAAAAATATAAAGATAAAAAATACCCATGAATTTAAAAAATTAAAAAAATTAAAAAATATCCATAAATTTAAAAAAAAATAATTAATATCTTAAATTTTTAGAAAAAACTTAAAAAATACTTTTTGTAGAAAAAAAAATAAAAAATATAAAGATGATCTATGAAGCGTAGATAAACCGTATCTGTCTATTAAAAAATTATATTTTTTATATATCGTACCAAGTACCAATATTGAAGGATATTAACGAAAAAGGTATTTTAAAAATAAAATATTAATTTAAATAATGGTAATGTATTTTTTTTATTTCTTAAAAAAATTTAAGGATAATATTAAAATTTTATTTTAAAATTACAATTTTTTGAATTATAATTTAATTTATTTGAAAGAATTAGAGAGAGTTTTGGAAAAGTAGAAAGGACGGTTAAGATCAGTTAGTAAGAAGAGAGAGAAAGAGAGAGGAGAGAGAGAGCATTAAATTGTAGAAACTTACAAATTAAATACACTCACAGAATCCCTCACCAATCCCATCTCCTTAAATTCCCAAAATCTCTCTCCAAACAAATGCCTTCCCTTCATAAATCTCACCTCTCCCTCCAATTCCCAAATCCGCCATTGAAGCACCTCCGAAAAACCTTCAAACCTTCACACCTCCAATGGCTGCCGACCACAACAAGAAGAAGAACCTCATGAAATTTCCTTCCATTTTCAAATCCAGAGCAGGCGATGCTTATTCCACCAAGCCATGGGACTGGCCTTCCTGCAAGCATCCCAAAACCGACTCATTCCGTGCTCAAAACAACAGCGTCGTCTTCAAAACTGTGAACTCTATCTTCTTCGAAGATCGCGATTTCGATTCTTCACTCTTCACCAACTCCTCTGCAACGAACTCCACAGCCACCGATTCTGACGACCGCGACATTCTTGACGGCGATTCACTCGAGACCGTCGTCCGCGGCGCTAGATCGGAACGGCTCTTCTTCGAACCGGATGATACGAGTTCGATTCTGGAAAAATCGAAACCGATTGAATCGGAACCTCTGTTAGGTTTTAAAGAGAGCTTGATTGTGTCGATTGAATCGGCGAATCCGTATGAGGATTTCAGGAAATCGATGGGGGAAATGGTGGAGAGCCTTGATGTTAGGGATTGGGACGGATTGGAGGAGCTTTTGGGATGGTACTTGAAGGCTAACTGGAAGAACAACCATGGCTTCATAATTGGGGCTTTTGTTGATTTACTGATCCATATTCTTCTCTCTTCATCTTCATCTTCATCTTCTTCTTCATCAACATCAACATCCTGTTCTAATTCCGATTCAAATTATTACTCATGCACTGAACTTTCTTCTTATTCTTGTGCATCGTCTCTGCGATCGCTGGATCGATCGATTCAACAGGAGGCCGATGAAGAAGAAGATGATGATAATATCAGAGAAATCGTGTAGCGAGTTCCCGATTTCTTCGTCATTTTTTTTCCCCTTTTTTTGGGAGTTTTAATATTTCCTTTTTCATTTTTGTATTGTATATATTGATATTGATATTTTAGTTGCTGATGATCATGTGGTCAAATTGGGTTGAAATTTGAAAATTAAAATGTCAACCAATTTTCTTAATCTAATAAATATATTTCTAACTTTTCTCTCCAAAAATAGAAAAAAAAAAATCTAAATTTCTTTGGTATATTTTATAACTCTAAATTTTATCTCACTAAAATATTTTTTTTTCTCATTTCTCTGATCTGAAATTCTAATATTTTGATTAACTATTTACCGTTCAAAATCTTATTTGATAACTATTTTATTTTTTTATATTTTTTTTAAATTACTTTTATTTTTTTCACAATTTCTCTATGTTTTTATATTTCTTAAGAAAAAGGTTGAATTTTTATTCAAATTAAAAAAAAATTAGTTAAAAATAAATTAGAGAGCAAAGAAATTCCAAAGTAAAAATAATGTTTATAAACATCATTTTTAAAATCATAAATGGTAATATTTTTAAAAAAATTTAAATAATAATAATAATAATAATAATAAATACGAATAATTTCATTTGAAAAATTGTAAAATATATGTTTTAAATATAAAATGTTTCCCTATGGGAAAATTAGTAAAATTATATTACAATTAAATTATATAAAATATAGAGAACAGTGAAAATTAATGAAAATTAGAGGTATAGTACTATCTTCATATTTAAAAAGTAAGTTATATTTTAAAAGATAAGTATTTTATATTTAAAAGATAAGTTAAATATTTATTATAATAAATTCTAAAGTTAGTAAAAAAAAAAATTAAATGAAAAGAATTTTTTTTATCCAAAATTTTATGATATTAAGAAAATGGCTAAAATACCCTCACACTTCACCTCCACTTCCATCATAGTCATTATCGTCTTGAGCTCCAACTACCACTCTGACAAAACCGTCGTCATTCACCTCTGAAAACCTCACCATCAACTCCTCCGACAACCAATGACATTGCCCACCTCCAACATCCGCTACTCCTCCGACAACCAATGATATTGCCCACCTCCAACATCCGCTACTCTTCCGACAACCAATGACATTGCCCACCTCCAACATCCGCTCCAATGACTCTTGCGGTGCCAAAGATAGTTAGTTGGTCATAATATTTTAATTACGATTTTCAACTCAATAGTTTTTAATGTTTAATTATGCATGGTGTAGAGCAAATATTTTTGAGAAAATATAACAAAGCATATAAATATTTTAATATAAAACGATTTTTAAAAAAAAAAATCTTAAAAAGAAAATGCATTTTTTAAAAACATTTAAATTAAAGATGTAATCTAAACGACTCTAATTCTGAAATGGATTAATATTGTGAATCTGTAGCTTAATATATTAATTATTATATTCACTCCACTCAAATTTGTCAAATTAAAAAATAATAATAATAATAATAAATATATAGATAAATGTTTATTTTAACAAAAAAAAAATACGACAATAATATTATTACTTATGGATCCAAGATGCCTTAGCCCAATGGATCTACTTATAATTGGGCCTTTGATTTTCTGCGGCCCGTTAGATCAGCCCAAGATGGGAATAAACAAAAGTTAGAATTATGTTTTAGAAAATCGGTCCAATGGGTTCAAATATTTATTTTTAATAAAAATAAAATGTTAATTTTTAAAATATTTATTTATTCATTTTTACACTTTAATTCTCAATTTCAATATATATTTTAAAAAATTACCATTTAAATAGTTAAAAATTATTTTAAAGAGTGGTTGGAGGACAATATCCAGTACTTGAACAGTTATAAAAGGAGTGGATTGTGAGATTTCACTTCAATTAGAGAAGGGAACAAAACATTTGTTACAATGTGTGAAAATCTCTTTCTAGCAGATACGTTTTAAAATTATAAGACTAACGACAATACATAAAGGATCAAATCAAACAATTATTTTAAAACTGTAAAGTTGACGACGATATGTAACAGGCTAAAACGAACCATAGGATAATATCTACTAATGATAAACGGTTATAGTTAGAACTTAATATTAATACACGAATGATATTCACTGTGGATACAAGAAAGAATGAAAGAAGAGAGAAACACTGTATCACCTCACAGTACCCCTATATTTACAAGGTAGAGAAGAGGAAAATGCAAAGAATCAAAGAAACTATGCAAAGCCAAGATGCTGATAACAGTGTCATACTACGCATGGATGCTACAACTTATCACCAGCTTCATGAAAGAAGGAACCTCAAAAGATTTGGACCTCCAACAACAGGGTGGCAGCTTGGAGCAACGATGGTAAGTCAGCCACGCCGATCTTGATGCTAGAAAAGAGACCGAGAAACTGCATATCTACCGCTTAGGCTCGCTCAAGTTCTTCCCTTCGAAAAATTCTCCAAGCATCCTCTCGAGATCCTCTGGTTGGTATCTAACATACTTTTGGGGATTCTTTCCACCATCAACTAGTGGCCTATGGAAAGCAATGCAGATTTAAAGAAAATGTGAGAAACATTGCTATGAGAACTTGTATGTACAAGCTCACACGCATGTTACGAAATCGATAGAATGACGTAGGACATCAACCTGCAGTCAATGAACTCAGGACTAAAACTTCTATCTATGTTTGATACTCGATTTAAACTACGACTCATTTCAAATATGCTCGACGTGTTTCAATGACATCTATGGAAGAGATCAGGAATACACACCCGAAACGCTTTAGGAAGGATCTGTATGCAGGAAGTAAGACTTCAGCAACTGAAAGTCTTAGAGACTCCCGCAACTCGGTATCGGGAACTGCCCATTGAGATTGTCTTTGATGCAGTTCCTCAAATTGCATGTTGAAAGTCTTGAACCTGGTAATACAATAATACTCCATTACACTAAGTATTACAAAAAATGAGTCCATTGGATGAACAGATATAGTTGCGTAAAGGTGTTGTGGCGGTAACCTGTCTTTAATAAGCGCCCTAGAAACTCCGCTACTGTTTCCTCCATCTATACCAGGTATGCTGCCACCTCCAGAGGAAGTTAAGCCTTGAACAGAAAGACATTGCAGAATCTGCAATGCAGTTACTTATCTTCAGTATGAAATAGAACAACAGGGTACAAGTAAACTAAGCTTTTATTAAAATGCTCGGTTTTTCTCTTATAACACTAACACAAGTCCTTACGTTCGATTTTCATCCCTAAACTTGTTAAGTTGTCAATTTTCGTTCAATAGAGTACCTTATGTTGAACTAGATGAGCTAGAGGAAAGCACGATGATAAGCCCTCTCGTGGGAGATGTTCTTAGATACTCTTAGGATTAGGAGGTCTACTCGAGTCATCCTCAGATCCTACTATTTTACCAAATTGGACTCTAAACTTGCACGCTATCATCTATTCAATTTCTGGTGATTGACCCACTAATTTTAACATACAAACCAATCTAAGGAGTGTTTTACTGCAATACAACATGGTAAAATTATTAAAATCACTTTTGTTGTATTCAGAATCACTCCAAAACATGCTTCTAATTATTCAAAATCAATTTTTATGATAAGAAAATCATATTTGAAATTGTAAAATCGAACATTATGTTGATTTTGAATGCTTTAAGGCATGTTTCGGTGTAATTTTGGGCATGATAAAAGTGATAACCATTTCAAAATCACTTCCAAGCATGTATTTAAGAATGTTTAGTTCAGTCTTAAGTCGGTTTTGTTGATTTGTTTCTATAAGAAGTCTTTAGCTAGTAACTTTGAAATATCAACAAAAAATATTTATTTCTTGTCAACTATATATATAATCAAATCAGATCACCTTTGACCAAGCATTCCTTTTATACTGATTTGCATGTTGTTGTACAACCCTCCTATGTCGCTGAACCCAATCGTCCCCAAGCAAATCCTTGGCTTCAGATCTAAAATGAAAATCATTGAATAAGTAACAGTTTGCACATGTAAACAAGTTCTAAAAATTGCATCTATAAAGCATACCTGCGAACAGATCTAACTATATAATGAATGTTGTTCATGAGGAACAAGTGAGTCAAAGCAGGATCTCTGTAATGCTTAGATTTTCCGTCCAAATTAGATTGAAGGGCCTGCATTATTTGCATTGTGACAGACGCCAATTCCGAACTCGTTTGACCGCTACCTGCAAATTCTTGGAAAAGCTGCTTCAAGGTTGCCTGATAGCTGAAATTTTTTCAACAGGAAATTTGTAGATCAAAAAATAAGATAGACTGAAATTGAAGAGATATCAAAGAGCAGGAAAATTAAGCTAAAATTTTGTTTTTGTTTTTTAAATTTGGCTAAGAATTCAAGTGTTTCTTTAAGAAAGATGAAAGCCATTGTAAAGAAAATGTGAGAAAACAAGTATAATTTTCAATAACCAAAAATAAACTATCAGATGGTTATCAAACAGGACTAAAATATTCAGAAATCGTCATAAGAAGTACTCACTCAAAAAGAAATTTGACATAATTAATCACATAGCTTGTTAGAGGATGAACTGTTCCATCCAACACTGCAGTTTTTGTGGCATCTTTTTCAACAGCTTCCTCAAAATCACCGAATGTATCCTTAGCTGTCTGTGCAAGTCGTTTGGTCAAACCCGATGCAGATTCCCTGATCTCATTGCACGCTTCACCCTTAAAAATTGTCTCAATCTGCACGAGATAGATTAAAATCAAAATTATCGTTCCAAGTGTTTGAAAAGGTTGGTTCTACCATTTTCATTCTCACAAAATTACTCCAACCTTAGATTGTGAGAAAACTAATCATTATGAACATACATTAGCCATACCTCTGAGTGCAGCTCTCTCATTATTTCATACATATCCAAAAGTACAAACAACTTTTCTGGTGACCTCTTGCTTTTAGCAATTGCCTCCCCAAAACTGAAGAGCACAGACACACTACTACTTGTAACCTCGGCAAAGGATTGATCTCTAAGCGATTCGAAGCCTTCAAATATTTGATCGCACACTTGTCGTTCTCCAGCAAACAGTAGTTTAACCTGTGATTGATCATAACAATTATTTGTGGAAGCCACAGGAAAATCTCATCAAAGATTAAATATTCCGGGTCTTACTGCAATACGCATAAAATGAATCCAGTTCCCAATTTTGGCCTCTAAAACCTCCCATGCCATCTTCTGGACATCCTCTTTGCTAAGTTTTTCAACTCCCAATTTCCGAAGGCTTTCTTCCAAAACGACTGAACGGGTATCCCTGGCCAAAAGAAGATATTGGTATAAGCCTTTTCTATCTTGCATGAAATTTATTCTTGGAGATGGCTAATGAAGTCATTTTAGGGTAGATGTTTGAGCTGGGAATTTCTATTCCGAGATTTTGTTCCCAGATCTTGAAACTCTCATTTGTCTATTTAACCATACTGCAACTTAAAGAAGAAATGTCAATGACATACAAATAGATAGTTTTACTTCGATTCTAACTGGGGTTTTTATCAGCTCCTCAAGGTATGGTACAAGAATGAGGATATGACCAAAGACACTGGAAAAATCGTCATATTTACAGTAAGAATTTTTTATAGAAAAATAGAGGTTCATACCTATAGACTTTTAGAATTTGCTGTTGATGACCAGCTTGAACCATCTGCTGCGATAACTCGTGTAGCAATGGTAGAACACGAGGAGGTATGAGAGTGGGAGGTGTGAAGACAGCAGTCTCCAAGCTATTATCATGAAGTGCAGCATGGTGATTTGAGGAGGGATTCTTTCCATTTGAATCGTCATGATGACCAGGAGAGTCTGAAGATGGTTGCAACGATTTTGGCAGGCAATCGAAAAGGCGCTCAGGCTCCACAGGTTTGCTGATAATTGCCCCCAACAAATATTAAAAACTTAAGCTCAAGTAATATGTGGATGTATGTAGAATTCTTTCAAAAAGAAAAAAAGTAGAAACCTGTAGGAAGATAATAGCTGCCTAAACTCATCTTCAAGCTTTGAGATGGCTTTTGCAAGCAGATTATTTGCATGATTCAACACTACCTCACTACTCTTAAAACCTTTCTGGCTGCTAAAGAATTTAATAATGTTTCTTAACTGACCGATTGACCCGAGATAACTCTCCAAATCCTCATGAGGCCCTTTGAGAATTTTCATTTCTGCCTGCACACCATAACAATAGTTAGATGAGCAAGATGCTAAACAGGTCATACCAATTATACCAATCACAGGACCCTTATTCCTATTGATCTTAAAATTGAAGACAATCTTCAAACCATACACGGTATGATTGAGATTAATAAAAGGCTACTCTCAACCTGAGTAGAAAAGACTGTAACATCAGGAAATTAAAGATGAGAAAGATGAACCTACTCTCTCCCCAAAAGAGAATCCCCAATCAAACCCATATATATTCATGACAAACCAACTTGCTAAGGGCATCCACAACAACTAGAAAATGAGATAAAGAATCAGCCTGCTTATCCCCTAGTGGCAAACATCCCATCCAGGCTTACAATAAACCAAACCTGAATATAACAACTAAGATAAAGGCAATTTCTATAACAGTCCAAGCCAACCGCTAGCAGATATTGTTCACTTTGGCCTGTTACGTATCGCTGTCAGCCTCACGGTTTTAAAATGTGTCTGATAGGGAGAGGTTTCCACACCCTTATAAGGAATGTTTCGTTCTCCTCTCCAATCAATGTGGGATCTCACAATCCACCCCCATTGGGGCCCAACGTCCTTGCCGGCACACCACCTGATGTCTGATTTTGATATCATTTGTAATAATTCAAGCTCACCGCTAGCAGATATTGTCTGCTTTGGCCTGTTACGTATCGCCGTCAGCCTCACGGTTTTAAAACGCATCTGCTAGGGAGAGGTTTCCACACTCTTATAAGAAATGCTTCGTTTCCCTCTCCAACCGTTGTGGGATCTCACGTAATCCCTAAGCCCTTCCTATAGTAATTTCATTAAGAAAGCTCCAATGACAGATTTTCTCAAAATCAATAGTCCACTCATTGGTAATATGATCCTCATTCATAACAAACTTTATATAAACACTTGACATTTCAAATAAAATTAACTTTTCTTTTTATATCCTGGCCTCAGAGAATTCCAAAAAAACAAAGAGTTTGGAATGGAAGAAAAATTTTCATCACCAACACTGTTACTCTGTTGCAAGTTTCTTGGGTGAGATTCAAGCGTTCCCATGCATCTTGATTAAATGCTCTTACAAAATTTCCCAAGTGCAATGAGAACCAAATGAATATACACACAAAGTTGGCACAATAAGCAGCTTAGAACTTTTCTAAAAATGACTTTGGACAGTAGTTTCCTAGGCTTGAAGTTCACTTAAAGTTGGCACCATCAACATCTCCCTCACCTACCCGACCAATCATAATTAGCACATTTGTTGTCAGTTTCAGGTGGCTGTTCGCTTTGAAGTAGAGATTTTAAAGCTCGTACACAACTAAGTCGATGCATAAAAAACTTGGTGAACTAACAAACTCTAAGAATCAAGAAGACCAACCTGGCGAGAGAGATCAAACTGTGCTAAAATAACCTCCGCAGCCTTCAAAGTCTTATCAATGTTCTCGTGAGCTTTACGAATAGAATTGGTTCTGATCTGCAAAAGT
The DNA here is from genome assembly GCF_002738365.1 of Cucurbita moschata. NCBI lineage: Eukaryota > Viridiplantae > Streptophyta > Magnoliopsida > Cucurbitales > Cucurbitaceae > Cucurbita > Cucurbita moschata. Next base: position 3,402,954 of record NW_019268527.1, read on the forward strand.
TCCACAAAAGTTACAAAAGCCTAAGCAGTAAGAATGAAGGATTAGAACCACAGCACCACAAAAAACACGGGAATAGACGAACCGAAGATCGGGCAGACAGATCAAACAACCAAAATAGCAAAAAAAAAAAGGCAAAATCCGGATCTGAAATTCGATTCCCGCGAAAACCAGAACAGAAACCAAAGCTAACGATTCTCGCATAGTAAAAAGGCAGTCAACCGATCGAATGGTCGGAATCAACCACGACACTCGAAAAATTTCTCGACAAGAGAACTTTACGCTGCTCTATTCTCTAGGGAATCAAACAGATAGTAAACCGATTGAAAAGCAGACCTGAGTAGGGCGCATAGCGGTTTCGAGAGCAGAAAGACGGTGGTCAAATGAGCCGAGAATCGAAACAACATTATCAGTAATAGTTTGGCTCTTTTGCAGAGATTCTCTCATCTTTGCCGCTCTTTCTCGCAGAAAATCATCGCCCAGAGTTGCAGGCACCCTCATCGTCGACCTCGCTTCGTCTTCCTCAGCTCCCCTGATTCTCCAAGATCACTGTAGGGAGAGCAAGAACAGGAGAGATCGAATTTGAAAGCCTTGAAAATGGAAGAAAGCTTAGGAAATTGACATTGAGATTGTGGGCTGCTTTGACAGCTTGTATTGTTTCTTCAACCAAACCATGAACAATTGCTTCTCACAGACAACAAGTCTTAGACGTGCCTTTGACCCTTCTCCATTGATTTTCTTTCCTTTTTTTTTCAATATTTTTATTTATTATTTTCCGTTTTCTTTCAACCTTTCTGAAAAAAATTGACATTAAAAAAAAAAAGTCAAAATAAATATTTATTTTTATACGTGAAAATAACCGTCAAATTCCACCACCAATAATCACACTTCAAAAATTCTCAAGGTGGGATCTCACAATCTACCCTTTTTCGGGCCTAACGTATCCACGATCCACCCTCTTAGGTACCTAGCGTCCTCACTGGCACGACCCCCCGTGTCTGACTTTGATAATGGCCCGATACCACATTTACCCTCCATGGGGCCAATGTATCTCACGATCCACCTTCCTTGAGGGAGGGGCACAACATATCTCACAATCCACTCCCTTAGGGGCCTAGCGTTCTCATTAGCACAACAACCTATATCTAGCTCTGATGCCATTTGTAATGGCTCGATGTCACAATCTACCCCTTAGAGCCTAACGTATCTCATAATCCATCTGTTGGCGTCCAATGTTCTCACGGGCACGCCATAAAGTAATAATCACTAATATATTCTGCTCGTAAATTAACCTTTTTTTTTAATTTGACATAGCACTAAATTATTTGTAATTAAATGTATTTTTTTATTAAATTTTAATTTAAAGAAAGGAATAACCACTTACATATATAACCAAAAATTAAATTAATTAATTACTGGTCAATTAAAAAAAAACTAATTGTTGGTAGTTATGATTCAAGTGTTTGTTGAAATTTCAATAATTGTATTTGCTTTTGAACAAAACGCTGTCGTTTTGTCTTTGTATGATGACTATGTATACCTTAGTTTATACTCTCAATCATTAGCTCTTTGTTTGATTAATCAACCCTTAAAATCAAATTTATTACGTTTTTGTCCCTCATCTAGATTTTAATCCATAACCGTAAAAATATCAAAAATTCTTATAGTAATTAATATTTTATCTATTAGATTGTGCTCGATTTTATTCTCTAACATTGTGTGGCACGGTGAGTAAATTGGTCCAACACCGCAGTTGCAGCAAGGTTCACGATTTAACACCTCAATTGTGATCAACATAACAACGTAACAAAATTGTACTTTAGCCACCAGTTTGCATAATTTTCCGTGTCGTACGCTATTATACCGTGACGAAAACGAGATTGATCAATGCTCATAGTACCGAGAACCAATAAAATTAAATAATTTATCGTTCACTTCATTAGGTAAGTTTAAATGCTTATTCATGCGATTTAAAACCGTGATAGGAAAAAAGACGTTTGAAACGTTTTTTTTATAAATTTTTTACTAAATTATATAAAATAGTTAATAATATCCTTTTTAAAGGGTAAAAAAAATATTAATGAAAGTAACGTTTTACGGTATAGATATTTTTAAAAACGTTTTTGAAAGGTTAAAAAAAAAGTATTTTTAAAAACGTTTTAAACTTTTTTTACTGTAGTTTACTTTTTTGTTTACACGAGGGTAAAAAGGGAATTTAAATATATTGCGGCGGAGAGGAATAAATGAAGCGCGGAGCGTCGATTGAACGCCAATTGGGGGTGGGAAAAGGGATGGCCATAAGCCGATGTGTCGTCTTTAATCACTCACTTCTTCACTATCATCGTCGTCCTCCTTCACTTTTCTCATCTGCCCTGCGTTCGACCTCGTCATCCATGGAAGCTCCTCCCGAAGGTTACCGCAGAAACGTTGGCATTTGCCTCATCAATTCTTCTAAGAAGGTCATTCTCGAAATCTCTCTATTTCTCTACATTTTTACGAGTATTCATCCGTGACGTGGATCTGAATTCGGTATGTACAGATTTTTGCTGCCTCAAGGTTGGATATACCAGATGCTTGGCAAATGCCACAGGTAATACGATGATTTGTCTGCTTCTAGGTTATGATTATTGTTGATTGTTTTGTTTTTTTTCTTACGGAAGTTCGAAGTTAAAGCAGCATATTTCTGAGCTTTTAATGATGAATTAGTACTTGAGTTTTCTCTTACATTGCCCGTTTTAGGGCTACGTTTGTCCAATTATCGCGTATGGATTTTATGAAGAGTTTATTCGATAAGATGTTTTCAGTAAGTCTGAAATTTTAGTTTGAAGCATAATTAAGCAGCACGGAAATGAAATGGTATCGTCTACGTGTGGTCTTGAGCGTTTTGTATGTTATTCATCATGAGCTTTTCGCTCTGTTTTGCTCATTAGGGCGGCGTGGATGAGGGTGAAGATCCAAGAAGTGCAGCCATCAGAGAACTTAGAGAAGAAACAGGAGTCAGATCCGCAGAGATTATTGCTGAAGTACTATTTCATTTATGAACTTGTTCTTACATATTTCATGAACCTAGTTCTTCTAATTGATAAAATGAAGGAATACTGGAGAAAGATCTTGACTGTTCAAATGAAATTAGATATCAACAGCATCCAATTTCTAAAATATTGCACTAAGTCACGTTTCTGTTTCCATAAACGGGTAAACTTGATGCTTTTCTCGTTATCAACTCTACCATCAAATTTATAATCAATAGAATTGGTTTATCATAATTGAATCACATTTTACATTTTTTTTTTTAGGACAAACTATTTGTGCTAAGACTTATCAACTAATGAGAGGGTCACTAGACAATCGTTTTGCTTTATAACATTCAATACCACTTGAAAGAATAACTCGTTGAATATTGAAATATCATTGTTTTCTCTTTTTTTTAGTACAACAAATGTAGAGGTATGAGTATCTAAACCTCCAACCTCAAGGGAAAGAGGGCATGCCAATTATTGTCGAGGCATGCTCATTTTGATTATTGAAATACCATTGATAGACAACCTGTGAGATCGCACATTGATTGGAAAGGAGAATGAAACATTCTTTATAAGGGTATGGAAACTTCTCGCAGACGGTTTAAACCCTTGAGGGGAAGCCCAGAAGGGAAACCCCAAAGAGGATAATATCTGCTAACAGTAGGCTTGGCCATTACAAATGGTATTAGAGGCAATGTGCCAGTGAGGATGCTGGACCCCAAAAGGAGGTGGATTGTGAGATCCCACATCGGTTGGAGAGGGGAACGAAACATTCTTTATAAGGGTGTGGAAACCTCTCGCAGACGCATTTCAAAACCTTGAGGGGAAGCTTGGGAAGGAAAGCCCGAAGAGGACAATATCTGTTAGCAGCAGGCTTGGGTCGTTGTGACTTGAATCTAGAGTTTAAAAGGATATAAGTTTAACGTGGCTCTATGATTACTTTGCGAACTCAGTGTAACCCATTGTGGTCATTTTGTTTAATCTCTGGAGATGGAGAAAGAATATTCTGAACTTCACTAGTGATCTCCTCAGCTCAATGACTTGGTTATTTAATACTTGTCCATCAATGTGGCTTGTTTGTTCAATGACCCTGTAGTATGGTTGTTGAACGATAGATCCTTCTGTATTAGTAGTTTTACGTGCATTCTGTGTGGATTACTGAAGTTGTAAATTCGCCTCATATTTTTCTTCTTTCACTTGGGAGTTTTTCCTGAATAAAAGCTTATGTTTACCTTAATTGAGTACAATAGTGAAATGTGTTGAACATTGGTTTCTTAAAGTAGGTACCTTATTGGCTGACTTATGACTTCCCACCACATGTCCGGGAAAAACTTCGACATCAGTGGGGTTCTGACTGGAAGGGTCAAGCGCAGAAGTGGTGAGTTCTACTTTCTATTCATATAGTTCTTGTTCCTTTCATATTCTTCAGAGCCAAATCCACACTCCACATACACTGTTTTATCTGGTTTATCTGGTTATCATTTACTCAATGCCGATCCTACTAAAAAAAAGAAACAATCTTGCCAAAACCCTGGTTTCCTTGTACTAATTGTTGAGCTATATTCATGTTGACGTACACCGTGTAGAATCAATGTCTTAACTATTGAGCTATGTTCATATTGGCGTACACCGTGTAGAATCAATGTTTTAACTGTTGAGCTATGTTCATGTTGGTGTACACAGTGTAGAATCAATGTCTTAACTGTTGAGCTATGTTCATGTTGGTGTATACTGTGTAGAATCAATGTCTTAACTGTTGAGCTATGTTCATGTTGGCGTACACCGTGTAGAATTAATGTCTTAACTGTGGAGCTATGTTCATGTTGGCGTACACCGTGTAGAATCAATGTCTTAATTGTTGAGCTATGTTCATGTTGGCGTACACTGTGTAGAATTAATGTCTTAACTGTGGAGCTATGTTCATGTTGGCGTACACCGTGTAGAATCAATGTCTTAACTGTTGAGCTATGTTCATGTTNTCATGTTGACGTACACCGTGTAGAATCAATGTCTTAACTATTGAGCTATGTTCATATTGGCGTACACCGTGTAGAATCAATGTTTTAACTGTTGAGCTATGTTCATGTTGGCGTACACCGTGTAGAATCAATGTCTTAACTGTTGAGCTATGTTCATGTTGGCGTACACCGTGTAGAATCAATGTCTTAACTGTTGAGCTATGTTCATGTTGGCGTACACCGTGTAGAATCAATGTCTTAACTGTTGAGTTATGTTCATGTTGGCCTACACCGTGTAGAATCAATGTCTTAACTGTTGAGCTATGTTCATGTTGGCGTACACCATGTAGAATCAATGTCTTAACTATTGAGCTATGTTCATATTGGCGTTAAAATACGTATGTTATAAAACAAAATCCACGGCAGTGAATGGATAATAGTATTACTACTACCTGGTGTCTCTGTTAGACACCCTTTCTCTATCATTTTCTTCTCATCCTACCAAGACCCTTTTCATTTGCCTCATCAAATTTCAATGATATTATGCATATCTGCAACTCTTATAGCACGTTCTTATGTTTGTAAAATTTTAGGTTTCTGCTGAAGTTGACTGGAAGTGACGAAGAGATCAATCTTTTAGGTGATGGGACTGAGAAACCCGAGTTTGGCGAATGGTCATGGATGTCACCTGAACAAGTAGTCGAACGTGTAAGTCGACACGCCATTAACATATCATTAACCAAAAGAAGCTGAGAAAAAAAATTAATCTGAATGACTAGTTGGATAATTCAACTTACATTCAAACTCTATCATGCAGGCTGTAGATTTCAAGAAACCCGTTTACAAAGACGTTCTAACGGTATTCAAACCCCATCTCGAGTAATTTTTTTCTCTACTACAAATATTTATACTTGTCCCTTTCAATAATGTTGGTTTAATTCTTTAGTTGAATGAACTTAAGTTAAATAAAAACATGTCACAAGCTTGATTGGGGAAGTAGTCTTCCTTCTTGAATGATGGTTGGTTATAGCGTTGTGTTCTTGGAATGAGATTATTGCAAATAAGTTCACATGTAGATTGCTCTCATATATTTGAGAATAATTCATGTTTTCTTCAATGGGAACAAGATTTTATACAGGTTTGAAGATGGATATTTCTCTACTGTTATTTAAATCACAATTACAGACATTATTAATTGTACTAATTAGCATTTGATTTGTTAATAATCAATTGTAACGAAACTCGAACTTTGGAGTATGTTGTTGATGTTAGAAATCACGGACCTCACAATGGTATGATTTTGTCTTACTTTTAGCCTAAGTACCTGTGGATTTGCTTTTGATTTTCCCTAATTGTTTTATACCAAGAGGGATGTATTCCTTATTTATAAATCCATGATCTTAATGCGGGACTCCTCTCAACAATTTATTACAATACGCCCGTCAAACAAAGTACACTATAGAGCCTCTCATGAGGCCCATGGAGTCCTCAAACAACCTCTCCTTACTCATGACTCGATTCCTCAGAAAATCTACCTCGTATTCCCTTATTTCTGGGCTCGGGTGGATCCTTGCAAATTAAATAGGTATCTTTATTTTAAACGGTACATTTTTTGGGTCTTTTAATGTCTAATTGAACAATGTGTGAAAGTCTAAAATCTCATTGGACACCATTCGAGAAGAGCTAAATTATGATGATACTAGTTCAAGGTCATTCAAACTTAGTTAGTCTTCACGTCATTAATAATTATCATAGTTTATGTTAATAATTATGATAGTTCAATAACATAAACGCTAATTATCATTATTATTCACAAAGTTGAAAAATAATCATAGAAAATATATTCATGAAAACCCAACAAATGGATATCAAATTAACAAAGTTAATTTTATTTGTTGCATAATAATCACATCTAAACTACGAAGGCAACCTATTTTTACTTCAGCAAATAAATTTAATGTAAATAAATAATTGTATAGTTTAATAATAATAATAATAATAAAACTAGAACTATTTTCAATTTATTTTAAATATTACAATAATATAAATATCAATTCAATCTCTATTTATCGAGTTAAAAAAATTAATACAACTCTAATAAAAATATCATAAAATAAAATTATAATTTGAATATTTGTATTAAAATTTTATTGATCATCGGCATTGTTCCAAACATTTAACAAATGCTTTATTGATGGAAATTAATTCAACTAAGGCATATCAATCTGCTACTACTACTTCTAATATTCACTGCTACACAAATCTACAACTATGCATAACTTGATAAAATCAAATCAAACACAAACAAAATCAATGAAATCTTGGTTATAAACACCTGATCTATCATCACACCTCATCAAAAATCCTTTGTATATGACGACGAACAATCTCGGCCACGACGTCGGGCGAGAATCGCCTGACCATGTCCTCCCTCGCCCTCCGCCCTTTCTCCTTAGCTTCATCGACGTTGGTCATTACCTCCCTCATTAAAACTCGAAGCTTACTAATGGATGGCTCAGCCCACAGATGCCCTTTGAATGGCCCTTCCTTCACTTCACTCATTCTCTCAACTGCCAATGGATAGCTATTCTCATCGGTCAAAAACTCCGTTTGCCCCGACCAGTTGGTGGCGATCACCGGCAACGACATCGACATCGCTTCGACTAGCGGTCTCCCCCACCCCTCTCCTCGGGACGGCAGAACAAATGCATCTGCAGCCTTGTAAACTCTAGGCAAATCAGTTTGAGCTATATGAGTATCAACCACATGAACAGGAGCCCAACCAGAAGCTGGCCTTTGAATGCCTGAGTGTTCTACAAAATCCAATATCTTGTTCCCAAAATCACTATCAGTATGGTAAGGATTTGTCAATAAGAACAACGCAACTCCATCATTCTTGGAGAATTCTTTCAAATATGCTTCTAATAACAGATCCCAACCTTTTCTAAATTCCCATTTGAAGATACTCAAGAACACAAATCCCTTCTCTAAGCTTACTTCTTCCATGTTTTTGTCTCCTAGAACAAGAGTTCCTACAGATTCAAGACTAAATGGACTATAATTCAATGGATCAAAGAAATTAACATCAACGGGTTGAACAATTTTCACTACTTTAGAAGGATCAACCCCACTTTTCACAAATGTAGAGACATGAAATTCAGAAGGAACCCAAACAAAATCCATTTCATTACAACGATTAACATGTTCTTGACTTACTCTATCAGTTTCAAACATTGTTCTGCCAATCACTGACTTGAAATTTTGGTAAACACCTGGTGGGCAAGGAAAAGTTTCAAACAAAGGAGGATTCCAAGCACCAGGTTCACTATGACAAACCACAATAGTTTCATTGATTCTACATTTTGTTCTATGAAGTTCAATGGCCAAATTCTTCACAGAATCTGGTAAGCCCTCCCAAAAATCAATGGATTCTAGATCGCCATGTTGCTCAATAGCCAAACGAAAATTAGGGTTTCTTACATGATCGTGAAGGGCTAAAATGTAGGACCAAGCTTCTGAACTGTATCCGCCGCCGGAAAGAAATGGAGCCATCCAAAGAACACATTGAGAGGACGTCGAAAACGGATTAGGAACAGAGGTTTGCTTGGGATTTCGAGATGCGTTGAGACGATCGATGAGTTCTTGAAAAAGGGTTTTAAGAGATTGAGATTTGAAATGATCTTTTTTGGTGAAAGCGAAGAGGGAAATTGATAGAAGGAGGATGAGAATGGATGAACAGTAGAAGAAGATCATGGAAGAAGAAGAAGGTCGGGATTTGAGAGAGTGGGAATGTTTGGGATTGGGAAGTGGTCGATCTGTGAGGTGAAGGTCATCCATGGCGGTGGATTTGGGGGAACCATGCGCTTTCCGATTAAGCCAACCCAAATTTTGGGAGAGACGGAGAGAATTTTAGAAGTTTGGAATTTAAATCTCACTTTTTTTTTTTCTTTTTTTTTTTCCTTTTAATTTACACTTTCAAACACAATTTTTATATCATACCGTAATTTTAAATAATTAAAAATATATTTGAGAGCGATTTTAAATATAAAGTTAATAATAATAATAGTTAATAAAAAGTTTAAAAAATAAAAATAAAGAAAATGTATTTGTGATGTGTGTGTGTATATATTAATCCACAATAATGTAATTAATAGCTAAAACTATATATATATATATATATATATATATAGTTTTAGCTATTAATTACATTATTGTGGATTAATATATTAACATATTTTGTATCATTATTGTTTTACAATATGATGTATCATATTTTACATATTTGAATAAAAATAAAAATAAAATGAGGTTATAATCTGAAATTTTTTTAAATTTTTTTTTTTAAAAAATAATTATGCATTCATAAATCTAACATTAAAAATGTAATAATTTTACCAATTTTACCGAATAAAAAGTGTCATGGTCATGCTTTCTTCTTCTAAGTTATCTATTTTATGAGTAACATGTCGTGATCATGCTTGTCTAGAACGTGTTGTCTATGACCGTTAATCTATTTTAAACCCTTTGTACATACTTTCTTCTTAGATAAGCTTTTACATACCTGTATAACTATTCACCAAACCCATGTTTACACCCGCAAGTATTAAAATGCACCAAAATGTAATATAGAGGGATAGGACTAGTTTACTTCTTACCTAGATTATATGTTATCGAAACCGTCCTTGTTACATACTTGTTTTTAACTTATAACATTGTTTTCAATGTATATCCTCGTTCACATTTTTTAAAACATTTATCTCAAACATGTCTCAAGTCTCGAGCATACATCGACTTTGTCAAATTTCTCATGGTAGACTTGTTCGCTGAATTAGAACAAGTGGCACATAAAATGTAATATAGAGGGATATGACTAGTTCATTTCTTACCCATATTATATGCAATCGAAACCGTTCTTGTTACCTACTTGTTTTTAACTTATAACATTGTTTTCAATGTATTTCCTCGCTCACGTTTTCTAAAACATTTATCTCTAACGTGTCTCAAGTCTCGAGCATAAGTCGACTTTGTCATCAAAGTCTAAATTTTTCATGGTAGACTTATTCGCTGGACTAGAATAAGTGACACACAGTCGGTTAAAAGGAATGAGTTCACTTCACGGCAACTACCGACCTAGGATTATGCTACTCCCGGACACTCGAACAATCGAGAAACAGGCATCATCAACCTTCTAATTTAAATAAACAGTCTGCACTGTTCATCATTATTTAAACTTAAAAGCGAGAGGATTTGTTCAGAGTTATACAGAAAGTTTTCCAGAAATGGAAAGGCATAACCTGGCTGTGTCCCTCTTGACACTGAAAATGCTTAAATTTCCTCAAAGCTTAGAAGATAAGCGGCTTAAGCAAGCTTCAATTGATCCATGGGGTTCATCAGTTGGCAGATACACATCATCCTCAAACTGCAAAACAACACCATCATTCATTTCCGTAAGATTTTTTTCTTCCTATTTTTGTGATATAGTTCATATGTAGGGAGACTTTTAGCTATACAAGTATAATGATGATTGTAATTGATGCTAAAAAGCCGTGAGATTACGAGCTTCTTTGGAATGACTTTCTAAGTGTTTAAAAAATGCTATTAGAGCAAAAAATGGTACTTTTAAGAGCTTCTTTGAAATGACTTTTTAAGTGTTTAAAAAATGTTATTAGGGAAAAAAATGATACTTTTAGGAGCTTCTTTGAAATGACTTTTTAAGTGTTTAAAAAATGCTATTAGGGCAAAAAATGGTACTTTTAAGCACTTAGAAAGTCATTTTAGCCCTATATTTCGGGCTAACGACAACATAGGTGCTAAATTTAATCTCATTATTAAAAGGGTTGCAAAAAGGAAGAATGAATGTAAATTATAAGCATTGGCACTGAATGAAAAACTTGGACGTCCATCTAAAAAACCTAAGAAATTCTCAGGAATTTAGTGAATTATTGCCAAGATTAACCAGAGAGTTAATAGAACAAAGATAGCAAGAACTGAAATGGGTAGGAGATTGGCAACAAAGATAGCAAGAACTCTGCATGAACTCAAAATAAGTTTGAGAGTCTAAGCAGGGTTGCACATAGATTATCAGATCGCAGCCTAGACCTATTCAATAAATGTGGAAAACGAAAAGTGAACCGTTGTAAGCAGACTCTTACCTTAACGATACTCCGATTATCTTTCGTTGATATGTTGACAGGTAAGAAGTGGAGATTTGGCATTTTCAGCCTCACTGATGATATAACATGGAACCTAAAATAGTGGAAATCCAGAAATTATTAACAGAGTTCAAACATTTAAAGGAATTTAGTACAATTGAGCATTCACCTGCTGAGAACGTTATTTGCCATTTCATAAAGAGTGTATTGAACAGATGGGCTATAAACTCCCTCTTTTGGAGGACCAAAGAAGGTGTCAGCTAACACTTTTTTGACATCAAGGTATGTTTCCGTGAAGTAACACTGCTGTTTAGGGATACTGGACATAGATTCAAATGAATACCTGCATCAAAGTATATAAATTTTGTTTGTGAACCAAATACTAGAAACCAAACAAAAACGAAAACAAAAGTACTTGGAATTGATTGCTCTTCGACCTGTGCAATAATAAGGCAAGAGAACCAGAAGCTATATGAGAAGGTATTAGTTCTCAGACAAAAGTCTGATCATTAAAGAATATACCTCCATGAAGCAGAAACCTTGGTGGCCAATATCCTCTCTCGTGTCTCAGGAAGAGCTGTGTACTTGTCCCGAAAAAATTGCTCAAAACCTGACTGCTCGCTCACACGATAAAGTTCAGAGAGAAAATAGCAAAAACATAAGATATCTAAACAGCATCTACTAGTAGAAAATTTACTGAAATTTTTGTCTGCTATGTATTCTACAAGTTGATCAAGTGCCAACTCTTGATTAAAAGGAAACTTTACCCCAGGATACACCAAATCCTTCTTGAGTGACATCAAAGCTAATCATGCCAGCTAAGTAATTTACATTAAATGGCTTTTAGATTGTCATCATAAAATCATAAAGCTTAGACTTCAAGGAGAATTCATGTTCAATCAAAATCTGACTCTTGATGTTTCTCAGATAGTTTGCTCCTAATGCCTGAATCATGAGGAGAATCTCTAAACTATATATGGACACAGCTGCGTCTGTACCAGCTAAGTAGACCTTTGACATTGGAAAATTTCAGGGTACTTCTGAGTTTGAATAGATTTGGATATGAAGGGTGAATTTTAGGTATAGAAATGTATATTGCTGATAAAGAATAGAGAGAAGATGACGCAAAGCTGATGAGGTAGACTATGCAGAAGTGGCTTAATTGACTGATAAATGAAATAAAATAGCTTTCATTATTGAAAAAACCGCCAGATTTTAGAATAAGAAAAGCTGGTGCATCTCAGTTAGCACTCCTTCAATATAAAGACATCATTATATAACCATGAGTTGTATATAGTGATGGATTTTGAATACGTATCTAAAAGAGCAGACTTACTTGAGTTGTCTTCAGCAAAGACAGTTCCTCAATGCCAGAGCTCACTTGTAACGCACCTGACTTCTTAAATATCACCTCTGTAGTGTGCTTTTCAGGTCCAAGTTTGAAGCCTTCAATAAAATAATATATGTAAGAGAATAAAATAAGAACTCAGAGATTCCAATTAGCAGATAAGGAAGATTGAACAATGGAAGCTTTATTAACTTGAAGTTCTAAAGAAAAGGAGCAAGATGCTCAATCCTTCCTCACATCTATAACTTTCTTATCTCTCTCCTGTTCCCTTTTGTAATTATAGTTTATCTACTCTCATGACCAAACGGAAAAGTTTTTTCTATAACCCACTGGATAGAATCTCTCATCTTTTTATAATCTCATCATATCAATTAAATGTTATTGTTTCCAACCGAAAAAAAAATCTTTTAAACTAAATATTTCAACATCTTCATTATCTTTGCAAAGGTTGAATGTAATGATAAAAATTAGTTCTCACAAAGAGTTCTTAACGATCGTCTATAAGAATTAAGAATTATTCAGTGGTCAAACTTTACAAAGAAGAAAAACTAACCATGGTTGTGTGGTTGACCATTGACAGATACACGCTCCCATGACTTTTCTGCAATTTTCACTATCGCAGCAGTAACCTGCAACATGAATTGCACATATTAGAGAACATCTTTGGATCTATTAACTTTTAGCACCAACTAATAATAAGAAGAAGAAAAAGATCCTGAGGATGAGCAACATGTGCAATGAGGAAAAAGGGATATGAGCAGAAGAAAAGATAAAAATGAAGAAGTTCGAGAAGGAAGCAAGAAACATCGTTTTCTGGAAATTGGAGGATAGATGTTTACTCTGTCCGGCCAATATGTAACTAAATCAGTGGACTGATTATTTACTGTTCGTGCATGCATCTGGAGAACATCTCAAACACTATGGTCATATTTGATCCATGATTGTATGTTCAAGGAAAAAAGGTCTGAATAGATCTATAATGGCAGACTCAGTAATTTTTTTTAACACTTGAAGAACAAGGTTTTTGATTCAGAAAGCAGGTGGGTAATCTACCAATAAAAACCTCAAATTATGCAGATAATTCATCACTAGTTGTAGGAGCTTGACGACACATGACATTTTCAAGAATTTGCCCCCATTTTTCAAGCTTAAAAATGAACTTGTTGGAATTGAAAAAACAATGGTTCCACTTGAACGGCAATAATTATGTAATCTTTATGAAACCTGAAGGACAATGAGTTCCCCCAACGTATTAATAAGTAGTGTATAGCAAGAGAATAAAAACATGTTGGCTATAGTGAAGTTCCAGAACTGGTTAAATGATCATGCAAGAGCTTTGAAATGGAGATGACTATTACTTTCAATGCTTACCCGCTCCAATTTACAACTTCAATTAGCGCCAAACACGCGAATAATTAAGACAAGTTGAAACATGGGATGTACCTGCTTGTAATATGATGTGAAGTGTTTGGCAAGAAGAATCGCAAAATCTTCCACTGAAATTTGATCAGAGCATTCCTTGGCTTTGGCGTACACCTGAATGACATAAATTCCATTAACTTTTAATCGTAAAGCGAGTAACAATATTAGAACCAAAAAATCAATAGTGAACTGTTATGATTATTATGCAGAAAGGTTTAATTCCGTCTTGTTCAAGATTCCAACTCTAGACAATAACTTTCCATCTTTCAGCACCGCACCGTCAAATCAATCCCTTGCATCGTTTTTTTCTTAATCATAAAAAAGCGTAGGCTCTTTTTGCGCGTTGCTCTGTTTCCCAAACTCAAGATCCAAACCCTGCCTTTCAGAAATTTTCCATTCATGAACCGCTTTACTAATCCGTAACACTTCTCAAGATCAGAAGTTACTCGATATCACAAATTTCACTCAAACCAAACAGATACACGAGACACAATCAACAAACCATCAAAATCACCAATGAAACGATGAGAATATAGAAAAGAAAACAATTACAGTATTCTTCATAGTATCAGTTGCAACGATTTCGGAATTATCATCGCTAACGTAAGCGGCAACACAATCGGACATAAGACTGATACCAACGCTCCATTCGACGATGAAATGACGGCCATCTTTAGTCCGCCATACCCGAGCCACTCGAACTCGCTCCTTCCCGTGCTTCTGGTCGAAGTTCAAACCGTTCACTACAACCACAGCGTCTTCAGCCGCCATGAACGTGATCGGAGATCAGTTTTTGGCTGTGAGTTCGAAGATGATTTTTGCAGACGAAAAGCAGCAATAAGTAATGAAAAGTCCGTTGTCCGGAGCTGTTGTTATATCATACACGGCAAGTTACATTTTTAGTGGGACGGTTTTCTTACGTACTTTAATTTTAATATTTAAAAAAATAAATAACTTTGGTGCAAAAAAAAATAATAATAATAATAATAATAAAATAAATAAATCTATATACATATATATATATATATATATATTAATTTTTAAAAATTAATCAATCTATTATAATATTTAAGAATTACTTAAATATTTTTTAAAGTTCGATCACTTATTAAATATAGATTAAAAGTTTAAATATCTCGTACTCTTAAATTATTACTAAAGTTGGTAGATTAAATAGAAAAAAAAATGATAGGTAATTAATTAAAATTTGTAATTTATTTATTTTTAAAAATGCATTTATTATTATTATTATTATCATTGTGATGTCCCACATTGGTTGGGGAGAAAAATAAACCATGGTGTGGAAACCTTCCCCTACCAGACGCGTTTTAAAGCCTTGAGGGGAAGCCCAGAAGGGAAAGCCCAAATAGATAACGGTGGATCTGGGTCATTACAAATAGTATCAGAGCTAGACACCAGACGATGTGTCAGCCTTCTAGTTGTTCCTCGGTAGACACAAGACAGTGTGCCAGTAAGGACGCTTGGGCCCCAAAGAGGGTGAATTTGGGGCGGTCCACATTGATTGGAGAAAGGAAAGAGTGTTCGCTGGACCTCGAAGGAGGTGGATTGTAATGTCCCAGTTGGGGAGGAAAACAAACCACCATTTATAAGCTACAAAATATAGCATAAACTTGATTTTTTAAATATTGTATATAAATTTAAGTTGGTAATAAAATGTTAAAAGTTATTAATGTCAATAAATATTTCTATGAAATTAGTGAATATATATTTTTATATTTTTAAATAAATTATAAACCTTATTATTGATATTTATATCCAAATTATGAAGGTTGTTGTCGTTTTATATTCTTTTATCAATATTATTAAAAAAAATATTTTAATTCAGAAAATGTGAATTTGCTTTTGAATTAATATTATAATTCCAATTGTTATTGGTTTTTTTTGTTTGCCAAATTAAATATTAAATTTTCAATTAAATGAACCAAATTTGAAAAAAAAATCAATTTAGAATTTTACATGATTAAATGGGTTGAAATATTGCAAAACGGAAGATACTTTTCAAGAAGATGGCTTGAAAATTACGCGTTTGAAAATAGAGAAGTTTGAATAATTATTAACGAATTGATTCCAACTAACCGTCAGTTACAAGGATGAATAACTCCTAGATGAAATTTAGAATCTATGATGGTCACTCTTAAATACCAAGACGACACATAATGCACAAAGGGTTCAAACACAAGTTTTTTTTGGTATTCCACCACTGTTTCAAACTTAAATATTACATGTTTTTAAATAGGCAAAAAAGATAATTCAAACAATAATATAGTTCAACTACCGACCACAACTACCTAAAAGCTATTAAATACAAAGAGAAGAAAATAAGACCGAGCATAAATAATCTTATAAATGTAATTCAACTATCAAATTAAAAAAAAAAGTCTTCAAATGACTTCTCGACTCTCGAATGCCAAGTGATATTTTATTGTCACTCAATTGTTTTCGAAAAGAATAAAGTTTTGTTGATGAGTTTTACAATATTTTAATAAATAATGAGTTAAATTATAATTTTTAGTTTTTTTTTTGTGTTATTATGATTTATTTTTTTGGAAAATAAATCATAAATTAAAGTTGTTATTAAATACAAATATATAGAAAATAATAATTTAATTGAAAACAAAAAACAAAAAAACTAGAAAAATAAATCTAAAATTAGAAAAACAAATAAACGTTACAGAAACAGAAAAACAAATATCGCTAGGAATTAATGTTCGCAATGGACACGTGTCAGTAAGCTAACTGTTTTTCTAGCTATGCGCGCCAACAAAGCCCAATTATTTCACTTTTCAATAGTTCACATTTTATTTCTTCCCCCCATTTTTTCAACGCTGCAAATTCTCTTGCCGAACCCCAAAATCAGCCGGAATCTCGAGCTTTCCCACTGGAAAGTAACGATTTCTTCTTGATCTTGAGACAATTCTCAACTTTATTCGCTATTTAATATTTTTAAAATTTGAGTTTTGAGCTACGAAGAGGTGTTTGAAATCGCTTCAAAGATGTGTCTGAGGAGTTCTGTGAAAGGCCTGCAAATGCTGGGGGCGGAGGACAAAAAGAGGGTGGTGGTAGTAGGCGGAGGAATCGGCGGCGCTTTTGTTGCTCATTCCCTTCAGTTTGTCGCCGACGTCGTGCTAATCGATCAGTAAGCTTGCTTGTACTTTCGTTTGTTATTGGAGTTCTTTTCGATTCTTTTTCGATTTATTGGATCACGAGTATTGTTATTGATATTAAAACTGAGAATTATACTCGTTGAACGAAATCCTCTTTCGTAATACAAATTGCTGTAACGGATCGCTGATGGTTTTTTAAATATTTAATTTATCACGTTCTTTGCAACAAATCGAGTAGTGTTGCCTTGCTTTTCCTGAACAAAATACTTTTTAGTAAGGTTGTAATGGTTTGATTGGTCAGGAAGGAGTATTTTGAGATCTCATGGGCTGGTTTGAGGTCTATGGTGGAGCCGTCATTTGCTGAAAGATCAGTGATTAATCATACTGATTACCTTCCCAATGCAAGAATTGTTCCATCTGCAGCCATGAGTATCACGGACAACGAAGTTTTTGTTTCAGATGGCTCTTCAGTTCCCTACGATTACCTTGTCGTTGCTACCGGTCACGAGGAAACTGTTCCAAAAAGTAAAACTGAAAGGCTCAGTCAATACCAAGCAGGTGAATAAAGTTGATTAAATGATTTTTTTTATGTTCGTTATTGAGGTAGAACTGACCATGCTAAAATTTGCAGATTTTATTTTTTCTTTGTTGCTTTATTTGCATACCTGATATGCAACTTTCACTACAAAATTTTGTTTGTGTGTTTGTAATTGTTACGGCCCAAGTCTATCACCAGCAAATATTGTCCTTTCTGGACTTTCTCTCAAGATTTTTAAAACACCTCTGTTAGGGAGAGGTTTCCATACCCACATAAAGAATGCTTTGTTCTCCTTCCCAACTGATGTGAGATCTCACTGTCCACTCCCTTCCGGGGCTCAGCGTCCTCACTGGCACTCGTTCCCCTCCTCAACCGATGTGAGATCTCACAATCCACCCCCTTCAGGGTCTAGCGTCCTCGCTGACACTCATTCCCTTCTCCAATTGATGTGAGACCCCCAATCGATTGTGAGATCCCGCATAGGTTGGGAAAGAGAACGAAGCATTCTTTTATGAGTGTTTAAACTTCTCCTTAGCATACACATTTTAAAAACTTTGAGGGAATCTCGAAAGGGAAAGCACAAAGAAGACAATATCTGCTGGCGGTGGACTTGGGCTGTTACAGTAGTCTCTTAAAGCAGTAGAGTGACGAGGGACTCTTGACTGAGAAAAACTGGTTCCTTACCTGTCTCAAGGGATTTGTACATTAGCTAGACAGAATTCCTCTTACTTTTGCACCAGCAACTTTTGGAGTTGCCAGGTTCTAATTTTTAGTTTGCCTTTATCCAATTTTAGTAAGAGCAGGGATAAAGATAAAATTATAAAGAGCATGATATTTCTCTAATGTTCTTGGTGAAATTCTTCTTGATGTAGTGAAATCTAGGCTCAATCTCCTAGGTTGATAACTTATAACTCAAAAGTTGTCTCTTGGAGCTAAGTTTGGGGTGGGCGAAGCATAAACATAATACATGTGACACTAGAGAGAGGTTTAAACCAAGTTTCGTTTCTGTAACAGCCCAAGCCCATCGTTAGCCGATATTGTCCTTTTTGGGTTTTCCCTTTCGGGCTTCCCCTCAAGGTTTTATAACGCGTCTACTAGAGAGAGGTTTCCACACCTTATAAGGAATGCTTCATTCCCCTCTCCCCCAATGTGGGGTCTTACAATCCACCCCCCTTGAGGGCTCAGTGTCGTCGTTCGCATATCGCCCAGTGTCTGACTCTGATACCCTTTGTAATAGTCCAAGCCCACCGCTAGTAGATATTGTCCTCTTTGGACTTTCCCTTTTGGGCTTCTCCTCAATGTTTTAAAACCCTTCTATTAGGGAGAGGTTTCCACACCCTTATAAGGAATGTTTTGTTCCCCTCTCCAACCAACGTGGGATCTCACCATTGGTTAGGGCCTCAATCCTTACTGAAGGGCATGTGGGGAAGCTCAACTACCTTATCTTGCCATCACATTTGTTTACTTCGTTCAAACGTATAGGGGTAGGATTTGGAAGCAGCATAGATGTTCTGCACACCAAGCTAACTTGTTCTTTTTGGATACAGAATGTGAGAAGATAAAAGCTGCCAATACAATTTTAATAATTGGAGGTGGTCCTACTGGCGTAGAACTCGCTGCTGAAATTGCTGTTGATTTCCCAGAGAAAAATTTGAAATTAATACACCGGGGGTCGAGATTAATGGAATTTGTCGGGTTTAAGGCTTCCCAAAAGGCACTTAACTGGTTAACATCAAAGAAAGTTGAAGTGATCCTACAACAATCTATTTCAATGCAATCTATATCAGAAGGAGTATATCGAACTTCAGGCGGCGAGACTATTGCAGCCGATTGCCACTTCATGTGTACCGGAAAGCCAATTGGATCAGAGTGGCTGAAAGAGACCGTCTTGACTAACAGCTTGGACATCCATGGAAGACTGATGGTTGACAAGCACATGAGAGTCAGGGGTTTTAAAAATGTCTTTGCAGTTGGAGATATCACAGACCTCCAGGCAAGTCCTTTATCTGAAAATCTTGACGTTTCTAATTAGCCATTATTGCATCTAATTAATATCTAAAGTAGATAACATTTATCTTGTTTATGAATCAAATTTCATCTGATTAAATTTGAAAAAGAGCATTGGAGTTGGTAATTTTGTAGATGACTACCAATTCTACATGGCACTCATCGATACATGCATATCTGAACGCTTTTATCATGACAGTTTGTTTGAAACACGTTTACTGCTTCTGGCTTTTAGCACTTTTTAGATTAACGTAGGATAATCTATTGTGTTACTGTCCTTTGTGATTGAATTTACAAAGAATGTCCTAAAAGCAGATCGTTTCTGTAGAGGGTGCAAGAAATAGGAGGGAAAAATGAAAAATGTCAAGAGTGATGAGATGAAGTAAAGCTATAACAATCTAAGCGCACCGCTAATAGATATTGTCCTTTTTTGGCTTTCCCTTTCGGCTTCCCCTCAAGGTTTTTAAAACGCGTTTGCTAGGGAGAAGTTTCCACACCCTTATAAAGAATGTTTCGTTCTCCTCCCCAACCGATGTGGGATCTCACAATCCACACGGGCCCAGCGTCCTCGCTGACACTCTTTTCCTTCTCCAATCGATGTGGGACCCCCAATCCAACCACTACAGGGCCCAGCGTCCTTGCTGGTGCACCACCTCGTGTCCATCCCCTTTGGGGCTTAGCCCCCTCGCTGGTACATCACCCGGTGTCTGACTTTGATACCATTCGTAACAATCCAAGCCCACCGCTGACAGATATTGTCTTTTTTAGGTTTTTCCTTTGAGACCTCCCCTTAAGGTTTTTAAAATGCATATGCTAGGGAGAGGCTTCCACACCCTTATAAAGAATGTTTTGTTCTCCTCCCCAACCGATGTGGGATCTCACAATCCACCCCCTTCAGGCCCAGCGTCCTCGATGGCACTCATTCCCTTCTCCTAATGATGTGAGACCCCCAATCCACTCCCTGTGGGGCCCAGTGCCCTTGTTGGCACACCGCCTCGTGTTCACCCCCTTTAGGGTTTAGCCTCCTCGTTGGCACATCACCCGGTGTCTAGCTTTGATACCATTTGTAACAATCCAAGCACATCGTTAACAGATATTGTCTTTTTTGAGATTTCCCTTTCGGGCCTCCCCTCAAGGTTTTTAAAATGCATCTGTTATGGAGAGGTTTCCACACCTTTATAAAAAACATCTCGTTCTCCTCCCCAACCGATGTGGGATCTCACATAAATTGTACTAGGATTGAATATAGCACGCAACTCGGCTTCGACTTGGATCATCGCACTATCATATTTCTGTTCAGATACTCAATATCCTCCCTGTGTTATTTAATGACTTTGGATTCATTGAACAGGAAATCAAACAAGGTTATTTAGCAGAAAGACATGCTCACATAACTTCCAAGAACCTAAAAGTATTGTTGATGGGTGGAAATGAGAGCAAGTTATCTACATACAAACTCGGTTCGCCCCTTGCAATCGTGTCGCTCGGAAGGAAAGAGGGAGTTGCACAACTTCCTTTCACGACAATTAGCGGATGCATTCCTGGATTGATTAAATCTGGAGACTTGTTTGTGGGAAAGACAAGAAAGGAACTTGGATTGGCACCTTGACGTTTCATCGAACACGCCTTCGAGCTAAACCGTCCGGTCTTTGCTGCATTCGTCGCCATTTTTACCTGAATTTTTCTTCCCTAATGTATATGGTCACCTAAATAGCTGTATAATATTGCACATTCTCTGCTGTTTTCCATTGTGGTTGGGCATGGTTCACCTTCATTGCATTTTATTCTTTGAAGTTATTTCTCATGGCATTGCTGATAAGCAATCAAGAAGTGATCTTGAAGGAAGCATTGTGTTTGTGAAGCTATGTGTAATTTTCAATTGTATTCATGTATAGTGCTTATTTTCTCAAAATATGTGTTATAATTTAATAAATAGGCTAAAGAAACTCCGAGTATTTAAAATTTTTCAAATTAGTTCGGGCAAAAATAATATTTAAACTAGTTAATAAAGAGTTGTATCATAAACTTATTGTATCAATAATGTATTTGTACGGATGAACATGTTTTTGTTGGTAGACAAATTTATGAAGTACGAAGATTTGAGTACCCGACTTCAATAGAAGAAGTATAGTCAATCATTTGAGTATATGTGAGAATTACATCAAAGGGGTATTAAAAAAATAGATGACCCGAAAAACTTATCAATCAACTCAACCCAACTTATACGATTTAGGTTCAAATAAATTATAAATTAAAATTTTATGAATTGGGCTTTAAACTACCTCTAAAAAATTTGTTATTATTTTTTTAAAAAAATATTTTATTTTTCTTACAAAATATATATATATTTATTTATTTATCTTCAACCTTCTTAAAAAAATAAAAAAATAAAAAAAAATGTTTTAGAACTAACTTTTATTTTTATTAAAAATAAAAAATTAAATAAATTACTCGAACAATATGAACCAACCCAACTAAAAAAATTATGGTTGGATCAGCTTGATTCATTATTTAATAAAAATTATTTTTGTTAGAAAAGTTTACAACCTCGACCATTATGTTGAGTTTAAAAAAAAAAAAAAAACCGAAACCGATATTATGAAAAGAAAAAAAAAAAGAAGGCCAAATTGCATAAATCAACTCTTAAACTAAACTAAATTGCAATTTCACCCATAAACCTTGAACTCTCATGTAATGGTCACATAAATTTTTAGGGGTAAAACTGCAATTATTATTATAGTCTAAGGGCGAAATTGCAACCATTATAATAATTTAGGGGTATTTATGCAATTTTTTTTTAATCATAATAATATTGTCGTGCGCTAATAAAATATAAAAGGCATTTATAAAATGATTACATGACCAAATAATAATTACCGTTAAAGTTTATCCAATAAGATAGAATCGGATGCACAGGAATATTATTCCCTCGGTCGTCTCTTTTTTATGAACGCTCCAAGAAACGGTAAGGAGTTTCTCATCGCGATTTTCCCAGTGAAAGCAAATTCTCTCTCAGGGGATTTTCCTCCACATTCCGGCGTTGTTTATCGTCTCTGAAAGTTAATCGACGTCGAACTGCTCCATCTTTGCGGCAGCGTAGGAAGAGGAAGAAGAATAGAAAGATGAAGAGGGTTTTTGGCGTTAAGAAAGACAAAGAACCGCCTCCGTCTATTGAAGATGCCTCCGAAAGAGTAATTTTTTCAATTTTTTTTGTTTTTTTTTAATTTTGTTACCTCTAGGGTTTTGATTTTTGGTTGGCATTGATTTTGCCTGGTGCGTTTAATTTTATGGAAGGATTGGTTGATTCTCTTTTGTTGGATTCATTTGTTTTGGTTAGGGTTCAACGTTCTGTGTTGCTTCTTTTTCAGATTAATAAAAGAGGCGAATCAGTTGATGAAAAGATAAAGAAGCTTGATGTCGAACTCAGTAGGTATAAGGAACAGATTAAGAAAACAAGGCCCGGTCCTGCTCAAGAAGCTGTTAAAGCTCGAGCGATGAGGGTTTTAAAGCAAAAACGAATGTAAGCTTCCTTCGTGCTATCACATCTTTTGTAGCTTTGCTGATCATTTTCTTAAAAGATAAGTAGTTTGGTTGTGAATACTTTGGAATGTTGGTTTCGGTGAACTGATTAGGAACTTCAGATCTTGAGACCTGGCTGAAGCTTAGATGTTAGGGGTGTTCGTGTATCATGGCTCAAGTATAACATATATGCTTACTTAATCATGTTTCATTGAGGGGTTTTGTTATCTAACTTAGTTCTGTAATCTTAGGGCTATAAGCTACCATAACATAAGAAGAGTTAATTCGTTAGGTTACCAGAAAATTCTTTGAATCACACGTCTTCTTTTCCTTTTTCTGTTCCACTTTTCAAACTTTTTCTTGCTGTGTGACTACTGATCGGTGCCCCCTTAGACTTTTATTGTCCTCAATTTAATTATGTATTTTGATGTAAGAAAGCTAGTAGATTTAAATGTTAGCTATCGAACTGGAAGCTGGTCCAAGTGCTACATAACAATACCTTTACATATGGTTGTTATGTTACTTCTTATGCTTGTGAACAGGTATGAAGGACAACGTGATATGCTGTACAATCAGACGTTTAACCTCGACCAAGTTGCATTTGCCTCAGAGGGCATAAAAGACGCTCAACAAACGGTACATATCCTTTTTGTGATCATCGTTGCTCATTTTCTGCCGCCCTCCCAAAAAAAAAAAGGAAAAGGTTGGGCTGTCCATGACAAATTTGGCTTGAAAGAGATTTGGTGTTAGATCAAGGAAACTTTTGGATATTGAAACGGATAGCTTATTGGCTTCTTGCATGCTAATTGTTCGACTAGACATCCTGCATTTAAGTTTCTGTGTTTATAATGTGGGTCAGATGACCAAGAAACCTGGGTTGAGGTGGTTCCTATTAATGCCCCAGTTAATTCTTGCCGAAAATTTGTTTTCTTCGTAGCGAGGTCAGAGTTCAGGGCAGTTCAGGTGGAGCTTTTCCTGTCTAGTTGGAACCGGCTGCCTACCTCGTGAGATAACGAGGTAGGGGACAAACGTCATTCGGAAGGCATTTCTTGAAGTTCAATAACATGTCTATCTAGATTCTCTTATGGTTCTTCCTAATATCGGTCTAGCTTTTGATGGGATTTGACATCTGGGATGTATTTATCAAATCAAATAGGGGACTAAACTCTGTCAAACTAACGTTTTTCTTTTTCGTTTTTCAGATGTCGGCCTTGAAATCTGCCAACAAGGAGTTGAAAGGAATGATGAAAACAGTGAGGATACAGGACATAGACGTCAGTAGTAATCAACTCTTTTTAGCATCCTTTAAGTTTAATTATGGTATTTTTTGAGAAGTTTTGTGTTGTTTCCTGCAGAACTTGCAAGACGAAATGATGGATATGATGGATGTGAGCAATGAAATTCAAGAGACTCTTGGTAGGAGCTATAATGTGCCCGATGACATTGACGAGGATGAACTTTTGGGCGGTAAGACTGCTCCATTTAAATGTTCAAATTTGATAAAACATGACACGCTAGAAGCTTACGCCTTTACTGCCTTTTTCGAACGTAGAGCTTGATGCCTTGGAAGCAGACATGGGATTTGAAACTGAAGCTGATGGGGTTCCATCTTATCTCCAGCCCGACAAGGAATCCGACTTGGAAGGAGAGCTCAATTTGCCTTCAGCTCCTACAGGGCAGACAGCAGTTCCTACTGGCCGAACCAATGCACAGGTAACAATCGCTGAAACTTCAGTTCAGACATATACTGAATCCAATTTCTTTGAGTCGATAATCCCGTACTTGCTCGTTTAGATTCTAGACACATGCTAATGCAGTTGTCGTTCATGGTGCATTAGCACGTGTGGTTTAACACCGCATCCATTAACATAGAAAAGATCTAAACAAGTTCTAACCAAATGGTCTATAAAGGTCAAATAAGGGACTTAAAAAGGTCGAGTTCAAGCCGGGATAACCACCTACCTAAGATTTAATATCCTACAAGTTACCTTAATAACCAAACCGTTGGCATTTGTCTGTCACTAGAGCAAGTAAGAGAACAATCAATGAATCAACAAGAAACACCCATTATTATCGGATTGTACACCGTTGTGTCTAGCTAGGGCTAAGCAGTTCTCGAATGAGAATAGTTGAGATGTGCAAGTCGGGCTCAATTATGACGAACATTTAGATAAATAAATAATAATTGTAAGTGAGTTCTTGCTTTACAATTGCCTCTTTTATATGCGCTCTCATTGAGTTTTGTTCTAAATTTGATGCACAGGCTGAGGATGAATTGGGGTTACCAGCTGTTCCTCGCGCATCCCTTCGTGGGTAAAAGGTATAAACTGATGGAGTGAACGAACCCCTTTGTATACATGTTGTGCAGATTTTATAGAGAGATATTTTTATTGATCTTATAATTAATTATTCACTTCCATCATCATTTGGAACTCTAAAATCTTTGGCTATACTGATCAAACAGTTATTATTATGTATACCTCATGAAATTAATGCTATAAAATGACACTAGAGGGTGGAGATTGCAATAATTAACTAACTCTATGGTTCAATTTTATACAAATTTCCAAAGTTATTAACCTATTTAGAAACAAAATTTACATATAAAAGTTATTTAATTTTTTTTTTAAAAAGAGGTTAGACTATTGCTAGCATATTGACCTCTTTGGATGCTGGGCTTGTATGGGTGGATTGGGGGTGTCCTTTTCCAAAGAGGGTAATATTTGTTAGTAGTGAGTTTGGGCCATTACTAATGGTATCAGGGCCAAACGTTGGGTGATGTGTGCCAGCAACGAGGCTAAGCCCTGAAAGGGGTGGACACGAGATAATGTGCTAGCAAGGACGATGGGCGTTGAAGGGGGGTGGACATGAAGCAGTGTGCCAACAAGGATGTTGGGTCTCCAAAGGGATGAATTGGGGGTTCTCACATTAATGCGAGAAGGGAATGAGTGCCAGCAGCGAAGACATTGGGCCCTAAATTCAAGGCAAATTGGGAGGTATCGTTGATTGAAGGGAATGAGGGTTAGCGAGGACAGTGGGCCCCAAATGGGGATGCATTGTAAGATCCTACATCGATTGGGAGTAGAATGAAATATTCTTGAAAGATGTGAAAACCTTTCCTTGGCAAATTGGGGAGTAGAACGAAACAATTTTATAAGGGTGTGGAAACTTTTCCCTATCATATGTGTTCTAAAAAGTAAATAATATAATATCTACCAACGATAAATTTGGGCCGTCACAGTTTCTTATAATTAAAATAAATAAATTACAAATTTAGTACGCAAAATTCATACTTTCAAGTTCCAAAAATGCTTAAAATATTGAGGATTTGATTCCTAGTTGGGTAACACGTCGCCATAAATCACTCTCTTTCAAATTCCAAAAAGAAAAAAGAAAAGATGCGTAGATAAAATTTGCTTGAACAATGATGAGAGATTATATTGTAGGTCCATTTTCTTCCTGTCTTTCTTTTTCAATCTGTTCTTCAATTTTTGGCTGCAAAAAAACTTTCAACTTCAAAACCCTTCCTTCTTCCTCCAATCCAAAAGGTTCATTTTCAAACACAGAGAGACAGCAAAGATGAGAAAGAAAGATCAGGAGTTCAAGTTTCTTCTTTTTTTTTTTTTTTTTTTTTCCTTTTTCCTGCAAATATATCCTAGGGGGTCAGATCAGTGTTCATTTCATTGGCAGAAAATAATTGCCAATGGCAGAAGGAGGCAAGCAGTTCAGTCACATGGATTCTATGGTTGATCCTTCGATGGTTGGTTCGGTCTTCCCTCCGACTACTCGGCCGAGAAACGAATCGGGAGAAGATGGCTCAAAATGAGTTCTTGACTTGCTGTTTTGCAAATACAACCTTCAATTTCTCCACTTCCTTCTTGAGTACCTGGTGTCTGCCTGTAGCAAGGTGAGTTTTAAGCACCATTAGAAGAAAAGTTATGGTATTCAGTAAATGATGAATTCGTTCTTTTGCCCATGATGATCGGTGAGACCATTATAGGAAAATGGACAGAAAGACAAAGATTCTCCCACTGTGGGGAGTTTTGATCATAGTAGAAATCTCAGTAATAAGTTTAGATCCCTTACTCTTACTCGTACTAAAATATAATAATAAAGCCCATATGCTGGTTGGGACGATGAGAATGGACGGGTATTTTGCTGCTAGGTTCGTATTCGGACGGGTTTCGTATAAAATGTCCGAACTCATGTATAGTCTGTGGTGAGGCCTGATTCCAGAGTTTCTTCTATGCTTAGCACTCCAGAAACAGGTTCCCTAAATCTAAGTTTATTAAATCATCCACTTATACCACAGGTTATGTTGAACTTGTGCCCCTAAACGTCCCAAATCAGTCATTATGGGGGCAAGTAATATGATTGGAACAACCAAATTACTGCACAATTCGGACAGCCCGCACGATTTAGAGGAAGATCAGCCTATGTAACAAGAACTCCGAATGGGTTCAACACGCCTTCCATCAAAGTAGAAAACTTGGTCTCTAGTAGGACACTAAATCAAGACAACGTTAAAAATACTCACTTTCACTGAGCTACATACCGACACTAGGCCACAGACATTTAAACTAATGATCTTCATTGACCATAATCTGTTCAAGATGAAACATTACTCTTAGACACAACATCATTATTCATAACTAACGCCTAATGGAAGATGTTAAATTGGTGGCCTTCTCAGATCTATTACGGTAGTTCACTCTTTTGCTTTTTTAGTTGGAAATCGAACTGTGTAGACGTTCTTTCCCTTGAAAAGGCAGGATTCACTGGCGTAGCTGGAAGCTGCTGTGAGATCTCTGGAGCGACTACCTTAGTCGTGGGATCCCCGAACCTTCCAAAAGTGAGGGGTATAATCTCAATCAAACCATTAGTAGATGAGAAAAAGATTGTGTATATCTTGACTACACTTCTCCATGTTCTGTAAAATGTAAACTTCCTCAAAAGATCTCCTCATAAAGATTAAAGGTTCAGTCAACTCGACTGGTTTCTTTGTTATTGTCTGCTAAGTTGACTTGTAATGGAGAAACACGTTTGATCTTTGAATAGTTCCTAGAAGGCTCTCCAAAAGTTCTTGTTATTAAAAGGACTAGCATCGGTAACATCAATCGACTCCTCCTAAGCTCCTTTCCAACTAAATGGGCTTGCAAGACTCATCAAACATAAACATCTCACTTTCCTCTTTCTATTGCTTCTCCATTACAAGGATAGACTTTTCCGAGGGCCTAGCCAAGTAGTAAGGACTTGTTTAAATATTGTCTTGGGTCTCTCTATTATCCATGGATACCAAGGATTTGGTACCTCCAGTTGAATGGGATTAAGAGAACACCAACATTTTTCCTTTCACTGTTGTCAAAATTGAAGATTTCAATTAACTGGCAGGGCCGATTGTTGGAAGTCTTCTCAACCGAGAGAGACACGGTCCAGGGTTCCCTAAAGAAGTTCATAGCTTAGAGAATACGACGACACTTCTGGAGAAACCAGTAAGCTGGCTAAGGAACTATAAGAATAAAATGGAAAGTTGTCTTTAAGACTTGGGAAACCTCACTCTTCTGCCTTTATATCTAACATCAAACGCCGTACTAGAGCTGTTTTTCTCAATCACTCACTTACTCAGGATGGAATACTTCCAACCAATCTCGCTAAAAACGACATCTCAGAAACAAATGACAGAAAAAAGAGAGCAACGGAATGGAAGGAGTATTAGAGAAACAAAGGAGGATCGGGAAGGAGACGGGGGCCGTTCCCGATGCCTTGTAATTCCAGGCTGCAGGCTTTGGGAGGATAAAAGAAAATCCTCCTTACCACCTTATATTCTTTGGTAGTCTCTTTACATCAACATGACATTTGGTATTATGATGCATGTCAGGATAGTCAAAATATTTGTTATTGTGAGCTAGCATCTAATTCACACTGTTAAATTTTAGCAAACAAGTTATATATACACGAAAACAATTTCTCAAAAATTGCTTGTTTGCAAGTTCCAAGCAAACCGAATTCAATGAGAAGAAAGAGGCAAACAAAGTTACCTTCTGAAGTCAATTTTTCTCGTCGAACTCTTGCAACCTGCTGCTTTAATTTGCTATTCTCCATCGATAGAGCCACCCGTTCTTGAAGCAGTGATGCTACTCGTATTGCCAGCTGTGATTCTACAGTCTGCAGAATGAGATGAAAGCTTTTGGCTGTGGTTTATGTTGTTCTCAAGAAATATTATGACAGTAAAAGCGAACAGCATCCGTTCTCCATAGATAAAGCCACACGTTCTCGAGTTTCTTATAAACAAAAAGCAAAAGAGAACGGCATTCATATTTCTAAAGAACTTTTTTTAAGGAGCGTCAAGCTTTCTTGTTAAATAACAATTCTGCAACTACGAAGATGAAAGGTGCAGACATTAGTAATTTGCATGTAATCAAAGCTTTCTTACTTATTTATAATAAGAAACAAAAATTCTCCTCACCAAAAGAGGAAGTACAATAAGGGGAGATGAGATGCCCCCACACAACAAAAGGATTACAAAGAAGACTCCCAATTGGCAAAATTTTCAGTCACGCCATGATTTTAAAAAACGATCTTTAGAGGTGGAAGACCAAGAAGCAAAATTCTAACGAGGTCCCAAGTAGCATCTTGTGAGAGTACTGGGATTGTTTGCTTCGGGTTATATGGGAAAGATTAGTATATTAATAGTAAGGACAAAGCGGTAATTAGTTAGAGGAATCTAGGTCATAAATAGGAGTGTTGGAGACCTTAGTTTGGAGGGTCATTTTAGTGAAGTTTCCATTGTGGGACTTTGGGAGAGAGAGCCCTCTCAAAAGGCTATTGTCACATGGTAGTTTGTCTTGATATTGCAAAAAATTAATATCTTGTGTTTTCTGCGATTGGAGTGTTAGGAACCACGACTCTCCACAATAGTATGAGATTGTCCACTTTGAGCATAAGCTCTCATGGCTTTGCTTTTGGTTTTCCCCCAAGGCCTCGTGCCAAGATGTATTCCTTACTTATAAACCCATGATCAACCCCTTAATTAGTCAATGTTGGAGTCCCTCCCAACAATCCTCCCCTCGAACAAAGCACACCATAGAGCCTCCCCTTAATCAAGGCTCGACTCCTTTCTCTGAAGCCCTCGAACAAAATACACACTTTGTTCAACACTTAAGTCCCTTTTGACTACATCTTCGAGGCTAACAACTTTTTTGTTCGATGCTTGAGGATTCTATAAATATGGCTAAGTTAAGGGCATGACTCTGATACCATGTTAGGAACCACGACTCTCCACAATGGTATGATTTTCTCCACTTTGAGCATAAGCGCTCATGGCTTTGCTTCCCAAAAGGTCTCATGCCAATAGAGATGTATTCCTTACTTATAAACTCATGATCAACCCTTTAATTGGCCAATGTGGGACTCCCTCCCAATAATCCTCAACATGGATACCTAACACATCCCTACTTATCAGCTTAGAAATTATCAAAATTATAGTATTCTATACTAATGGATGTTTAATAGTGCAAAAAATACATTTCTCCAGGTGTCTTTGTAAGCAGCTATTTTTGGGAGGGGCATCTCTCCTCCCCCCGGCCCCTTAAGTTGTCTTTCCTTTTGCATCTCCAAGTTTCTTATAAAAAAAATATAGTGCAAAAAATGACCAGAAATCAGAAAAGTATCATCAGTCCAATAAGGGTTGATCATCATAGGCTAGCCCAAATGTTCCAATGGAATTACCTGGAGAACATTAACCTTCCTCTCCAGTTCAGCAATGTATTGAAGCTTACGAACCCTTGAGCGCTGCCCGTTATGCCTGCAGGGAAATCATTAGACTTGTGTACCTATCACAATACTTTTTGGAAATAGAAACAGGGACCTATAGGCATAAGCAATAATCAAGGTTTAACTCTCGATATCAAAATCTATATATCAAAGTAGTGGATACCAAAAATTAAACCCGTCCTCGTCCATACATACATTTACTAAAATGTAAAGAGTGGTATCATTTCATCAGCTTAAATTGGACAATGTATCTCCAAACAGTTTTTAATTTGACAAACAAGCTATTGGAAAGAGAAAGGAAAGAACACAAATTCTTGACATGCATGACACAGGCAAAAAGGCAGGATCACTTGGACCCTGTTTCAGATTTGAGAAAGACAATGCACGTTTTTGTGACATGTCGGGTGTAGGCGAATGCCACAGGTTCTTCATTGCATATTTGATCTCATACTTATAGTCATTTACATTATCTTTCCAATTGTGTCGAATGTCCCCGAGGGAACCATGGTTGCTTACATTATCTTATCAAGAACAGATGTAACATGACTCGTCACCAAATAACAACGCATCATCAGTGAACGAATAAGATAATGATCTAATCGTATAATCAACAAGAAAAATAATGCCAGAGGAATTGAAAATAAAAATGTTAGAATCTGACCGTTTTGCTGCGTTTTCATCAGAGTTAACCTCCCTAACTGATTCGCTAATGTCTCCATTTAACTTTGAAGAAGAGCTCTCGCCAACCGAACAAAAATCTGTGTGCACTGGTGTAGCATGGTGAAGATGAACAAATTCCGATAATGCAGAAACCATATTGTAGTTTGAAAAATCTGAACTGCATTTTTTCCTAGGTGAGTTAGGTCCATAAATGCAAGATGGATCCCATTGTTCACAAGTGTCATTGCCAACGGAATTCTCCACATCTTTTTCAATACAAAGACTCCTCAACGAGTCTGCAAGACCATCCAAAAGGGTGACAGAGTCACTAGCCGAGCGACGAAGTGGTTTTCCTTTCGAATTTGATTCACAGTCGCTTAATAGTTCACCAAGCCATACAGGCTCATCCTCCAACACAGAACTTTGTGAAGAAGGAGTGTCACGATGCAGAAAGAATTCATTAACAGGTGGGGATAACGCGACCGAACCATTAATTGAACCCGCAGTTGTTCTCTTTTGAATTGGACAGCGAGGAGGAAGGTGAGTTTGCCTTGTTGACATGGTGAGGCACTGGACTATATCACAAGTTTCCCATCAGCATCAGCCTCTTTCTTAGCTTTTAAAAGTGCTAAGTTTTTGGTTGGAAACGAAAAGGACAATATGAAAAGGAAACATTTCCCTGGCAAACATATCTTTAATAGCAGCCGAAATCACGGGGGAAAACAAAAGACAATTAAATTTTAGAACAAATAAACTTCACGACAACAAAAGATGACCCAAAATCTTCATCAAACATCTTCAATTGAAAGCTTCATTCACATTACTGAAACTTGATTTGCAGCCAAAGAACAGTGAAGAACGTAAAAGATATCAAATCACCTTAATCTAAACCCCAATAAACTCTCAAATCAGTGTTTTGTCTCTCTTTCTCGCCCTTTCTCAGCCACAAAACAAGAAAATGCCTATAAAATTCACTCCAAATTCAGAACCTCACAAGTTAAAAAGCCATATAAGGTCCTCATTCATCAACGCAACTAAGAAAAACAAGCTGCATTATACATTTTCAAAGCTCAAACAAGAATCACAATCCAACAGTAAAATCGCACTAAAAAACAATCCACTCCATAGAAAAGCGAAATCGAAAACAACAGCCAAAGCGACAATAAACACAACCGAAAGCTCTCGGAACTGATTTTCAAGTGGTGAACCAAAAAGAAAACAAAGGGATTTGAATTTCCCGAAGAATTTATAAAAATCATCAAGTTTCAATTCGAGTTTTGGCATTTTCTTGAATTTGATTCCGTTCTGTCGCCTTACCTCGCCGTTTTTGCAGCAGTAATTGCTCAGATAGAAGAAGAAAACACCATCAATCAGAAGAAGAACAAGAAAAAATTCAGATTCCCTCTCTTCCCTTCGAAGCAGTCGCTCCGAAAGCACCGGCAAAACCCGCTTTTGCGGCCACTCCTATATTTACTCAACTATGCAGCAGCGTACGAAAATTTTAGATTCATGTTGCTTAAAATACACCTTTTTTTTGGGTTCGTTTGAAATCCATGCTTTTTTCGAAAGCATAATCATTAAAATATTGTATTAAACATTTTTTTTATTAAAGTTTTAACACTATTTAAAAATTAATAATAATAAATAACACCATTTTTTTAAAAAAATTAAATAATTATAAACGGTCGTAATATTTCTTTGGTCAACGTCAAATTATGTTCTATAATCTTAGTTGTCTTTTAATTTTTTTTTAGTATACAATCTGATGTCCCAGTTCCAAGCTTTGAGATAAATGTAAATTTTGAAAATAAAATAAAAATCGTATGTAATATAGGTGTTTTTAATTAAAATAAAATAAAACGTTCGTGCGGAAATAGACAAATTTTAATTAATGATACATATTCAAAAAGTCAAATAGGTTGGTTTATGTTTCTCGACGTAACATTGGTCACTCTCGAGATGGTGTAACAAAAACAAAGACAGTTTGACCAATTATAAGGAAGGTTTGACTTTGTAGGATGCTTGTAATTTTATATTATTTAAATTAGTAGGTTTGATTTAATAGGTCACACATGCTTATTTATTTATTGTCAATTAATTATTTAAACAAAACATGTTATTACAACACACAAAAAAAAAAATTATTATTAATTAAATTAAATTTGGGATTTTTTTTTTTTAATATATGCCAAATCAAATAAGGAAATGTTTTAAATAAAAATAATATTAATAATTTCATAGTTGTTGGATGATCAGCTTCTCTACCATCTAGCGCATCGCTCTCACTCCTGTCCAATCTTGTTTCAGTTCCATCCTAGCTCGATTTTGTTTGATTCGATCGGAGGCAGTCTGTAATTAACCTACTTACCTTAATTGTAGACCAATAGCTAAGTTAACCCGAGTTCGTACTTGCTATCATTTCTTTATCAAAGTCAATGTCTTTCATTGGGAGCTTTTACTCAGATTAAATAGTAAAAAGTCCAAATCTGAAAATTGGAAAGTCCATGTATTATGTTATTTATTTATTTATTTATTATTATTATTTTTTGTCAAGGTGAGGAATCCCAGAGCTCTCGACCATAGATAGTCAATGAAAACTACCAAGTCGGAATACGATATGGGCAAACGAAATTTCCAGTGAGAATTATACGAATTCTACCGGAAAAAAGATATAAATATCTAGAAACCCATCAATCTTCATCGTAACCGAACTTCATATTACCTCTACCTGATCGTTATTTTAAAAAATAGTGAATATTTAAATGCTCGGGAATAAATTATCTGCTTGAGCTAAATATGCATTTATATAATTAAAGAATAAAGAACACGGGACCTTAGTGAACAGCTACTTGAACACACCACTCGTAACCTTTTACGAAATTGTTTCCATCGTCCTTAGATGTCTATAATGGTAATTACGAAATAACCAACGTGTATCACCGTCAAATCGTTATTATCACATTAAAGGTGATTATAGGTAGTAGTTACGAAGAAACAAACGTGTAATTACTACTAAATCATCATCATCACACAAAAAATTACGATTATGGTAATTACGAAATTACCAACGTGCAATCATTATCATCAACTACGTCCAAAAGGATTTAGAGATTTATCAAAATTGACATTTATTTAAAAGTAAATTTTTCGATCCCAACGGTAAGAATTTTTATTTTTATTTTTTTAAAAAAGGTATAAGATGTTAATATTAATTTTAAAATTTAATAAATACATTTTAAGCATAGTATTACCGGTAGAACTATTTTTTAAAATTTATTTTAGAGTTAAAACAGTTAATGGAGCGTTTTAAAATTTGAGAATATTTTTAAAAATATTATTAAAAATTCTAAAATAAAATGAAACTTTTAAATATTTATGAGTATTTTCGAGATAAAATAAGAAAAGTATTTTTTATTAAATTAGCATTTATTTTAAAGTACAATAATTAATGTTTTAATTTGTGTTAATTAAACAAAAGAAAAGAGGCCAAAATAATTAAAAAAGAAATTAGAAAAAAGAAAATTCTAGATCCTTCTAAAGACATATGTGGGTTTGGCCGCCTTAGTGTGAAACGTCGAAAGTACCCCCAAGCCGCAGCTGACCACATCTTGCAAGGAAGCAATCCTGACCGCCGAATTATTTCCTTATAGTTTGAGATCTGAGACTTTCGAACCCCTCTCTCCACCTCGCCGTCTCGAGCGTCCCTTTTGGTTTCTCTGCTCTCAGGTCACCGATCTCTCTATCCGATCGTTCACTTCAAGATCGCCCTTTTCGCTCTTACAAGGTTCGAGTTTTAGTATTTTTTTTTTTCGCGCTTCGATTCATCGATTATCGAGTTCTTTGTTTCCTCCTTGGAATTTGCTTTCGAGATCTTGTTTTTATCGTTAATCTGGGTTTGATTGCTTTCGTTAGGGTTTGTTGAGATCTGATCGGTGAGGCAAAATGTTTGGAAGGCCCAAGAAGAGCGACAATACCAAATACTATGAGATTCTCGGAGTCTCGAAGAACGCGTCGCAAGACGATCTAAAGAAGGCTTATAGAAAGGCCGCTATCAAGAATCATCCTGATAAGGGTGGTGACCCTGAAAAGGTGAATTTTATCTCCTTCATCCGGTGTTCTTGAATTGTTGATTTTCTAATTTTGTGTGTTTCTAACGTGTTTTACTGATGAGTAATGGTGGCGGATCGTGATGTTTAGATCTATTTCGTAGTTGCTGGTCTTGAGTTTTAATTGTGGAAGTTGCTTTAACACGCTTGTATGTTAATCAAGGGAGTCATTTGATAAGGTTATGATGATCTTTAGAGGAATTGCTGGTCTTCTTACGATGCGTATGAAATTTGAACTCAGTCAAGCGAATGATCTGAATTTAATTGTTATGTGTTAGATTGTATTGTAATTAGTTTATCCTCTTTTCAACTGGAAAGCTAGATTAAAGTATATAATAGTCATGTTCTGTTTGCTTGGTTACTTTACTTCGTCGTTGTTCTAATTGTTCTTTCGTGACGATGCATTTATTCCAACTAAGCATGAGAAAACTGGCTGGGACAGCAGTGTTACTCTAACAGAAAAATCTTGACCTCTTGAAAAATTTCCATTTGTGATTACAGTTCAAGGAGTTGGCACAAGCATATGAGGTGCTTAGTGATCCAGAGAAACGCGAGATATACGATCAATATGGCGAGGATGCCCTCAAGGAAGGAATGGGTGGTGGCGGTGGTCATGATCCATTTGACATATTCCAGTCTTTCTTTGGAGGAAGCCCATTTGGTGGTAATAATTATTCACTGTAATGTTCAATTATGTAATATGGGGTTACCATAAGCAATTGATATCCATTTTGAGATTGTGTTTAGGTGGTGGTAGCAGTAGGGGTCGAAGGCAGAGGAGGGGTGAGGATGTTATCCATCCCCTCAAGGTCTCCTTGGAAGATCTCTATAACGGAAGTTCGAAGAAGCTCTCTCTTTCGCGCAATGTAATTTGCTCAAAGTGCAAGGGGTGAGTAACTGTGATGGTGGTGCGTTTTGTTTTCCCTTCATTAATTGTCATTATATTCTGAAATCATGTGGTTTTTGCTACAACAATCACAGCAAGGGCTCGAAATCTGGTGCTTCAATGAAATGTCCTGGCTGCCAAGGATCTGGTATGAAAGTTTCCATCAGACACCTCGGCCCCTCTATGATCCAACAAATGCAACATCCTTGTAATGAATGCAAAGGGACTGGTGAAACCATTAATGATAAAGATCGTTGCTCACAGTGCAAGGGTGAAAAGGTTGTACAGGAGAAGAAAGTTTTGGAAGTAATTGTGGAGAAGGGTATGCAAAATGGACAGAAGATTACATTCCCTGGTGAAGCGGATGAAGCGGTAAGACTGCATTCTTCTTCTTGTTGTTTTCCCGGGGGGCGGGGGTGCTATAACTACTTGCAATTTGACATACGTGATATGATCGGTTTTTGTTCAGCCTGACACCGTTACTGGGGATATTGTTTTCGTCCTACAACAAAAAGAGCACCCGAAGTTCAAGAGAAAGGGCGATGACCTCTTTGTGGAGCATACCTTGTCCCTCGTCGAGTCTCTTTGTGGTTTTCAGTTTATTCTGACACACTTGGATGGCCGCCAGCTTCTCATCAAATCCCATCCTGGCGAAGTGGTTAAGCCTGGTACGCCAACACGTCCTATGCGTTTTTCTACTTTGTGTAGTGGCATTTCCTTACATTGTTCCGTTCCTATCTTAATTTGTGCAGACCAATTCAAGGCTATAAACGATGAGGGTATGCCAATGTACCAGAGGCCATTCATGAAGGGTAAGCTTTACATCCACTTCAGTGTCGACTTCCCAGACTCCTTGAACCCTGAACAATGCAAGGCACTCGAGGGCGTGCTGCCACCCAGATCTTCGGTGCAGCTATCAGATATGGAGTTGGATGAATGCGAAGAGACCACTCTCCATGATGTCAACATCGAGGAAGAGATGCGCAGGAAGCAGGTACAAGAGGCATACGACGAAGATGAAGATATGCATGGAGGAGCCCAGAGAGTGCAGTGTGCGCAACAATGATTTTGAACGTTTTCAGGAGGATGAATCGGATCTAGCGCGTGAACCACCACCCGGCAGTCATCCAGGTTTTCTGAAAATAAATAGATGGATTTTATGTTGATTCAGTCATAGGATTACGAATTAAGTTTCGCGTTCGTTTTATGTTCTTTGCTCTCAAATGTGTTTCTCTATCTAGCTTATGAAGCATTCAAAGATTATGTATTGGAGTTGCAGATAAAATAGGATTGGGAAACAGAACGATCTGTGGTTCTTTTGTTCCAAGTGCCAAGATTTTTCTCTTGTTTTCACCTTTGCTTGTTGATGAACACCTATTTTTTTGTGCCTTAGGAGAATGAGAAGCAATGATAATGCCAAAAATCTTACGTTTAGCCTTTACATTTACAGTCAAAAACAGCCGTTTGTTATGGTTTGTGCCTTAGATTACCGATTTTTTTGAACCTTGATAGTGGTGAATATCTGTACATCTTCTGTTTTACTTTGTTTGGGGGGCTGCTCTATGGCGACGAACACGACTTCCCACAATGGTATGATATTGTCCATGTCCATTTTGAGCATAAGCTCTCAGGGCTTTCTTTTGGGCTTCCACAAAAGGCCTTCTACCTATAGAGATAGTATTCCTTGATTATAAACCCATGATGATTTCCTAAATTAGTAGCGTGGGACTTTTATCCAATACCTCCCCTCGAACAAAGTATGTCTCCCCCCCCTTAATCGAGGCTTGATTCCTTTTTCTTTTGGAATCTTAGTCTTTACTATGTTTTCGAGGAGCCTTGACACCTTTTTTTTTTTTCGAGTCCTTTGTCCGACATTTAAGAATTCTATTGGCATGACTAAGTTTAGAGCATGACTCTGATACCAAGTTAGATTAACACGATCTTCAATGGTATGATATTGTTCACTTTGAGCATAAGCTCTCATGACTTTGGGCTTTTGTGGTGATTGAACTATGACGAAGTTTAGAGCATGGCTCTGATACTAAGTTAGATAAACACAACTCTCTACAATGGTATGATATTGTTGACTTTGCTTTGGACTTCAAACATTTTTTTTAGTTCAACTGGTGTCGTGATCGAATTGGAGATTGTCGTGATATTTTGTCTACCAAAAAGATAGCGGCTTAAAACTCAGTCTATCACGAGTAGTTTGGCTTGCTACTTGATTGGTTTGGAGGAGCCATCTCAATTGAGTGCTTTGACTTTGTCTTTCGAGATTGTCTTCTTGGGACTCAATAGATTAAGTGCTTTGACTTTGTCTCTCGGGATTGTTTTCCTGAACAATTCAAAAGAATCAAATTTCTCGATGAATGAGGGAAAGGTGTATGATCTTTCACAAGTCTAAGATCTTTTTAATTGATATAAACTCGAGATTTATAAGGTTCAAGCTTTAATCACTATGTGACAATCTCACATTTGCTCTTTTAGTTTTTAATACTAAAGTTTTAACTTTTTGAGATTTTCATTTTTAAATTAGGAATGAAAAAAAAAAAAAAAAAAATATATATATATATATATATATATATAGATATTATATTATAAAATATATATATCTCTAATTTTTTTCAATAAAGAGATACTAAATTCTTACCTCTAAATTATGTTAAAAATGGACTAAGAGTGAAATAAAATATTTAATAAAATAAGAAAAAGAAAAATGCAAAAATGCAATAAAATAATCCCTTCCGTACCGAAAAAGAACGCTACTTCTCCGTTGAGTTCAGGCGAACGATCAGATGAGTCGTCGAGTCCAATGCATTTCAACGATTCCTCTTCGCTTCAATTCCACCTCTAAGCTTCGTTCTTCTTCTCCATCATTCGGTTCCAGGTTGCTTTCAATACTCATTTCTGTTGTGCTCGATTGTTTTTGCCGAATCATTTGCGTCAAATCCAATATTCTCTTGCACGGTTATGCGGCATTTTCACTTCAGTAATCGGTTTTTTGATGTTCGTGTACTGTTCTATTCGTTTTTTCTTTCGTAGGCGTTGTTTTTCGGAAGCCGAAACGTGATTGGGATGGAAAATAAGTTCGTGAGGGCTTCTGAGGCAGTTATTGTAGATTCCGATCTGCTGAAGAAGAAACTCGAGGTTTTGCTCTTTCAGGTTTGCATAAGCTCCAGGTTTTGCTCTTTGTTTCTGAACCTGAAGTTTTCTGTGGATAAATGCTAGTACGAGTCGCATTTCTTGACCGCTGCTTATAGAAATAACAGTAGGAGATCTTGTTTAGGTCATTTCTGACTTTGATGCTAGCGTGATACTGGATTGATGGCTGCGTAGGGAAAGATAAGATTTGATGACTATTACTGTGCTAACTTCGTGAAGATTTCTTAGTGAATCTCTATTTTTTCAACCTGATGAACTTGATTTATGCTTTGCCGACAAGATTAAAACATGTATAGCCACTCATAATCTTCTAAAGCAGGGAAACTCTGAATATTATTCTAGGACGGATGAACTTTATAAATATTACCACCCTTTGGAATATTGTCCTACCATTTCGATAGAAGAGAAAACGAAGCTCAATATCGAAAGCTCACTTGCGTCCTTTCTTGATACCTGCCTTTTCTACTTCCTGGACCAGGTCTTGAGTCTGAAGCTTCACGGATCTTTTAAGAATATTTGGATCATTTAAAATAGAATGGTGTTTGATGATAATGGCTGCCTTATTAGGAAAATCTCCTTCTCGGGAAATTGAAGCGAACCCCTTCTGTTTCTTTCGTCTGTAATGTCATTTTGAATTGAATATTCAATGAATAGAGAGATTTAGAAAAAATAAGAAATGGCAGAACAAAAGCCGTATGGATTCACAAAAGCTACGTGGGTGGATGAATTATATATTCGAAGTTGCGATCGGATCGATTCTTATCATTTCAGGGTACCTTCCTTCTTTTAGATGGCTATTACTTTTCCTTGGTCATTTTATTAGCGGTTGTTATGATTGTTACATTTGAATGAGCTTTTGGGTGATGTAGATGGCGCTATTGATAATAGTGCCTCTGTAAGAAAATGGACAATTTGGTGACCACATAGGGGATTTGGGGATTTCAGATGGTTCAAAGTACGACACTTGGATATCCGTGGGGTTTTTGTACGTAATCTTTTTAAACTTCCTTGTGTCGATGTCATCTGTTTGGGGTTTTTGTATGAACACATACTATACAAAAATATTTTTGTGGTAGATGAGAATTAAGGTCCTGTTTCGGTCGTATGAATATTCTTTCTTGTACTCAATAATAAGCTCCTTTTGCAGGAATGACACCATCAAGAACTCTCTTGACCGCTATGAGTGCGCTTTTGATATTGTTTACGTGGTAAGGCGAACATCACCTAAAAAGGGAAGGAAAATCTTTACTTTTATTTCTCATGACTATTATTGTTAATATCTTACTTTTCTTCCCCATATCAAATACCATAAAACTTTAACCAATTTGAATGCTGACTGCAGAATGATGCATCCTTGCTGGGAGTGGTTAAACTTGTACAACAGCTCTTTCCAGTTGGAGGTGTCTGAGGGACAGACCTTTCTACACGGTTAATGAAGGTGATCACTTACAATATTCTTAGCTGAGTGAATATACTCGCAGCCTTTACTTCACATTAGCTTTTGAGTAATTTTTTTATATAATAATAGAACAAGATAATTCTCTAGTTCTGATCTAATAGATTGGATAGCTATTACAAATTTGGAGTGAATGCTCAAGTTTTTAGACGATTGTAGGGATTTGTTTCATCAAATTAACCTGAAACTTGAGTTTATTTGTTCCAAATCCACAAAAGGTACACATATTATTTTATTAAATATATATGTCATGAAATCTGTGGAGCAATAATTACAAGGAATTTAGTAAGTTTGGAATTAATGGGCTTTATAAACATTTAACTTATGCCCTCTTCAATACTTCATTCCTTAATACAGTGGTTTAAACAAGAAGGATCTCCTAAAGTTAATTAGAACTAAAACAGAGCTTTTGAGTTAACTTATGTAATTAATCCTTAGTCGTTGCTTTTGCCAAAATTTGATTCATCCAAAATCATTTTGGCACGGTGGAATTCTATTTGTAGCCGTTGATGAAGGGGTGTTGATGAACTCAAACCTTTCTTCTTCACATCTTCCAGCAATTCCCTGATCGGAATTGCTGCGAGAAAGCTCTTGATATACTCTTGGCAGCACTCCTTCCCTGTGCATACAACCTCTTCGTCTGTATCATCATCATTCCTCGACTCATCTTTGTTCTCAGTCGAAGCTTCTTTTGGGCTACTCGACTGTTCTGGTGTTGTAGCTTCTTCAGAGTCACTTGGTTGCATGACATCGACCGGCGGTTTTTCTTCTAACATATCTGTATTGTTTAGTTGTGGCACATCAGGAGATGATTCTGCCTCTGATGGCTCTGAGGATTGGTTTGTGTTAATGGAAGTTTTCCTCTCCGATGGTTCTGAGCTCTTTGATTGATTTGTGTCAATGGTGTTTTTCTCCTTCAAAGAGTCTTTGCTTTTTGATTGTTTTGTGTCAATGGAGTCTTTCTTATCTGATGACTCTGTGTTCTTTGATTGCTTTGTGTTGGAGTTTTTTCCCTCTGATGCCTTTGTTTTGTTTGGTAATCTACTAATTACTGTCTCCTTGTCGAATTTCAGAATGTACGCCTGATCGCACCCCTCGTAGAACCGCTCGCCCAAAGTGTCTATGATGTAGTAAGCATCCTTGTCAACCTTCAAGATGAAGAAGTGATCATTCCAGCTCACAATGTAGACTATCGATTCACCTGCATTTGTTGGAAGGTCTGCTGCAAGGAGGCTGATTTCATCCCATACGGTGTCGAAAGACATGGCGCCCTTAAGGAACTCGAAAACACCCTCTTCCTCCAATCCTTCTGGGTGGAAGAATCCAACATATGACTTCTCTGCAGCAACAGTTAGAGGTCGGATTTTTGCATCAATCACTGTGTCGAGATCAAAGTGTTTATCAGGGAACTGCTCCAGGTAGTCTTTATTGTCACAAAGGTTTCTCCATTCTGCAGATCCATCTCTGATCAAGTTGTCTAATTCAGACTTGATGGGCATTTCATCTTGGTTGGAAAGTAACCAATCAGCAATAACAGCAACTAGAGCTGTGCAGGCACTTTCCCCGGAAGCACGCTCGCTCCTTTGATCAATAGAGGCGAAGAAGACTTCGGTGTTGACTTTCAAGTGTCCGTCTCGACTGGTTACCTCCTTCTGCTCCCAACTACCCACAGCAAAGTTATCATCTCCAAATGCAGCTGCTGATAACTCCAGGTTATACCACTGCAAGAACAAGAAGAACAGGAGGCCATTATCATTGAGCTATAAGAAATACCTACAAATTCTGAGTAAAGCAGAGCGAAACACAGTGCAGTTCAGGTCTTGAGAATATACCCAAGTGAAAATCTCATTTGTGCTCTGCTGCCTACGGGCAAAGTCGATATCGTCTCCACCTTCTTCACCATAATGTTTCTTCAGAAGAGGCTCTTCTTTAATTTTACGAGATTTGAAGCTTAGCTTTCTCTTCCTCCACGACAACATTTTGCGCATCGAGTTCTGCTGCGTGGTTTGTGAACTATCACTATCAATGTCCAAGCATCCTGCACCATTGCCACAATAGATCCAACATTCATCTCCATTGTTGGTCTTTGTACCAGGGAGGAAAATTCCTGCTACACGGTTGGCATGGGCTAGTTTTTCATAACCAAATAGCTCCTGAACACGCGAATCCTCCTCGTTCCCACCATCATCTAGTGAGTCCGAATCAAGCGAAGAACTCTGAGAAGAATCCTTATCTTTAATGTAAAACCCATTAACTGTAGCAATGTTTTCTTCATGGATTACTTCCTTAGTTTTTCCTGCTGATACACAATGTCTAAATATTTTAACTCTATCTAGACCTGCTCTTATTGCAGATAGCCCTTCTTTCTCTGTTGACAAAGCAAATGGTGAAGTTGGGGAGAGCGTGACAGGCATAATCGACCTCCGTACCGTCCTCGAAGGCTTTGTATCAGTTCTCAGCTCCACGAGGCTAAGAGAGAGCTGCAAAATCGAAGACGAATTACATCAGAGAACAAGATGTACCGATCTTGTTGAAGTTGAAATGTGTTATTGTTGGTGCTTGAAGTACTTACAAGGAGCAAGGGGCTAAGCTCTGCTGCAGTGGTGCCACGGACGTCGAGAGGAAGGCTGATCGAAATCTCATTTCCATCAGATGAAGAAGCATATTCTGCTAGGTTCAGTGATGCAGTCCCGACTACAGCATAGCTACTTCGAACTACTTGGTTTTCTCCCTGTAATGAGGTAGCAAAATATAGCTCTCAATTAGTGACAACATTTTAAGTGCTAAATCACTGCCCCAAAAGACAGGATAAACTGATTGAGAGAGGCTGAAGGCTCCCCTCAAGCAAAACAAAAACCTTGACAGACTCCAATATTTACAAAGGGGGTAGAAAGGACCTCCCAAAGGCCCTTTCCTTCATTTAAAATAGCGGGAGAAGACAAGGCTCGAGATCTATCAAATTATTTCTATATGGATTATTTGTAACCGCTTAAGTACACCGCTAGCAGATATTGTCCGCTTTACTTTGTTATATATTGCTGTTAACCTCACAGCTCACAGGTTTAGAACGCTTCTCTACTAGTCAGAGGTGTCCACACTCTTTGTAAGGAATGCTTCATTTCCCTCTCCATCCGATGTGGGATCTCACAATCCACCTCCCTTCGGTTCAGGGTACTCGCTAGCACACCAGTCACACCCTAGCACATCGCCTGATGACAAGCTTTGAACGCTTCTCTATTAGTAAGAGGTTTCCACACCCTTTGTAAGGAATGCTTCGTTCCCCTCTCCATTTGATGTGAGATCTTACAATCCACCCCCTTGGGGGTCAGGGTATTGGCTAGCACACCAGTCACACCCTAGCACATCGCCCGATGACGGGCTCTAAACGCTTCTCTACTAGTAAGAGGTTTCCACACCCTTTGTAAGGAATGCTTCGTTCCTCTCTCCATTCGATGTGGGATCTCACAATCCACCCCCCTTGAGGGTCAGGGTACTCACTAGCACACCAGTCACACGCTAGTAGTCACATGCTAGTACATCGCCTGATGACTAGCTCTGATACCATTTGTGATAGTCTAAGCCTACTGCTAGTAAATATTGTCCGTTTTAGTCTGT
Source organism: Cucurbita moschata (assembly GCF_002738365.1). NCBI lineage: Eukaryota > Viridiplantae > Streptophyta > Magnoliopsida > Cucurbitales > Cucurbitaceae > Cucurbita > Cucurbita moschata. Next base: position 3,447,698 of record NW_019268527.1, read on the forward strand.
TACGCATTGCCGTCAGTCTCAATCACAGTCTTAAAACAGTCCGTTACGCATTGCCGTCAGTCTCAATCACAGTCTTAAAACAGTCCGTTACGCATTGCCGTCAGTCTCAATCACAGTCTTAAAACAGTCACAGTCTTAAAACACGTACGTTAGAAAGATGTTTCCATATGCTTATAAGAAAGGAAATGACTTTGATTATAAAATTATTAACATAGAAAGCAGAACCCATTAAATTGCAAATTCGATTTATGAGAGATGATGACATCTTGTAGAATACTACACTGTTTGAAAATTATATCATAAAGTGACAATTGCATATCATAATATGGGGACACATAATTAAGATAATGTTCTAATTATTTTTATTTTCAACTATAGAAAAAGTCAACACAGAAAAAGGATCCCACCAGCCCCAACCCAAAAGGAAAATTAGAGAGCAAAAAAGAAAAAAAAAACATAAAAAAATTACAAAAAGGGCAAAATAATTAAAATCGACTTGTCTTCATCATCAAAAGTCAAATCCTCCATGGGAACCAAGCAGAAGAAACAGCATGACAAAAATTCAATACCATTAATTCAATCAATTCAAACAGCGAGCAATAAATTCGTTAAGAACAAAGAATTTTTCAACGAAAAGTTGAGGGATCGATTTCTTACTTTTTGAAGAACTGTGAAAGAAAGCTTCCATGGAGGAATCAGATCCTCTTTCGAGCCGAGAATTGAACACAAAATCCTAAACTCTTCATTCCAATCCACCGATGCTCCATCTTCACAGACATTGCCCTTATCTGTGTAGTTCCTCTTCACAGACCGACGCCAAGAACTCAGACCTATAATTTTCTGCCCTTTCCACTTGATTTCCACCACTAAACCACTCGAATCCTTCAGCGATAGATTCGCCAATCCTTCCAAGCGGCGAAGATTGATGATCGCCTCGTATTTTCTCGACGAGAACGCCTGCCAAGACGTCCATCGGACCAGTTTCACCACCATTAAACGATCAAATCGAACCAGAAACAAAAACACAGAGACAAACAGAATCAAAAACGAATATCGGATTGTTGAATCGCAGGAATAGAAGATCGATTGGAAAGGAATCAAAGAAGAAGATCGATTGATTGCGGATTTGGATTAGGAAAAAAGGGATAAGAAACGAGAATTTGAAGAAGATACGTAGAGAATATTTTGGGGGAAGAATTGAAGAAATGAGGAATTGAAGAACTGAAAGAGAGGATTTGATGGATATTTATATTGAAAAAAAGAAAAAAAAAAAAAGAAAGTGTAAAAAGGCTCATGAATTTGGGCTCCACACTTCAATTTTCAGAAGAGAGAGAAAGAGAGAGAGAGATTTACTCTCCATGAAAACAAACAACCACTTCTCTCTCCTAATATATTTTTTTAATAGTTTTAATAACTAAATTAATCTTCTTTTTTTTTAATATTATATTGTTTTAATAACTAAATTAAAACAAAATATACAACATTTAATTAAATTTACCAATAGTAACTAATATATATATATATATATATATATATATATATATATATATTATTATAAATATTATTCTCGAGTTGTCATTGACATGTCTCTCGTTTGTTATCTCTCTCGTCTTCTGGTTATACAATAATGGTTGATCTTAGCCCTTCGTCACATTGCCATTTGAATCAACCAACTAGATTTTGTACTGTGATTATTCGAACCTACGTACTCGACTTGACCCAACTCGAGATTAGGTTGAATGGGTTGGATTTGGTTGCCGTTGTTAATCGGGTTGGTAAATAGACCAACTTATAAATTCAGGGTTGGTCCAAAAAAATACCCTTAACTCGACCCATATATACCTATATTAAAGCGTAACAACCCAAACCTATTGCTAGTAGATATTGTCCGCTTTGGCCGGTTATGTATCGTCGTCAACCTCACCGTTTTAAATCGCGTATGCTAGAGGGAGGTTTTCACACCCTTAGAATGAATGTTTTGTTCCCCTCTCCAACTAATATGAGATCTCACAATCCACCCCCTAGGGACCAACATCCTCGCTGGCACACTGCTTGGTGTCTGTTTTTAATGCCATTTGTAACAGTCTAAGCCCAACGCTAGCAAATATTGTCCACTTTGGCCATTTACGTATGGCTGTCAACCTCACGGTTTTAAAACGGATCTACTGGGGAGAAGTTTTCACACCCTTATGAGGTCGTTCCCCTCTCCAACCAATATGAGAACTCACAATCCACCTCCCTAGAGCCCAATGTCCTCGCTAGCACACCACCCGGTGTCGGGCTCTAATACCATATGTAACACCTCAAGTCCACCGTTAGCAGATATTGTCCACTTTGGCCATTTACGTAAGGCCGTCAACCTCACAGTTTTAAAACGAATCTGCCAGGGAGAGGTTTTCACACCCTTATGAAGAACTTTTCGTTTTCCCCTTCAATTAATGTGGAATCTCACAACATATATCTTCACATCAGATATTTGAATTCACCTAGTAGTTGATAAACTAAAAACAAGTAAAATTATAAAGAATTTCTTAACGATCATGTTCTTAAGATCACTCTCGTTCAGATGTGATTTCGATTCATTTATATACTTTACTAAATTTTTAACTATTATGTTGTGTTTAAATCCATGTTTGTTCAAAAAAAAATTATTTTTAATAAAAGAAAAATGTTAATTAATAAAATATCTATTTATTTATTTCAAATTATAACTCAATATATATTTTAAAAAATTACTTTAAAAAGTGGTTGGAAAGTAAATAATAGTAATAATAATAAAATAATTATGAAATTAAATAAAAATAAAATAAATATTTGTATATATAATTGTAGAGTAAGAAAAAAAAATATTTTTTAAAATTAACAATAAATTCGAGTGGGCTCGATTCAATCCAATCTAAGTTGTAGTGTAACCGATGAACCAAACCAATCCATAAACTTTTCATTTATTTGAACCCAACCCAATCCAAATCGTGTGGGCTCGATTAGATGGATTAAATTTTTTGAGTCAACGAATTTTTTTTAACGCTCTTAAAATTAAAGATGTTTAGCTATATTTTTAGTATTTACATAATTAAGGAAATGAAAATGAAATGAAAATTCAAGAAAATAAGGGAAAAATATTTTAATATTGTGTAAAATTAGTTTGAAATTGGAGTTGAAATATTTTTTTTTTTATTTAACTAATAAAAATAAAAATAAATTTAAATTGGCTGAAAAACAAATCACAGCAGTTAGATAAAGAATATGGAGTCTTCAAGTTTAGAAATTAAAGATATTCTTTTCTTTTCTTTTATTTTTAATTTTTTTTAGAGAATTTATGTTAAAATGCCAATAATGGAAGAAATATTCTTATTCCTTATTTATTTCCATTCTTGTCAAGCAACTATTAAATAAATTATTTATATATATAATTTAATTTTGAGCCGATCTGTTTTGGTTCGGTTGGTCTAATTCAATTTTTGGTTTGATTCCTCGTGTTAGGATTAGAAATTTCTACAGACCATAAAATGACTATCGTTGCTGTTAGAGATTCATCGAGATAAATGATCTTTCGAGATGTGTATGCATTGGTCGTGATCGTGATTTATGTGATGGTTATTCATGCATGTATTATGTTATTGAAAAAACAGTTACGGGACCTCAAGCATGTACCGAAACTGCCACTATAACGTAAGTTATACGCTCTTTTGTTTTCTGTTTCGAGTTCTTAATTGGTAACAACATGCATTTAGTAACGATCCTAGCCAGTCTAAGTTCAGAAAAGTTGGATCGTTACATGTTGACTTCTATCGACACCAATTTCCGATAGTCAACATTTTATTTTATATATTTTTCATTACTTATTACATCCTCCATCCAATAATAGACTTATAGAAAATTAAAAGAAAAAATAAAAAAAAGGCAGAGAATATTATATTAAGTAACAAAAAAATTGATTGATTATATATATATATATGACAAAGTCAACTAACTACTACGTTTGAATGTTTCAAGCCCATTATATATATATATATATATATATATATATATATACACACATATATATACATACATATACACATAAACATATAAATATATTATTATAATATTGTTATAATACTATAATATATATACATATACACACATATAGACATACATATTATTATATAATATATATACATATACATACATATTATTATATATATCGATATATATAATATAAAGTTATTAATAATATACTTAGTTTTTGTCACCCATTTTTGCGAAATATTTTAAATATCACAAATTAAATTTTAATAAAAATACTCTTCCATTTTGTTTTTTTAAACACGGATTAATTCGTTATAAATAAAAATGATTTATAACAATTTAATTGCTAAATACTATACTTTAAAATATATAATAATTTAGTTTCTATACTCTAATGATTTAGTCTCCAAGTATATATATATATTTGTTAACATTTAATGCGATTTTTATGTTGGTAAATCGATTAAAAATATTTTCAAGCTATAAATTGTAAACCGTTAAATGATAAAAAAAATAACGCTAAAGTGAATATAACTCTATGGTAATTAACGTGTACAAGTATTTTCATTATGCAATGAACGGGTTAAAAGGTAAAAGACGATTTTGTCCCTATAAAAGAGCGGCTCAAACATGAAAAATCAAGGCAAATCTGACCAAAAGCTTCAAACCCATTTCTCATCAGAAGTCATACAAAACAATGGAAGGAAAAAAAAAGGAAAAAAAATATATGGCTTGTTCTCTGCATAGTATTTTACGTGTTGTGTTTGATTCGGGTGAAGAATACTCGTTGAGAACGAGGGGAAAAGGAAGAGGTCGAAATGAATGACGTGGTATCGAACCCGAGCAGGCGAGCGGCCGTGCTCCTTGCTCTACAATAACTTGTAGGCAAGAACAATAAAGAAACTAACTTGAATGTTACCTTTACATAATACACTTAAAGTTTTAGAGCCTCCCTAAAGCCAATGCTGAAGCTACTTTGTAGACCTTTCTTGCCAGTATTCACTACATTTCCTTTTTGCATCATCGCCACGAACTCGTTATAGTCGATGCTTCCGTCCTGTAAAGTAAGGAGAGCGTTGAGGAAATAGTAGCGAAAGAAGAGTTCGGTCTCGAATAGTAAGAAGTTTTGATGTCTTGACATGACAAATGGAATTACTTACGTTGTTTTGATCGACCTCACGCATCATTTCTTCCATTTGAAGATCTTCTATCCCGAACTCTTTACATGCTTGTTGAAGCTCGTCGTGGGTAATGAACCCGCTTCCGTCCTTGTCGAAATATGAAAACGCTGCTAGAAGATGATCTTCCTTCTCGATTTTGTTTAGATGCAATGTGGCAGCTACGAACTCCCCGTAGTCAATGGTTCCGTTGTTGTCTATATCTGCCTGCAATTTCAGATCATAGACTTGAAACATGTCTACCGAGACCAATGAGTTAATAGTTAAGAAAAAATGCTCTACAGTGTCGTAGCAACCTAAGCCCACCACTAGCAGATATTGTCCTATTTGAGCTTTTCCTCAAGATTTTAACAAGCGTCTGTTAGGGAGAGGTTTCCACACTTTATAAGGAATGTTTCATTCCCCTCTCCAATTGATATGGGATCTCACAATCTACCTCTTGGGGCCCAGCGTCATCACTGGCATACCGCCCGGTGCCTAGCTCCAATACCATTTGTAACAGCCCAAACCCACCATTAGCAGAATTTGTCCTCTTTCGGCTTTCCCCCTCAAGGTTTTAAAATGCGTCTGTTAGGGAGAGGTTTTCACACCGTTATAAGGAATGCTTCATTTCCCTCTCCAACTGATATGGGATTTCACAATCCACCTTCCTTGGCGCTAGCGTCATCGCTGACACACTACCCGGTGCCTGACTTTGATACCATTAGTAACAGCCCAAGCTCACCGTGGACAAATATTGTCCTCTTTGAGTTTTCACTTGTGAGCTTTCCCTCAAGGCTTTAAAATGTGTCTGTTAGGGAGAGGTTTCCACACCGTTATAAGGAATGCTTCGTTCCCCTCTCCAACTGATGTGAGATCTCACAATCTACCTCCCTTGGGGGCTAACGTCATCGCTGGCACACTGTCCGGCGCCCAGCTCTGATACCATTTGTATCAGCCCTAGGTCACCGTTAGCGGATATTGTCCTCTTTGGGCTTTCACTTGTGAGCTTTCCTTCAAAGCTTTAATAGGGAGAGGTTTCTACACACTTATAAGGAATGATTCGTTCCCCTCTCCAACTGATCTGGGATCTCACAGTATCGCAAGTGAATCACCACGAATACTAGTAGATTAAGCTATGCATTTATTTTGGATAAGCGGTATCAGAGAGCACGAACTTACTGCTTGCATTAGGTCGTAAATTTCCGACTCCTTAAGATTAGCTCCAAACTTTTTCAATCCAGCTTTGAGTTCTTCAAATGTGATTTGACCGCTGTTGTCAGTATCTATCATCTTGAACATTTCCTTGAGGCCAGCAATTTCTTCTTCAGATAAGCTCTCTGCAATGACCTACACAATTCAAAACAAATGAATCAATATACTCTTTCACTATGAATTCTCACCATTCTCCATTTGGGGCTGCAAAACTTATTATATCTAGCGAAAGTTTCGTCTCGATTTGATGACAGACTTGCTTCTCGCTCTCACAACAATCTCCTTCACGATGTCGATAACTAGATTATTTAAAGCTATCAAGGTTTCTCTACGATTACCGGGAGGTGCAGTCGGAAAGGAGGAAAGTTTGGGACATTCTTTTATCATTGTCTCGACTGGAGGAACCTTTTATAAGACTCGAGCCCTCTTTCCAGTTGATTTCTTATTACCGTTCACTTATTTCAAATGTGTAACCGCCCAAGCCCACCGCCAGTAGATATTGTCTGCTTTGGCCTGTTACGTATCGTCGTCAGCCTCACGGTTTGAAAACGTAACTGTTAAGGAGAGGTTTCTACACCCTTATAAGAATGTTTCGTTCCCCTTTCCAACCAACGTGGGATCTCACAATCCACCTTATTTGGGAGCCCAACGTCCAAAACTTGGCTCTGATACCATTAGTAACAACCCAAACCCACCGCTAATAGATATTGTCCACTTTGGCGTATCGTAATCAACCTCACGGTTTTAAAACATGCTTGTTAGGGAGAGGTTTCCACACCCTTACAAGGAATGTTTCGTTTCCCTCTCCAATCTCCAACCGATGTGAGATCTTCATTTACGGCTTCCATTATTGCTACTTCGCTTGGTTAACAATGATAGTTGTAATTAGCAAGTAGACTTTTCTACGGCCATCAGTATGGGAAGTTCAAATACTTACCTTGATAGCCATTTTCTTGAGCTTGTTCATGGCTGAAAACTGCTTCAAGCGAGTCAAGACTGCCGAGTCAAGCGGCTTGTCAGGAGCGACACCGTCAACTTGAACCCAAGGGTGGCCTGTAATGAATTAGCTCGATAAGCGCATTGCGACAAGAAACAATGTTGATCATATACGTAAACCAATACAAATAACTCGATGGACGATGAACAGCTATGGAGAATGAAATTCACGAGATGACTTACACAAAACTTCATATGCTGTCAGTCTCTTTCTCGGGTCTCGAACAAGCATTCTTCTAACCAAATCTTTCGCACTGTCGGAGATGCTGGGCCAAGGGTCGGAAGAGAAGTCAAGATCGCCGTGCAGGACCTCTTCAAATATCCCTTCCTCAGACTCTACACATCAAAAGATGGAAGACAGCATAAGAGAAGTGATTATAACAAGAAATTCATATTCAGTATAATGGAACAAAATACACTTACCAGCCCAAAAGGGAGGCACTCCACTTAACAGAATGTATACAATTACTCCAGCACTCCAAACATCTGCTTCTGGACCATATCGCTTCCGCAAAACTTCAGGTGCAACATAGTACGGACTCCCGACCACATCATTAAACTTTTCGCCTGAACGAACATAAACCAGAAGTGCCGAGTCAAAAGCACGACCCAGTGCAACTATACAGTTCTACATTCATATGTATATAAACCGCAAAATAGTGGGAACTAGAGTGTAACAGCCCAAGCCCACTACTAGCCGATATTGTCCTTTTTGAGCTTTCCCTCAAGGTTTTTAAAACATGTCTGCTAGGGAGAGGTTTCCACACCCTCATAAAAAATGTTTTGTTCCCCTCTCCAACCGAGGTGGGATCTCACAATCCAACCCTTTTCGGTGCCTTGCTAACACTCGTTCCCTTCTCCAATCAACGTGGGATCTCACAAGATATACCTGGTTTGAAGAACATTGATAGTCCAAAATCAATTGTCTTGAGAAGTGATTCCTCTTCCTTGCTAACAAAGAGAAAATTCTCGGGCTTAAGGTCACGGTGCATAACTCCAAGAGCGTGACATGCCTCCAAAACCCCGACTATGGTCCTAGTAAGCTCAGCAGCCTTTCTTTCGGTATAATGTCCACGTTGAATGATCCTATCAAATAGCTCACCTCCAGCACACAACTCCATGACTACCTGAACTGCAACAGCATCCTCGTACGCCCCCTTGATCGATATAACATTCGGGTGTCCAGCCAAATGGTGCATTATCTGAATTTCCCTTCTCACATCTTCAACATCATCCTCATTAACCAACTTCCTCTTTGCAATAGACTTACAAGCATACTCTTTCCCAGTTGCCTTCTCCACACACATATATGTTGTCCCAAATTGTCCTTGGCCTAATTTTTTACCCAAGCTATAATACTCCTTAAAGTTTCCCGTTTTCGTCTGTAGAACCGAACCGCCTCGAAGCCCAGCACTACCCACCCTCTTCATAACAGGGCGCACCTTCGGTTCCACAGGCGGTTCTGGTTTAGCTACTGATTCTGGCATTGTCACTTTTTCAGGAGGTTGGTTTTGAACAGGCAAAGGCGATTCGGGTTCGCTAGCTACTACCTCACGAACATTTTCTCCATTAGTATGATTAGAAACCGAGTTCTCCGGCGTTTTAGATCGCCACATAGCAGCAGAAACAGATTCAAAGAATCCATTCTTTGAAATATTTGGTCCTACACAAGTATTCCCCATTGATTCCTACAACTCAAGATCCTTCCAAGCAAGTTCCTCAATTCAAACACAAAGAAACATTCATATTCTATATGATCGATTAACACCAAACTTAAGATCCGATCTCCAAAAACTCAATACACTGAAATCTCAAACCAAACACCTAGCTCTACCTCTAACAACAGAATTACAATAAAATAACTCAAGAATCAGAATCATCCCCAAAAATGGCAGAGAAATCGAATAGAAAAGTATATATAAGCAGATAAAGTAAAAAGTCAATGCATCAATCCTTGAACCTAATCAAATCTGAAGATGAACTACAAAATCCACATCGCCAAATTCTTCAAAACAACCAGAATCAAACCTAGAAATCAGAAGAGGCGATCAACAAATCGAAGCTATGAAAGCAACTAATCGACCGATCAGAGCAAAAAACCAAAGCGGCGGTGGATCTTAAGCAAAGAACAGGCGATAAACGAAATCGATGGGCGATAAATACATAGCTGAGTAGTCGAACTCCGGACGAGTTGAGCGGAAGAAGAAGAATCGTTGAGGGTTATGGGTAGGCTTTGTCTGCTAAGTACAAAGAGTTGTCATGGAAATTTAGAACATGGTTGGGATTTTTATTGCGCCAAAACGCGTCGAGCTGTGATGGATAATTGAATTCAATCTCCGCTCTCTTCGGTTGGCCTGCTCTCGTGAAGAAGAAGTCAAATTGACGCGAATTGACGCAGTCTTTTTTTTCTCTCTAAAAGGTTAAAAAGGTAATTTTCTTCCCTAATTTTTTCATTCTTTACTTGTGAACAAAAAAGTTTTAATTACTTTTTTTAATCTTACCCCTACCCCTTTTGAATTTGAATCAATGTCAAAGTTCATACCTTTTTGGGTTTGACTTTTTTAAAACGCTCGATCATGTGAGCTACTCGGTGGTGCTTTTTAGGTAAACTTTTTTGCTATAACTATACGCTTACCTTTGTTATTACTAAGCGGTCGTTTCTGATATTTATTTTTTTTAATTCAATAATACATAGAACATGTAATTTAGAATCTCTAATGTCAGATAAAATCAATTAAATTATGGTGAAATTAAAAAAAAAAAAAAAGGTTACCGTTGACTTTTTCCAATTTTTGAATCATTTGTTATAAGATATTTTTAATTTTTTTTGTATGATTTTTACGGCCCTAAAATAATGGGTTTTTCTATACAAATAAATTACTTTTTTTTATCTATACTTCTACTCGTTTTTTGTGAATGTTGTTAATGGCGGCCTAACAGATATCTCAGTCTTGCTTGTCCCCGATGTGTTGTTCATGGTTGCATGCTTATTTCAAACCCCTTTTACATGCTTTCATCTTAGATAGATTTTTACCGTTCCATATTGGGTCGGAGTATGTCCGTTCACCAAAATTGTGTCTACACCTGCAACGGCTAAAATGACCCAAAATGTACTCTAAGGGGATACGACTAGTTGTCAACTTCTTCCTACCCGATAGTTATATACAATAAGCCGTTATTGTTGTTTTTATTGCTTATGTTCCAACACCATTTCCAATTTCTCAAATTTTACTTTCAAAACTCTATTTCGAAATCTCTCTGTCCCGTTTTCTAAAACTTTCTTCTTGAAACGGAGTCAGAAGCTCGAGCATGCATCGCTTGACCGTAATATATATATAGAGAGAGAGGTTGCTTGACTTTCCGCTTAAGATTTTTGTCATTAATATTATTTTAATTTCCACATAATTAAATTAATATTAATATAATTATTTAAATAAATGAGCAATGATGGAAGTTCCCATTTACATTAAATAAATATTACTTAATTAATAAAGTTTGATTTTGCATATCCATGTTTGCCTTTTGTACATGGGATTATATTACTAAATATATATTATTGGATTTAATGGAAAATAATATTTTAAAAAGTTAAATAAATAATAAAATAAAGCCTTAGTTATTTTGAATTAATGTTATTATGTAACGTTTAAATAAATGAGAATACATGAATGAACAAACATATACCATTAAAGTATGTGTGACCGAACAAGCTTGGATTCTGCATGAACAATGTTCGGTAGGCTAAGACAAACACGAAAGGTCCGACGAAGCCACAGAGCCGGACAACAAATGAATATGAGACTTGAGTTCTTCTCAAAGCTTGTCGTGAGAGTATCAAGATCACGACACCGCACGATTGAAAATGTACGTCCGTGACATTATTAACACATTAGTACACATATACATATCACTCGGAATGTTTTTTATATATATTAATGTTTAGTTTGAAATTTTATATAATTTAAGTTAATTAAAATAATTGGATAAAAATATCAATAAAAAAATTTATTTCCAACAACAAATTAATTTAAAAAATTAAAATATGAGATAATATTAATTATAAAAAATAATATTTTAAAAACCCAAAAGCTACTTTTAACGACTTTTGCAAACCGTTAAGAAAGTGATAGTCAAATTTAAATAACTTACTTGATTTAAAATTATAAATTAACGAGAAAATTTAACAAATAGAAAATTAGTATTCTTAAATTCATAAATATATTTTATAATATTAAATTATTGTAAGAATCCCATGAAAATATTTTTAATATATATATATGGTATGAAATTGAAATTTTTTTAAAAAGTTAAAACAAAATAAAAAATTTATATTTAGTAAATAAAAAATGAATATCTTTTTTAAAGGTGTGAAAGACTAATATTTAAATTTAAATTTTTTAAAATTATGTTGATGTTTGTAAAATACAATTTATTAGTATTTTTTTTAATATATATTTTAATAAAATTATATTGAAAAATAGACCTTATCTATTAAGCAATGGCGATGGCACCAGACACGTGTCTAGAGTGGCAGACAACAACAACGAGCGGCAATCATAGATCTATGGAAAAGAAGAGCAAGGAAAGATAGACAAGAAGACGAGGGATTAAAAAGAGAGACAAGAAAACCATATTGTTAATCCAATCATCATCGATTTTGTTAGGTCAATTAACCGTCAAATAGATTAAAAAAATGATTTAAAACATGATCCACGACCAGGAATCAGATTAGGATTCAAAATCTGGATTTGATACTGATGGTCCCGTAAACCCTAAACCCTAAAACGATTTAAACCGTTCCCATGCCCAGGAACGTCTCATGCCCAGGAATCAGATTAGGATTCAAAATCTGGATTTGGTACCTGGTAGTCCCCTAAACCCTAAGCCCTAAAACGATTTAAACCAGGAACCTCCCATGCCCAAGAATCAGATTGGAATTCAAAATCTGGATTTGGTACATGATGGTCCCCTAAACCCTAAAACAATTTAAACCAGGAACGTCCCATGCACAGGAACGTCTCATACCCAGGAATCAAATTAGGATTCAAAATCTGGATTCAGTACCTGATGGTCCCCTAAACCCTAAAACGATTTAAACCAGGAACGTCTCATGCCCAGGAATCAGATTATGATTCAAAATCTGGATTTGGTACCTGATGGTCACGGCCTCACAAACCAACACGAGTCATTCCAATATATTTTGTTTTCACTCCCGAGATCACCCAATATAAAGTTCCTCCAAGCAAAACTAAACACGTTTAACTATTAAGTTCTTACGATCGAGCTACTAAAAAGCAAAACAGACCTTGTTAGCTAGAAGTGACTTTCAATTCTTAGTATTTCTTAATTATTCGGATGTGATCTCGGTTCATTCTTATATTCCTTCTTTGCTCAAACGTCACATAATATCTCGGTTATAAAGCAATTTTGTCTTATATTAAATTGGTATATGTATCAAAGTTCTCTTACGTAGATGGTGACCACTAATTTCAGTCATTTGTGTGTGATGAGGGCTCAAGATTGCACGCCGCTGCAATGTTTATTTGATTTTCTTGCCGTGTGAAATAAAACTACGCCGTTTTCCAATACAAAGGCCAATTTGAACTTTTGCTTGTTTGACTAAAATACCCTCGAGTGCATGGCCAATTTCCTTTCACAATTAATCTATTTTTTTTTAAAAAAAAAAATTAAATACACACTTTAAATTTTATAAATAAATAACAAGTGTATGTGGCCCGCAAAATAAAGAAAACCGTAGAAAGCTAAGAGTTTTGAGCACGAGATTTGAATTACGTTTAGTAGGATTTCTCTATTTTCGAACAGGGTTAGGAGAAAGTCGAGAAAGTTAGATTTATCCCCCTTTAAGGACCAATTGGGTCGTGGGTGTACATATCAGGTCTACCGGTGTCTAGGTAGACTTTCAAGCCTCTGGGTCTAATAACCTACTTACTAGGTCTAAGCTTGCTTCAAGTTTTACACCGATCTCGGTTTGTCCTCTATCCCTTTGATCTTGATCCTATTGTCTAAAATCACGTTGTACCGAACTTTATGTAAATTTTGGTACTTTAAAAATAAATATTTTTATAGATTTGTTTAATTTAATTTAATTTTTATTTTTTTTAACCATAATATTATACTTAAATTTATCAAAATTTTATTTTAGTTTTACAATAAATAATTCGAAAAATTACTCTTTTAGAATTATAAAACAAAAACAAAATAGAATTTTAGAGTTGAAAAATAAGAAATGGATTTACATTTAATAAAGCGGCATGGGCGGTTCCCCACTGCGACGCGTACTATGATATGACCTTGAAATGAAATTACGAAAATACCCATGTCGTCTCCTTTTAGATATCCCAATGGTCGGTTAGCCAATTCTATAAAACCCTCAAGCGTGTGCTTCGAAGCTCAATACAGATTTCTAGAGAAATATTTACTCAGAGAAGTTTCTTTCATTCTGGTTTACAACATCGATGGATGCATTATCGGAGTTTGTTTTCGCGCCGCCGCCTTCACTGTTCTTGAACGTGGTGACGGTGGTGATCCCGGTGGTGGTGGCGATGTTAGGACTTTCCGAAGCGAGGGGAAGGCATTTGCAGTATTCGAAGTTCTGGAATGCGAATAGTTCTCCGAAATCGTTGGAGCAGTTCAAGCTTCCGTCCTGGTTAGGGATGCTATTGGCTTATACTCCGGCGTTATTGGCCGGCGTTGTGTCGTTGTGGTTCTTTCCGAATGAGGATCGGAGGACGCTTCTGCTGAAGTCCGCTCTCACCTTGCATTTCTTGAAGAGAGACCTTGAGGTAATGTCTCCGTTTCTGATTATCTCTCTGTGCTCCTGATTGTGTTCTGAATGTCGATCTGATCATGGAAATAGATAGCGTAGATTGCAGATTGAACTTTCTGTTCTTGCATTAATTCGTGACTTATTGATTGGCTGTTCGTTTTCTCGTGAAGAATTAGTTATTCATGCTCTAGTTTGATCTAATCCGGAAGAACTATGGTCGAACGCGCTTTCTTCTCCATTCATTTGATTAACTATTCATCTACTCGTGAAGAATCGATTGTTCAAACTAGTTTGATCCGTTTTTTGAATTTGTTCTTCGCAATCTTCTCTGGTTTTTGAAAACCAAATGAAAATTCCCGCGGAGTAATTAGTGGAGATCATAGCCTTGTGAAATTGACCTAGAAATTCTCCCTGCTTCTTACCATTTCACTATACATCTTGTGAACCAGGAACATTTCCGTCATTTTTGTATGAGAAATGTTTTGACTTGATTTTTTTGTAATTTTCTTTTCTTGACATTCGTTTTTCCCTCCGTCTTTTTGTTTAATTGCCTTGCTTGTTTTTGTTTCAAAGTCGTATGAACTTTACTCCTTCAGCTCAAAAAATGTTTTCAAATTGGCACTACACATAATTCATGACAGTCCCCAAAGGCTTAACTCCCTCTTTCTATCTGAAAAATTGTATAGGTACTGTTTGTTCACAAATACAGCAGCAAAATGGTATTTGACACAGCAATTACAATCTCCTCCAGCTACTTCTCCTCTACAGCACTCATGATCTACACTCAACACCTATCAAAAGCGCTTCCTGAGCCATCCATTGATCTGAAAAACATTGGAATCGCTTTGTTTCTGATAGGCATCATTGGGAACTTCTACCACCACTTTCTCTTGTCCAAAACCAGAAAACAAGGAGAAACTGGCTACAAAATTCCCCAAGGAGGTCTCTTCAACACTGTGATCTGCCCTCACTATCTGTTTGAAATCATCGAGTACTTTGGATTTGCTTTCATCTCTCAGACATTCTTCTCACTCAGCTTTGCCTTTGGTACTGCTTTCTATTTGGCTGGGAGGAGCTCTGCCACTAAGAGATGGTATGCCTCCAAATTTGAGGACTTCCCCAACCATATCAAAGCCCTTCTCCCCTTCGTATTTTAGCCTTTCAAATAGTTGTGTATCGTATTTTAATTTTTTTTTTATCGTATTATGTTTAAATTTACGATATTAACATTGATTAAAATGTTAATTAATACTCATTTTATTATCAAACATTAACCTAATTAATATAATGTTGGGTTCTTTGAGTGACAATGGTTAATTAGTTGATTCCAAATATACAATGACTAATTAAATGTGGTAAACATAGTACAGTGGCATTTAATGCATTTAATTCTAATTAATTTGAATGACTATGAAATTGTATGATTAGAGATGTCCTGGACCACGGTGGACTGCCCATTTTAGCATTAAAATGTTTTTTTTTTTTTTTTGGAGTTTCTTATAAATATTATTATTTATATATTATAACATCTAAACTTTCCAGGATTAATTTTTTTGTATGTAAAATATTAATTTTTTTTTATTTTTTAGAAATTATATGATAAAACATTATGTTTGCAATTTTTTAATAAAAATTATATGGTATAATTTTTCATTTATTTTTGCGGGATTAACTTCCACGGATAATTTTTCTTTTAAATAAATAGTTATTTTAAATTTTTTTAATATAATCTTTATTAAAAAATGTCAATAAATCTATTATATATATATATATATAATATCTTTTACCAACGTAATTTTTAAAAATTTAAAATTCAATATTATAACATAGTTTTAAACCATTATATATATATAGTATGCATTGAAAATATATTTATATTAAGCGGGTAAGAGACGAGGTGGGGCGGAGAACTTTGGTGAGGACGAACCACATTTATCTAACCGGTTACAAATATTTCTCACTCCCTCCCCTATTCTTTTCGGTCTAAACTGAAAATTTACTCTCGGGGCGGTCCCCATGGGTTAGGTGAGCATCTCCATATATGCACCCTTGCCACCAAAAACAATTGGTTTGGTCCGGTTTTTTAAAAAACTAACCGATACCAATATTATAACATAGTTTTTAACCCTTAAAAAAACCTATAACATAATATATTTAAATTTAAATTTAAATATTATTTAAAAATTAACTAATTTATTTTTTTAATAATAATAAAAAAAAGCTGGTATATATATAGTATGCATTGAAAATATATTTATATTAAGCTGGTCCGAGGTAAGTCGAGGATGAGCCATGTTAAAAATATTTCTCACTCTTTCGGTCTAGACCAGAAATTTACTCCCGGTTTGGGCGGTCTTGGGTTAGGTGAGCATCTCCGCCGTTGCCACCAAAAACCATTGGTTCGGTCCGGTTTTTTTAAGAAACCAACCGATATCGACCACCTATAAATATCGGCCATCTAAATTTCTTGCAAACTCCGCTCCGTTGCAGTCTAAAGCTGTTCAATTTAGTTCTCCTTCTTCTGTTCAAATTTTTTTGTTTTCTTTCCATTTTCTGGTTCGAGATCATGCCCTAATGCAATGGGTCTTGATTTTACTGATCTTTCTATTGATTTAACATGGAAATGATTCTGTCTACGCCCTCTGCCAGCTTTTTTCCAAGCTGCGGACGCACCCACCGTCGGCCGGAATCACCATGGTCTCATCCTCGAAAGGTAATCGCTAAATTCGATCGAGTTCTTCACCCAAAAGCTTCAAAATCACGCTTAACGCTGAATGCGCAACAAAGAACGTAAGTTTATCTTTCGCGCATTTTCACAAACAGGTTATGTGCGCATTCTGTGGTATCTACCTATATGTATGGATTGGGATTTTGCAGGTGCGAATGTTTCGATTTGCACAGAGATCTAATTCCATATAACGATGCATGGTCTTGGCAAAAGGATATCGTGAGAGAAAAAATAGCATTGATCGATGCGAACGAGGATTGCCCAGATTCGCTAATTGTCTTGCAGCATCCTCCTGTGTACACATTGGGCACTAACAGTACTGAAGAGTTTCTTAATTTTGATCCCAAGGATTCTCCCTTTTCCATTTACCGCACCGAGCGTGGAGGGGAAGTTACATATCATGGCCCTGGCCAGGTAATTGATAGTGGTTTCTAATCATTGACCTAAGGATTTGATATGAACTTGGTTAAGGATGTAGTGCATTTACTGGGTAATTTTTGTTTGAATCATTTCACATTAAACTTAAGAGTATATGCACCTTTTTCTCGTCTGAATTTTAAGCTGTGTTCTTCACATTGTAATGTGATGCTTGTTTTCCCAATGTTTTGGTAATTTAGGAGTTAAAAACTCAAGAGTTACTGGTTTGGTTGTTTTTGTTTCTGAGGGTCGTTTACATGACATTGATAGGATTTGTCCTGTGCTGTAGATAGTTATGTACCCTATTATCAATCTACGAAATCACAAGATGGATCTTCATTGGTACCTCAGGGCACTTGAGGAGGTCATTATACGTGTTCTTTCCTCGACGTTCTCGATCAATGCTAATCGGGTCGATGGTTTAACGGGCGTCTGGGCAGGTATTCCTTGTAGTTTTTGGCTGAAATTTGTATGTAGCATATTGCAAATACACACCTTTTCTGTTTTGATTCTAGATTATCTGACTTGTGCTGTTTACTTGGCAATGGCAAACATTTTTGTTCTTGAGCTAATATTCAGTATCCTTAATCGGAAATTTTTGTTTTTCTTTTCTACAAAACATTGCCAATTTCTTGAGGGTTCTATGCATAACCATTTGGTTTTAAAAAATTGAGATTATAAACACTATTTTCACACATGAATTTGTCCAAGTCAAGTTCGAAAACTAAAAAAAAAAGGCTAGGTTGGATAACCATATACTACTTCCACCTATGAGTTTTCTTGTTTATCTGGCTTAGGTCAAGCTCGATAGTACTACTCCTATGAACCTACCGCTTGGCAATGGCGCTATTGAGTTCGATCTAGGTCGCTGATAATTCTCTATGAGTTTTCTTGTTTTATTGTCTACTTTTTACATATATTTTTAAATACCAAGCCAAATTTTGAAAACTAGAAAAAAGTAGTTTTCAAATTTCTTTTTGAAATTTGGTTGAGAATTCTGAATAACGATGGAACTTGTCATAACTTATAGTAGAGAAATGACGAGAAAATAAGCAGAGAAAATAAGCACAGTTTTCAAAAGTCGAATGTTTTTTGTTGTTTTCGTTTGCACGAAATCTCGAAAGCTGAATGACTGTCCTCTGTTTTACCCTTGCAGGAAACCAGAAACTGGCAGCAATTGGAATTAGGGTATCTAAATGGATAACATTTCATGGATTAGCACTGAACGTTACCACTGATCTAAGTCCATTTAATTTGATAGTTCCATGTGGAATAAGAAACCGGCAGGTCGGAAACATCAAGGAGCTGCTGCTGCTGCTGAGAGAAGCCGAGAACAGCATACATTTTGACAAGGATTCCCAGTTGATTGATATCACTTTTGAAGCTCTAATACACCAATTCGCTCAAGTCTTCCAAGTTGATATCCATCAGAAAACCACCCCGCCCCCATTTTTGGAGTCCCTGAAACAAGCTCCGCCAAGCTCCCCTGGTTAGATATCCCTTACCCTCTAAAGCTATAGCTGCTAAAATGTTTCCCATTTTCTTCATTTTTTATACTGTCTGTCTTGAGGCATCAAGCTTTTGAAAATGTTGTAGCTCTTCAGAAAATTTATAGGGATAAATCTGAATTTATAGCTTGTAAAATATAGATTTTTAAGCACGTTTAGAACGTGCTATGATGATAGACTTTTTTCGACATTACTGTGAGGAGATGATTTCGACCAAATAAACTCCGAATAACTTAAGATTTTATATGAGGCCTATTTTCAAGAATACAAGTGACTAGGCATGGTTTCAAAGTAATTGAAGTATGTTTAGGATCTAAACCAAAATTACGGTGCATAATGACCAAAATACCCCTACCAAGATTGTATGAGTGTCATGACCTCAGCTCGGTTTTGCGTCATGACCTAAACCAAAATTACCGGTGCCTGATAGCTTTTGTTGTGATATTATGGTGGTTGGTCCAGCCTTGGTTCTGCATCATGACCTCAACACGCTCGCCTCATTCTCCAGTGCCATCACGACCCAAACAAGAAGACTCATCCTTGTGAGTGAGTGAGCACACCTCATATAATGATTTTTTTTTTTTGCCTCGAGGTGTTGTGCCCCTAATTCTTGAAGAATGCCCCTGAATGAGCTATTCCCAATCTGTCCCCTAACCAGCATGCAACGTCCCGTTCTCGCCACGAAATGAAGAAAAGGTAGAGCCGTTAAGACTCACTAATTAAACATGCGCAGTCTCTATGATATGAAATCAGCATAAGGGCTTTGATACCAAATGATATGAAATCACTCTAAGGGGAGTAAGATTCAGATTATCTTGTTGATCGAATATTTCAAGGCAATAACACTTGTTTGAGATTCGAATCACTCCACAAGTAAGTAAGATTGAATATTTCAAGGCAATAACACTTGTTTGAGATGCTTCTTTTGCTCTATTTTTCAAGTCTATCTTACAAAGATAACATACTGTAAGGTAACATACGTGACTACGATACTTTATGATCATAATTAGCCACTACGTAAATAAGTCTTAAAATACATTAAAGAAACATCAACTCTAAATTATTATCTACCCAAAATTTATAACAATGAACTTTCATTCTTCTTCATTTTTTTCATATCTTTATTGAAGTATACTGTATGATTGATGTTTTTTTGATTCATATCATTCTCCACTTCAGGAATTTTAGGTCACTATGTTTGCACTCATTTTCACAAATCAAGTATGAACCCAAGTGGTAGAGCATCTGTCTTCAAAATTTTGAGTGATTTCAAAGGTGTTAATTTTAACAAATATGCAAAGAATGCAAGGGTTCATAGCTCAGTAGTAGAGCATTTGACTCTTGCAGATCAAGAGGTCACCGGTTCGAACTGAACTTGGTTGAGCCCTTTTTATTTCGAACTGAACTTGGTTGAGCCCTTTCTATTACTATTTTTCTATGAACGTCAGTGGTAGAGCATTTGTCTTCGAAATTTCAAGCGATTTCAAATGTGTGAATTTTAGTAAATATGCAAGGGGTGCTGCAAGGGTCAGTGGTAGAGCATTTGATTGCAGATCAAGAGGTCAGTGGTAGAGCATTTGATTGCAGATCAAGAGGTCAGTGGTAGAGCATTTGATTGCAGATCAAGAGGTCATCGGTTTGAACCCAGTTGAGCCCTTTCTATTATTATTTTCCTATCAAGTACAAATATGCACCAGTTTGAACCCGATTGAGCCCTTTCTATTATTATTTTTCTATCAAGTATGAACCTCAGTAGTAGAGCATTTGTCTTCGAAATTTCGAGCGATTTCAAAGGTGTGAATTTAAATAAATATGCAGGGATGCAAGGGTTCATAGCTTAGTAGTAGAGCGTTTGACTACAGATTAAGAAGTCATCGGTTCGAACCCGGTTGAGCCCTTTCTATTACTATTTTTCTATCAAGTATGAACCTCGGTGGTAGAGCATTTGTCTTTGAAATTTTGAGCGATTTCAAAGGTGTGAATTTTAATAAATATGTATAGATGCAAGGGT
Organism: Cucurbita moschata; assembly: GCF_002738365.1. Taxonomy (NCBI): domain Eukaryota; kingdom Viridiplantae; phylum Streptophyta; class Magnoliopsida; order Cucurbitales; family Cucurbitaceae; genus Cucurbita; species Cucurbita moschata. The sequence goes on from NW_019268527.1 coordinate 3,468,528, forward strand.
TCATAGCTCAGTGGTAGAGCATTTGACTGTAGATCAAGAGGTCACCGATTCAAATCCGGTTTTTATGAACCTCAGTGGTAGAGCATTTGATTGCAGATCAAGAGGTCACTAGTTTGAACTCGGTTGAGCCATTTCTATTACTATTTTTCTATCAAAATCATCGGGGTAACCATTATCGTGCCACTCTCGTCTCCTTCGAGACTGGGACCCAATGCAAGTGAAAATGATGTTTAAGTGGATATCTAATAACTAAACCTAGTGCAAGTGAAAATGATGTTTAAGTGGATATCTAAAAACTAAAAGTCTGTTAAATTTAAAAAATCCCCATTTGTGTGAAATAAGTTTTTAAAAAATTAATAATAAAGATTAATTTAACAAAAATTAAATATTTAAAATTACGTGATATATCAAAAAAAGCTTTTTTTCTTTCCTTTTTTTTTTTTTTTTTTTTTTTTTTTTTTTTTTTTTTTTTTTTTTTTTTTTTTTTTTT
>NW_019268527.1:3469459-3481109 GCF_002738365.1 Cucurbita moschata
GGGTCGGGCGCTTCGCGTGCAGCGCCGGTCGGGCCGGCCGGGTCCGCGCGCCTGACGCGTGCCCGCTGCCGGGTGAGGACGCGCCTCACCAGCCGGTGATCGACACGTGTCGATCACCGGTTCCGCCGCTCTCCTCCGCACGCCGTCCGACGCGTGGCGGCCTCCACCCTCTCTCCCGCCTTCATTTTCCAGGTCTCTTTCCCGTTTCAATCTATTTTCTCTCGATTTTTTTATCTTCCAATCCGTAATCCGATTCGTTAAATTTTCTTCACGAAACTTGTAGACCTCCTATTCTACTCCTTGGAAAGAATTTTCTTAAATTTTTCTGATGATCACAGATCTTATTATTTGAGTTCAAATTCGGAGAAAAACACAAGTTCTTACCGAAAATCACGTTATCTTTAAACTCCGATTTGAACGCCGATCTTGGCCGCCTTCACTTCAGAACTTAACCAGATAGCGCTGTTGGGGGGTAAGAGTCCAAGGATCAACACAAAACGTTGCTAGCACACGAAAATTTTGATGACTTCTCCATGTAGATACTCGTGGACTAACCTGAAGTTCTTGAACGTTTTGTCGAGATAGGAAGGTGCGATTCGTGAGAGCACCTTGCCTCGAGCTATTCAACGGTTTAGATTGGGGACTCGGTTCTCCGGCGTCGGTTCTGATCCGATCTCCTCCCCTTCCTCAAAACCCTAATCTTCTTTCCCTCTTCTTTCTCTTTTCCCCATTTTAACTCAGCCAAAACAAACCCCTCAACTTATAGGGGCGAAATGACTAGTTTGCCCCTATTGTAACCATTTTTTTTTTTTTTTTTTTTTTTTTTTTTTTTTTTTTTTTTTTTTTTTTTTTTTTTTTTTTTTTTTTTTTCAAATAGACACAAATTCAATAACTAAACGTGAAGTTCAACCTTACAGGAATTTGCTCGAGAACTGCAACAGTCGGCCATTTGAACGGCGAAAAAGGTATAAATATTCAGCAGACATCACGATTTTTCGTTCCCTGAGTTTGGCTAATCTGAATCTCGAAGAACGGACTCATCATCAATGGATCGACTGGATGATTCAGCGAAGCTCATGATAGTTTCAGATCTTGATTTAACAATGGTGAGTTTCTTCAACCTCGCGAACACCTTTTCATTTTCCATCTGGAAATTTTAACGAATTGAAGATTGTACATGCAGGTCGATCATGACGATGATGATAACACATCGCTTCTCAAGTTTAATGCTCTATGGGAAGCTTACTACCGTCGGAATTCTCTTCTCGTGTTCTCAACTGGAAGATCGCCGACGAGTTACAGAAAGTTGAGAAGGGAAAGGCCTCTGTTGACTCCAGATTTGACGATAATGTCGGTAGGAACGGAGATTGCTTATGGCGATTTGATGGTTTCAGATGAGGAATGGGAACGATTTCTGAATTGGAAGTGGAATCGAGATGTAGTTGTGGAGGAAACCCTAAGATTTCCGGAACTCAAGCCGCAGGTAGAGATGATAATTTGATTTGTTTTTTCTTTTTCATTCCTTAGTTATGCATTGAATTGATGTTCTGTATATCTCATTGCTTCTTGAGGATGCTTTTGTTTCTAGCCCTAATTGGTTTGATTGGGATGTTTCTTCAACCTACTGCACAAAATGAGGATATTACAGTCAGAAACGGAGCAACGGCCTTTCAAGGTTAGCTTCTTCATAGAGAAGGATAAAGGTCCCCAAGTGGCGGATGCTCTGTCTGATTGCTTGGAGAAACGAGGGGTAAGTTGATGCTTATTTTGTTGGTCTGAACTGGATTTGTTGCTGAATTCAACTGGACCAAAATGATTGTTTTTTTTTACGTCTTGAAAGTTTAGGAACTAAAAGTAGTAATGTCGATGTTCTAAGAGTTTATGAACTAAAAGAAAGTAATATAGATGCTTTAAAAGTTTAGAGACTAAAATGGAATAAACTTAGAACTTTAGACATTAAAGACATTTTGAAAGTTTAGAGACCAAGACGGAACTTTAAAGTTTTAGGACAAAAATTGTGAGATCCCATGTTGGTTGGAGAGGGGAACGAAACATTCCTTATAAGGGTGTGGAAACCTCTTCCTAACAGACACGTTTTAAAACCTTGAGGGGATGCCTGATAGGGAAAGTCCAAGAAAGACAATATCTGCTACCGGTGGGTTTGGACTGTTACAAATGGTATCAGAGCCAGACACAGGGCGGTGTGCACACTGGGCTCCCAAGGGGGTGGTTTATGAGATCCCACATTAGTTGGAGAGGGGAACGAAACATTCCTTACAAGAGTGTGGAAACTTCTTCAGAGTAGATGCGTTTTAAAACCTTGAGGGGAAGTTTGGAAGAGAAAGACCAAAGAAGACAATATTTGCTAGCGGTGGGCTCGGGCTATAACAAATGGTATCAGAGCTAGACACCGGGCGGTGTGCATGTTGGGCTCCCAAGGGGGTGGATTGTGAGATCCCACATTGGTTGGAGAGGAGAACGAAACATTCCTTATAAGAGTGTGGAAACTTCTTCCCTAGCAAATGCGTTTTAAAACCTTGAGGGGAAACTTGGAAGAGAAAGGCCAAAGAAGACAATATTTGCTAGCGGTGGGCTCGAGCTATTACAAATGGTATCAGAGCCAGACATCAGGCGTTGTGCTAGTGAGGACGCTGGGCCCCCAAGGAGGTGGATCGTGAGATCCTACATTGACTAGACAAAGGAACGAAGCATTCCTTATAAGGGTGTGGAAACCTCTTCCTAGCAGACGCGTTTTAAAACTTGAGGGAAAGTCTGGAAGGAAAAGCCCTAAGAGGGCAATATCTGCTAGCGGTGCACTGCCCTGTTACAAAAATGGTATTTAAAATTACAAAAAAACACGGTTTGTTCTCGTCTTGGGTGTGGGGAGAACCTTCTTGAATCAATGGAAATTGGGTCATGAGCAAGGAGTGAGCTTAGATGCCTGTTCAACAATAAGAAGAAGAAAACTAGAACAACACTCTTGCTTGTTCTCTCCGAGATGGTTTATGCTGCAAATCTTTCTCTTCTGCACTCATTTGCTTGTCCTGTGTTACCCTGTTAACTCATTGAATGCATTCTGTCAGTTGGATGTAAAAGTAATCTACAGCAGTGGAATTGCTTTAGATATATTGCCAAAACGTGCTGGCAAAGGAGAGGCACTTGCATATCTTCTCAAGAAGTTCAAAGCTGATGGGAAAGTTCCAGCCAATGTTCTTGTTTGCGGCGACTCTGGAAACGACACCGAGCTTTTCAGTGTCCCCAATGTCTATGGTGTAATGGTCTGTGGCCTTGAAAACTCTTCATCGTCTAAGTACATATCAACGGTGAACCGTTAGATTTATGGTGTCAAATGTTTCCCTCATCTGTGTAGGTAAGCAATGCACAAGAGGAGCTACTGCAATGGTACGCCGAGAATGCGAAGGACAACCCGAAAATAACTCATGCAGCTGAGAGATGTGCAGGAGGGATCATAGAGGCTATAGGCCGCTTCCAACTTGGTCCAAATCTGTCCCCTAGAGACATAGATTTCAAAGGCTGCTGCTGCTGCAAAGTGGAGACGACTGATCCTTATTTTGAAGTCGTGAAATTTTACGTGCTTTACGAAAGATGGAGGCGCGGTGAAGTCGAGAAGTCAGAGGTGTATCTTGAACATCTGAAGTCCATCTTTCATGCAGAAGGGATAGTTGTGGATACGAGCAGGAACGAGCGAAGTAGAGAGGAATTGGTAGATGGAATGAGAGGGTTATATGGTGACATGAAGGGCACCCGATTTCGAAGCTGGGTTGATGGACTCTCCTCCTCAGAGATCGGATCGGATTCTTGGCTTCTCAGGTTCAATAAGTGGGAATCGTATTCTTCCTCGTCTTCATTATCATCGTCAGGTAAGAATTAAGATCTTCGCATCATCATCATCATCATCATCATAAGATGTGAGATCCCTCGTCGGTTGGGGAGGATAATGAAACATTCTTTATAATGGTGTGAAAACTTCTCCTTAGCATATGCATTTTAAAAATCTTGAGGGGAAACCCGAAAGAGAAAGCCTAAAGAGGACAATATCGGCTAGCGGTGGGCTCCGACTGTTACATCAGATATCTTCTCCCTTTCATTACTCATCGTTCTTTTTACAGCAAATCGGTTCATGGGGAGCTCAACTACAATTCTAATGAACTTGCAAGTAAAAACTAACACGAAAATCCTTTATTTTATTTCATTGTTTGGTTGTTTTATGATGTTTGCATTTTCGTCCATCTCACTCAATGAATATGTAACAGAGAAAAGGATCAGAGGATGGTTTGATATGGATGCACGTGCATCACACGTGCTTGGATGGTTCACATTCACATCCAGAATCACAACACCAGTCTTCCTGCTTCGTCTAAAAGAAGTATGTATATATTTCCATTCTTAATTTCAATTTAGAAATTGTTTGTGGTTATTTAAATGTTAGAATAAATAATATTGAGCGTTAAAATCACAGATTTTTTTTTTTTTAATTATTGTCAACACAAGCATGACTCAATTGGATAAAACAAACACGAGCATTGCTCATTTGGAGATCAAAAATTTTAAGGGCCAAGTAGATTCCAAACTATAAACTTTCCCTTTTAAAGACAATATTCAGACCCATCGATTTTTCATCTAATATTCTAATAGTTTTTTCACTTCAAGTGTAGTTTTGAAACATTCACAAAAGGTTAAGACGTAGCTGAAGTTCATAATAATCTAATTTTCTAGTTTAGTCCAAAATTATCATAATTTATACAAATCTCCGGGACCTTCTCTACTCGGTAAAGTATGTGTTTTATATCATTAAGTGATGAAATATATATTATATAGCCAACATTTTCACAACGAAAATTTACCATTCTAGTGAGTAATAACATATATATATATATATTTTGTATACCCCATGTGTATAGTAATGTATATAGTATGATAATTATAGCATCTATATTCTTTGCACATTACGATTCAAGAAAAATATACATATACATTGACATCGAATATATGAATAACCAAATCGAATTTTATCCTGGTATAAACTATATATTCATTGTCTATATCTTTTTGTTTTATGAAAAATATCATGATTTCATGTCTGGGATCGATCAATGGAGAACCATGATGAAGAAAATAAAGGTTAATATGTAAATGGAACTGAAAAGTCTTTGCTACTACAAATCCATAATAACCAGTCGCTAAAATAAATGGCAGAGCATCTGAGGCTGATGATATTGTAACCCTCATAGAGCTCAAAATTTCCTAAAAATAGCCACCAAAGTTTGCAACAAACTAATGCCTTCTAGATAGAACTAGAAGTGTACCTGTAGTACACAAATGGCGATTGTAGCAACGATCATTGCAATAAAGGATGGTGTTGCTTGAGCTCCTGCCGATGTCGACCTATGCATAAAATGAAATCGAAAATAGACATCTTAATGGTATTGAAAGATTTGAAATTCAGATGCAACAGAAGAACATGAACATGAAGATGCTTGAACATACACAAACACCATAAAGATGGAGTAATAGTAGTACTTACCTCGCAACGATGTCCTTGACCGATCCAGTTGTGAGTCCGAAACCCAAAGGAAAAAGTGGATCATAGTGTCGATCTCCAAAGTTCATTGGCAGTTGATCTACAGATTTAAACCATGTTCTTGGAAGCTTCCCACTAAACCCATGGTCTCCATAGAGGGCATCAGTGACTCCCAGGCCTTCAGTCCCAGGTAACCAAGCTGCTACAAGAGCATCCATGGATGAAACGTATGGTTCCATCACAATTGGCCTCCCAGAAATGACAACCACCACACACTTCACAGACTCACAAACATTTTTTATGATGCTTGGACCTGGATCTAACATGGTAAGCGTCGTACTATCCCCTTCTGTCTCGGCATACGGGGCTTCGCCAATAACGACAATGGCGTATGAGAAGCCATTGGACTTAACAAAGTCACTGTCGGGATCCTCACGGAATACAACCTCTGTGCTCGGATCAACTGTTGATTTAATGGCAGTGAGGATGGTAGTTCCTGCCGATCAGGAAAAGGAAATCTAAATTTGTTTCTACTCTAATATCAAAGAGAAAGCCCTGAAGAATGAACATAAAGGAGAGAATAATCTGGCTTATCCGAGTAAGTTTTGGCATTCAAGAAGTACATAAGAAAAAATCTTTGTTATCTACAACTAATACTATAGATATATAGATATGTACACTTAATAAGAATGTGCTTTTGAGCACGTTTAGACTAGCAAACAAGTATCACATTCAGTATCTTAATTAACGTAAACCTCCAAATTATTGGAACAATGCTAAAATGACTAAGATCCCACATCAATTGGGGAGGAGAACGAAGCGTTCTTTATAAGAGCGTAGAAGCCTCTCCTTAGGAGACGCATTTTAAAAACCTTCAAGAAATCTCGAAAGTAAAAGCCCAAAGAAGATAATATGTGCTGGTCGAGAAATATTAATCTCAAATATGGTTATGAAGAATGAGTGAAAAGACACATACCCCTTGTAGCATTGTTGCCGCTGAATCCTTGCCATGCAATTGTCCACCCACCACATTGATATCCTAAATTATCAGCATGAGTACCAGCAACAAGGATCTTTGGGGCCTTCTTTGAAAGGGGTAGCAACGAATCGCTATCATTTTTACCATTCTTCAGCAGTACGAGTGACTGCCTCACAGCATCTCTTGCCAAGTCTCTATGTGCCTATCGCCAAGTAAAGATCAACTTCATGTAATTGAATAGCCAATAATAAACGAAGCCAGTTATATGTTTTTGTATAATTGGTTTCACACCTGACTCCCAAGCTCATTGACAAGGCTGTAATCACCCAAAGGGCTTTCAAAAAGTCCCATTGTGAACTTGACTGATAAAATTCTGGCAACAGCATCGTCAATTCGATCCATCGATACGACATTGTTCTTCACTAACAACGTAAGATCATCAATGAACTCCGCATATTTGTAAGGAACCATGACCTGCAAAACACACAGAACCAAAGCCTAAATACTCCAACATTTCAAAGCAACGCATGAACCATATAATCAGACCAATTTTGATTTAAGGTATCCTTAAAAAGAACCACCAACCATGTCAATGCCAGCTGAAATTGCAGCTTGGACAGAGTACGTGTAATTAGAATGCGGCGTAGAAGTTATTCTGTCGAGACCCTCCCAATCTGAGATGACAAAACCCTGAAAATGCTCATAGTAAAATTAGAAAACATCAGTCAGCAGCATCAAATAATTGTCAGACATACCTTAAATTTTCAGACATACCTTAAATTTAAGGGTACTCTTGAGAAAGCGAGTAATGAGCTCACGGTTTGCATGCATCTTTACTCCATTCCAACTAGAATACGAAACCATTACCGATGAAACGCCCTTGATGATCGAATCTAAATAGGCAGGCATGTGAATGCCGAGCAGTCCATGCCTGTCAATAACGGTGTTATTCTCATTGATGCCATGAGTTGTCCCACCATCTCCAACAAAGTGCTTTGCACAGGCGATAACTTTCTTCCTGAAAGAAAATTTGAAGTGTTTCAAATAAATTTGCAGAGAGGAGGAAAGGATTTCACAAAGAAATCAGATATTATTATCTCAGCAATTTGGTTGAAGAATAACATTTTGCATGAATTCATAGTTTTAAAATTCAACATGTTCAAAGGCCATACGTTCCACCAACATAAGGAATCCCCTTCCGGAAATTAGCAGGAGGCTCTCCTTGCAAACCAATTATAATCTCAGTCATATTTTGCACAAGTTTTGGATCCTCACTGTAGCTCTCATAACACCGCCCCCACCTCGGGTCCCTACAAACCTAAAAGAAGTTTTCCTGTTATATATCCAGCTTACTACTCAAACAAATAGTGAGATATTCAATAAGAAACATGGGATTACCGCAAGGCAAGGAGCAAAGGTATAAGAAATCCCTGTGGCTCGAACTTCTAGTGCTGTTGCTGCACCAATTCTTCGAAGTAGGTCAGGGTTCCTGTGTAGAAAAAACTAACACATCTCAATCATGCAATATGAACTTTTAAGTAAAATGTGAAGTTATCCAAATTTACAACAAGATAACGTCGAGTCACGTTAAGTGAAGTCAAGTTTCATTTAAGGAACAAGGGTTTCAAGCTAGTTCAAGTTTCTTTGCAATTCTATGTAATATAGTTTATATGTTTAGAATCATTCGACCTTGACTAGATCAATCACTTGTGGAGTGATTCGAATCTCAAGCAAGTTTTCTTGCCTTGAGATATCTAATTAACGAGCTAATTCAATTCTTATTTCTCATGAGTTAATTTCTAAATTCGCATTGAAATTTTTGGATTTTAGATGTAAAGGTCAAGGTTGTTAGATCAGAGTTGCAAACTTGCCTGGTAGCTCCCAGTCCAACATTATGAGGAAATACTGTAGCATTGTAAACGTTGTTATGGCCGTGAACAGCATCAATGCCATAAATCATTGGGATGCCCAATCGACTAGAAAGAGAACCCTTCTGGAAATCATTAATCATGTCAACCCAATCTTGAGCACGAGCATCTGGAAGCGGCACACTTCCACCACCACTTAGCACACTTCCTGCACAAATTTCACAGTTCATGCTCTTAGAAAAGTTCAGTCATTTGATTCCAATCAATTTTTTAATAGTAAATGTGTGGGTTTTGTATCAATGAGAAGCTCTTCAATCATTCGTTAGTTGTGACAAGTCATAATGGAACTCAGTACCCTCTAGATTATATGCCCTTGAACCTGAATTAGACAGATCAATTCAACAAACTGACACATACAAATATATAGAAATATTGTAATAGCCCGAGTCCACCGCTAACAAATATTGTCTGCTTTGACCCGTTACGTATTGCTGTCAGCCTCACGGTTTTAAAACACATCTGTTAGGGAAAGATTTCCACACTCTTATAAGAAATGTTTCGTTCCCCTCTCCAACCAACGTGGGATCTCACTAATATAGTTTCCAAACTTCAGAACTCACGGTCACAACTCACGGTCACAACATTATAGCAGCTACAATGCTTCAAATATAATCTAACAGCATGCTCCTCATGTACCGATTAAACTCTTAAAAAAGTTACAACAAAGGTGTTATTATGAAGAAAATGATATCAATTAATCTTCAGCTTTCTTCTCCTTGGAACTGAATGAACACTAAGAAAAACTATAATATTCTAAGGTATCATATAGAGCATCAATTTAGTGACAAAGTGGCGAGCATGACTAGCTCACCACCTCAGCTGTTGGCCACAAAAATCAAATGTAGCCAAGAACAGCATCCATTCAGAGTAGACATAAACCAAATCAGGAACTTAGCACTCCCTAAATTGAAAATAGCACCAAACAGTACTCTGAAGTATGAACTACTCTATCATTAAACGTGCAAATCTTCAAGAACATATGGATAAAACTGAGAGTGTAAAGGAGAGAGAGAGCGAGAGACTATTGCTTTACCAATAAAATAATTTTTCATAACTGTAGCATTGGCAACGCTCCTGTCAATCTGAACCATCTGACCAATTTTCTCTTCCAGAGTCATTCGGCCAAGAAGATCCTTAACTCGAACAGAAACTGGCTGCTTAGGGTCTTTGTACTTCAAATTCTCAGCGCCCACCATTATAGCCCACCACCACCAACCCAAGCACAGAATCACAACCACCTGAACAAAATTTTTGGCCATCTTCTTTCCCGAAGAGTTAAACCCACACTGTCAAGAACAAAAACATTCACAAATTGAACCCACTTCTTCAACATTGAACTTACAGATATTTCAATTAAAATTAGAAATGAGACTCAAAGATCGATGTTCAACTACGTTGTTATTTCATAAAAGCCTCTAAATCCAGAGTCGCTGCCTCATTTCCTGGAAGTTTTTGTGCAATCTCTCTCAGTTTTTAATTAGCAGGAATCAGTATTCTTTCAGTAAATCGAAGAACAAACAGCATCAGGTAGTATCAAGACAAACCTACATTACAATCAGCGAAGATTGAAACACTACTAACAATTACCGCTCAAACCCTGGTTCATCAATTATCCGAATCAAAAACAGAGGCAATAGGGCGAAGAAGAGAGAGAGAGAGGTTACCTGAAAGCGTAAATGAGAGTGGCAATGGCAGAAATCCGAATACGGAAGTTAAGTTAAAGCAATGGAAAAAGCCAGTTGTAATGGTGAGAGAAAGCTGGGGAATGGTGAATCCGTAAAAGTAGAGTAAGTTGGTGGGAAAGAGAAAGGTTAGTCGTGGGATAATGGACGTTCTTGGAAAAAGTGGGAGCGAAATAGAGAGAACAGATTCCTCACCCTTCTTCCGCCATTAATGAGCTTCCTTGTTAATCCCAAGTGTAGATTAAGGGACTTAAATACAAGCTCCAATCTCAAACTCCCTTGATTTGGTTTATGGTCGGATCATAAATAAATTATATATTGAAAGATAAATAGATAATATAGGCCGAAAATGGTTAGGAATCTAGTAACCAACCACTATTGGTAGCTCGGCAGGGCGATTGCAGAAAATAATTATCAAAGCAAGGGTTACACAGTGGATGTTGGTTAGGTTACACATTGTGTGCATAGAGTAACTAGCCACCGATGGTCACTCTCAAGAGTGATTGCTGAAAATAGTTTGAGTGAGAAAATTACTTACTGTCATTCGCGTAATTAATCACTAAGGTCTCTTGATTTCGTTTGATTTCGTTTGATAAGTTATGTGATGGTTTATGTATTAAATTCCAGTAGGGAGTTCTATCTTAGTACTCACCCTGTTTTTTAAATGATTTTCAGGCGAGACCGTGTCACAGAAGTGACGAGTATAGTAGAAAAGTTAGTCATGGAGCAACTCGATGATCTTATGTTTTCACTGATAGAACGTTTTCGCATTTAGTTTTTCGTTGATCGGAAAGAAAATGTACCTCTTTCCACTTCCATGGCAGTTTTAAGTTGAGCATTATAAATTTATCCTCGGCTTCAACCTAAAAAAATAAAATTAATACGAATATTTATAAATATAAATTTCTACGTAAATTATAAAATTTTATTTAGTGAATTATAGATTATTTTTTTTAGTTCTAAATTTTAATATAAATCCATTAAATGTAAGCTAAAAAAAGGCAAATGAATATGATTATTATTTTTAAAAAATTATCTTGAAATTATAATAAATTAGTCTTAAATAATTATAGTGAAATTACTTCACTACCCATTAATATGAATTAATTAATTATAAAGCTTTATTGATTAGAATATTATAGATTTATAGCTCAAATTTCATTTTTAGTCCCTAATTAATAAATTTTATATTTAAAACAATTTTTTTAATATTAATGCAAAGGTTAAACATAGATTTTAATTTTTTTTCAATTTAATTCTTCAAAATAAATACTAAATTTTAGTAAATAATAAACTTAAATAGCATAGTATTTATAAATTAATGGCGAAAAATTTAATTAAAAAAATTAATTTCTAATCCTTAATCCGAATATTTAAGATATTAGTAGAAATTTCGAGTTTTATTCATCGGTGACTTTATTTTCCTTATAAATCCCGACTCCTTTCTTAAATATTATCCTCATATAATATATATATATATATATATATATATATATATATATATATATATATATATATA
>NW_019268527.1:3481509-3527579 GCF_002738365.1 Cucurbita moschata
ATTATCCTCATATATAATATATATATATATATATATATATATATATATATATATATATATATATATATAATTAATTAATTAATTAATTTAAAAAAATTAAAAAAATTAAAAAATAAATATTTTGGCCTTTGATTTTACCTTAGATTTCCTTGTTTTGCAAGAAGGGAATAAAATCAGCAAGAAAGTGAAAATGCTAATGCTCACAACAGGAGAAAGCTTCATAAAGTTAAATTACCTGAAACCGGCGATCTTCCGGCGGCAACAGCGGCGGCGGAGGCGGCGGCTCTCTTTGGTTCAACGGCCGATCAGATCGCCGACGGGAAGAGAGAAGGCAAAAGAAGATGAGATCAGTGGAATGCTAGATCGGAGCTCTCTGTTTTATATATATATATTAGAGGCAGAGAGATGCCTTGCTTTGAACCAGAACGTGCTGCCTTTAATTTACATTCATTTTCAAATTTCAACTAAAATAAATAGCTTTTATTATTCTAATCGGTTCTCGAGTTTTAAATTTAATTGTTCGTGTTTTGATTAAAATGTCACGGTTTTGTTCGACCGAGAATTCGTTAGTTGTTTGTTCGTGGGGATCATTTAGAAAATAATTTTGAACTTATGAAGCTGAAAGTCTCGTAATCTTACGATTGGAGACTTGAGCTCACTCTCAAATCAGAAAAACGAGCTCTAGCTGCTCATTGTGGCAATGCAGCTAACATTCTTCGTGGTTCGATGAAAATTTAGTGATTAAAACCTCTAAATTATTCTAAGAACTCAAAACAATGGCATATGGAAGTAGCTTCTCGGAACTACCCTACCCTAAAATGGGAACAAAAGGCTGCCAATGGTACCCACGCCGATCGAATGAAAATTGGCTAGGAGCGAGACCTTTTTTGGGTGTTGGTTGCGGATCGTACGTGTCGAAATCATTGAGTTCGAACATTCTTCACAACAATACCCAATTGCAGCATCGAGATGCTGCATCTTCAATTAAGGTAAAAATTTGTTGAAGACGCTACTAAAACATGTTGAGTGCGCACATATTAAGCGTTGAGATGGGATTAGCATTAAAGGTAGTAGTATTGAAGGAGAAGCGACGGTGCTGAGTGATACAAGAGCCTGCATTTTGTATCGTTGAGAGAGTATGAAGTATTGCCTTAATGCTATCTACACGCCAACGTTTAGATGCCCGATTGGCGCCTCAATGCTATGTGCTCGAGTTTCCTTGTTTTGACTTCAAAATTCCTTAACTTGGTTTGTTGCTCAATCTCTAAAATAGACAAATAAGCTCGTGAAAATAACAAAACTAGCTCTAACACAATTTAGATGCTATCACGATAAATTGAGATTACATATCTCGAGACTAAATTGAGCTCAAATTTGAAGGTTACTAGGTTAAAATTGGGCTCAAACTCGAACAACTTAGATTATCCAACTCAAACGTAAATGTTCGGTTGGTTAGACTTTTTTAATTTGGTTGGGTTTTATTTTTTATAATCGAAAATTTGGTTCGATTTTCAGGTTGAAATTTTTTGTCATTAGACCCAACCCGAATCAACTCGAACCAAATACGGTTATATTTATTTCTTCGATTTTCACCAAATGAATTGAAACCCAAACAACTCGAAAAAAGTAAAGAATATAATTGGATTGGATACCGAACCATATTAGCTTGCTTTGAATAGCTTACCCAACCAACCTGAATCAACCTGAATCTCGAGTAGGTCTAAATTTTTCTCTCAATTCAAACCGTGCACACTCTCGATTTTTCCTCTGTCCTTCTACCTTTAAATTTACCAATTCAACGTACATTTAAATTTTGTATTATACGTTCATTGTCACAGCTCGAGAACTCAAAAATCAAACATAAATCGAACTTTTCTCGACACGATTCAAACATAACAACGAGCTTCCCGAGAATGTAACCCTAAACCTAACCTTTCGCATAAGAACATGAAAGCTATTGAAGCACACTAAAAGGGGAAAGTGGAAGAGGAAAGTTATACTTTAGTGCATAAAAGGGGAAAAATATGTCCCCTTTATCAAACAAATCAAAAAAGGTATAATCCCAATTCGAAGCAACCAATTTCTAAGCCCCATAAATACCGCCCAAACAAAGCCCTAATTTCAACCCATTACGAAAATCAACCCGACCCGTCAAAACATAAACCCGACCCAACAACAGCAACAGAACCGCCATTTTTTCCGGCGACCAGAATGGCAACAGGACGACCAAGAACCGCCGGACTCGGCGCCCTCCGCCGTCAATCCCTCCGGGCTTACAACGAGCCGTTCACTCCTAACGTTGTAGAAAAAGATGAAAACGAAGCCCACATTCTCCGGCTCGAACTTCCTGGTCCCAAATTTTGCATTCAATTTTTATTTAATGAGTTTTATTTTATTTTTTTAATTTATAATATTAAAAAGTTTCAAAAATATTTTTATTTTTTCAACCATTACAATACTGTCAAAATTTTAAAATTATTTTCGTTAAATATTAAATTATGCAAATTTCAATTTAAACTAGAAACGAGGGAGAGAACGGAGAGAGAGATTTTAATTTTTGAATTTTTAGAAATTATTTTAAGAAATATTATTGAATTTATTAGTTATAAAAAAAACAAATTATCTATTAAAATTATTTAATTTTAAATGAACATTTTTTTAAAAATAGTATATGAAAAAAATATATATATATATTTTCAGCAGAATTTTAATTTCGGTAGATTCTAGAATTCTGTTCTTATTTTCACAAAAATTTTAGGAGAATTGAAATAGGAGGCAAGAACGGAGATGGAAAAGTCTCCGTCCTATTTAATCCAAACAAATTTCTTAGTCAAAATCATATCCGGGAGTTGAATTTGGGTCCAATATTGTAATGAAATTGTGATGAATAAAAATAAATATTTTTTAAAAATAAAAATATAGGGGAATTTATATATATATATATTATTTATTATTATTTAATCTGATAATTTTGTTTTGCGATGGAATTGTGTTTTCAGATTTCAACGAGCAGCATGTTAAGGTTAAAGTGGAAGAAGGGGCACGGACGGTGGTGGTGACCGGAGATCGGCTTCTCGCAACTAACAGATTGCTCATATTGAATAAAACGTATCCAATCCCACAAGATTGCTCAATCGACAAAGTTCATCATAAATTAGAAGCTGGATTTCTCATCATTACAATGCCCAAACAAACTGCGCCACCGGCGGCGCCCAAGGATCCAGAACAAAAAACCCCAGAAAAGGGGAGTGAAGAAACCACGCCGGAAAACGCTACTCCGCCGCAGAAAGAACCGGAGCAAAAAACCCCAGAAAAGGGGAGTGGAGAAACCTCGCCGGAAAATGCTTCTCCGCTGCAGAAAGAACCAGAACAAAAAACCCCAGAAAAGGGGAGTGAAGAAACCTCGCCGGGAAATGCTTCTCCGCCGCCGAAAGGACCAAAACAGACAAGCCTAAAAAAGGGGAGTGAAGAAACCTCGCCGGGAAATGCTTCTCCGCCGCCGAAAGGACCAAAACAGACAAGCCTAGAAAAGGGGGGTGAAGAAACCTCGCCGGGAAACGCTACTCCGCCGCCCAAAGAACCAGAACAAACAACCCGGAAAAAGGAGAGTGAGGAAATCTCGCCGGAGGAAGATAAGGGAAAATCTGCAGAACTCCAAAAGAAGGGCTCAGTGAAGGCTGGAGAAGAAGCTCCAACACCGGCGCCGACGGAGGTGCCACCGCCTGCGGCAGCTAAAAATGGGCCGGTACGAGGAGAATCCGGCAAGGAGAAAACGACGCCGGATGAGAAAATCAAGAACCCAAATCAGAAACCAACAGAGAAAGAAAATCAAAATCCAGAAAAGGGGAAGGAATCAAAAACAGAGAAAGTGGGTAAGAATGAAAAAACCGGCAAGATCGGCACCGGAACTCCATCTCAGAAAGCGACAACTGGTAAGAAATATGCCGCCGGCTTCACGAACACAAGGAGGGTCTTACCGGTGACGGCGAGTGTCGCGGCGGCGGTTGTGACAGTAGCGGCCGCATATTTAGCATTTGCATATTACGGATTTTCGTTCGCTATGGAATGAAGCTGAAATTCGCAATGGCTTCTCGAATTTATACTATAAAAGAATAAACAAAACTTTAAATAATTTTTCTAACGTCATTACACTTATTTATAATATAGTTAACTATATTAAAAATAAAAATAAAAATAAAAATAAAAATAAAAAATTAGTCAAACCCATCCTCAATAATCTTCTCATCGAACAAAGTATACCATAGAGCCACCCCGATGGTCTATGTAGCCCTCGAATAGCCTCTCCTTAATTAAGGAACCCTCGAACAAAGTACACATTTTATTCGATACATGAGTCACTTTTGACTATACCTTCGAGACTCACAACTTCTTTGTTCGACATTTGAAAATTCTATGGACATCACTAAATTAAGAGCATGACTCTGATACCATGTCACGATATGATATTGTCTACTTTAAGCATAAGCCCTCTTGAAATTTCGACTACAAAATCATTATTTCAAAATCCAACGAACCGAACTCTAAATAAAGATTTGAATCCCCTCTTCCTTCTAAAATTATAAATATTGGAAGTGGCAACTTTTGGCTTCAAATCCTGAGTAAAGGCAAAAATTTAAGTGTTTCTTCTGCAATCTCGTAGAGTAGTGAGTTTAGAAACCATGGGTAGCAGTTCATCCAAACATGGGTAGCAGTTCATCCAAACATGGGTAGCAGTTCATCCAAACATGGGTAGCAGTTCTTCCAAACATGGGTAGCAGTTCATCCAAACATGGGTAGCAGTTCATCCAAACATGGGTAGCAGTTCTTCCAAACATGGGTAGCAGTTCATCCAAACATGGGTAGCAGTTCTTCCAAACATGGGTAGCAGTTCATCAAGTCTCCTCGAACATGGGTTGCAGTTCATCAAGTTTCCTCAAACATGGGTAGCAGTAAATTCATTTAGACCAAACCACCAGAGAAGGGAATATCAGTGTAAGGCAGCCATGTATCTCCCATAGTAAGATTATAGACAGTAAAGTTCATAGCTTGAGTAATATTCATCAAGCTATAGCCAGGCCAATCCACCCTCAAGCTTGTGTTAGCTCCTGGCCCATAATTCTCAAACTCCCCATAATACAAAGTGTCCAACCCTGCTGTTCCATTCCACTCCAACCACCCCACAGGGCTGATCAAATCCCCAATGTAACACTGCATATACACTGTTCTTGAGTACTGCTTCCACGGCCGTCCAAGATAGTTTGTCGTCGTCGAGTTTGAATAATCCGTCTCCCAGTCGGGGGCTGCCTTGATCGTGCAGTCGTGGATCGAGATACCTGTGTTTTGGTTTGGATCGGTTCGGCCCTGTGCCGTGATGGCGATCTTTTGGTTTGGGAGTGGCTTTCTGGCGTATAGATTGCATTTTTGGAAAACTGCAGCGGCATTGCCAAATATGAAATCTACTGTGCCGTAAATGTCGCATTCTCTGTAGAATTGTCTTAGAGAATGGACGTAGAGAGTGTCTTGATAGCCCTCGAAGCTGCAGCGGTAGAATGTTGAGAGATCTGCACTGCTCCTTAGTGCTACTGCTTGGTGCTTCTCTGGCCCTGCTGTGTTCCTAAATGTCACATCTATTGCTACAAATCTATCCCCACAAACAGCTGCAAGCACATAACACGTATAAAATCCAAGCATTAAACTAAGATTTATATATCAAACGGTGTAAAACTAACATGATACATGGGAACTGCACCGAACGGGTCGAAGAATGGGGAGGGAGCGGTGAGAAATTTTTTCCTATTAGCTAAACGAGGTTGGGCCCGTCAACTATCTTGGACCGCCACCGTGAGGATGATGTATGAATGGGAAGTGAGGACAGAGACAAAGCAGGGTTACGTAAAAACCCAAGCTCATCGCTAGCAAATATTATCTTTTTTGGGCTTTCCCTTTCGGGCTTTCCCTCAAAGTTTTTAAAACGCGTCTACTAGGGACCGCCCACTCCACCGCCCTTCGGGGTCTAGCTTCCTTGCTGGTACACCGCCTCATGTCTACCACCCTTCGGGGCTCAGCCTCCTCACTGACACATCACCCAGTGTCTAGCTCTGATACGATTAGTAATAGACCAAGCCCAGTGCTAGCAAATATGGTCCTCTTTAGGCTTTTCCTTTCGGCCTTCCCCTCCAAGTTTTTAAAACACGTTTGCTCGAGAGAGGTTTCCACACTCTTATAAAGAATATTTCATTTTCCTCCCCAACCGACGTCGGATCTCACAATCCACCCCCCTTCGATCCCTAGCGTCCTCGCTGACATTCATTCCTTTCTCCAATTGACGTGGGACCCTCCAATCCACCACCCTTCGGGGCCCAGCGTCCTTCCTGGCATACCACCTTGTGTCCACCCCCCTTTGGAGCTCAGCCTCCTCCCTGACACATTTCCCAATGTCTAGCTCTGATACCATTAGTAAGAGCCCAAGCCCACCACTAACAAATATAGTCCTTTAGACTTTCCCTTTCGGACTTCCCCTCAAGATTTTTAAAACGCATCTGTTAGAGAGAGAGGTTTCCACACACTTTAAAAATGCTTCAGTCTCCTCCCCAACTAATATGGGATCTCACAGCTTCCCCGTCTTCGCCCTACCTCATGGAAATCTCTACTTAAAATTCGGCAAAAATAAGTAGACGAGTTATGAGTTTATGATTTACTTACTAAATGTAGAGGAATTATACGTCGTCCAACCATCAACAACGCTATGGTTCCCAGTGATGACGGTTCGGTTAATGCCATCTCCAATGAGCATTATGTTGGTTTTGTATTTGGGGACGATGACGTATTCTTCATAGTATCCTCCTCTAACATAGATAACAAAGTAGCCATCTTGAGGCATTGAATTGTTGGGAGCAAAGGCAATAGCATCTCCAATTGAGGTGAAGTTGTCTGCACCAGTAGAGCTAACAACCACAGTATCGTTGATGAAGATTCCTGTGGTGCCTAAATCAGCCAACAAACGCTTCCTTCCTGAGCAGCCTGTGGATTGGTTGCATGAACCCATTTTATGTAGTCCCTGATGCAAACTTCACCCATTAAGCCTATAGTTTCTTAAACAATCAGCCAACAAATTTAATAAGTGCAAGCAATTTCTAGTCACCCTATTTGATCGGTTATGTCATCGTTCTATTATATCGATTACTTCAAATATCTCGATCAAATATGTCCATTTTAAATTTCAAGAACCAAATGTCTAGATAAGAATAAAGCAATATTAAACTAAGTTAAATTTCTCTCGTGACACCGAGAAACCATAAATAAATGAAGAAAACACGACTCTCCACAATGGTATTCATGACTTTCCTTTGGGCTTCCCCAAAAGCCTCATTCCCTAAATTAGCCAATGTGGGACTTTCATCCTCCAACACCTCCGTACCTTCGAGGAGGTAAATTAGCCAATGTGGGACTTTCATCCTCCAACACCTCTGTACCTTCGAGGAGGCTTGACTCCTTTTTCTATTGGCATGACTAAATTTAAGGCATGACTCTGATACCATGTTAGACGAACACAACTCTCTACAACGGTATAATATTGTCCACTTTGAGCATAAGCTCTCACTTTGCTTTGAGCTTCCCAAAAGGCCTCATACGAATGGAGAGAGGGTATTTTTTTGTTTATAAACCTGATCATTCCCTAAATTAACTAAATTAACTAAATTGAGTGACGTGGGACTTTCATCTTCCTATCCAAGGAAGAGAACAAATATATTCCTATTAATTAAGAGATCAGCAATTAATTAAATACAGATTAAGCTAAATTTGTGCATAATTTATTATTATATTCCACCCCTCTTGTGATAATTTTCCTCCATATTTAAATTATTTTGGTTGGTGGATATTAAATTCCATTAATATTTGCACATGCCTCTGTTTTTTCCCCCTATTTCACATGTTAATTAACAGTATTAAGAGAGATAAGTCTACAGCTCCGCCAAGAAGCCAAAACAGGATAAAGTTATTAAATAAAATTAATGTATAGTTTTTACATTATATAATTATGTACCACTTCCCAACTCCTAACTCCTGTAAATAATATCTACCCTCAATTTAATTTCATATGGTTGAAGGATATTTAATACAATTAATATTTTAATATAAACAACTGGTTTTTGCCCCATTAATATCCCTTTGTGGGGGGAGAATAATAAGGTCATGGGGGAGTTGGATCCACTTTTAAAGCAATACATTTAAAAATAAATAAAAAATAAAGTATGTACTTACAAAATATAGATAAACAACATTATTATTTTACGAAGATAAATATATTTCTAAAATTTATAAATATAAGAATAACCTATACTATTTTTTTAGAAAATTTATTAATAATTTAACATAATGAACTAATTTTAAGATCTTGAACTAAATTTGAATATTAAAAAAATGTTAAAATAGAATTAAATTTGAAAGTCAAAATAATAATTCAACTAATTTTCTTTTAAACATAGTGTATAATCAAAGAAATTGAATGTGTGTTATAATAGGTGAATTTCATACCCTTTTTATAAATATATATTTAATAAATTTTTAAGAATTTTTAATTCTGTAATTAAATTTTATTTTACTTATTAAAAGTTTAAATGTCAATTAAACACGAAATTTAAAAAAAAAAAACTTATTTTAACACAAAATAGATAAAAATTAAAATGTATAATTTTATTAGATATTTTTAAATGTTTTTTCTATTTAATATTTTCTTTTTTCTTAGTTCAACAATTACTTCTTAAATCATATTTATCCACGAGTGTAATTACATTTTTACCCTTTCTTGATCCAAATTATCCTCTTATAGATATGGTAATATTTAAAAAAAAATAACCATAAATTACAAATTTATCCCTATAATTTAAAAAAAAATTAAAATTTAGTCTATAAAATTTTATCAAAGGGGACAAAACTGTAATTTTGAAAATGGTAGGGACTAAATTTTAATTTATTTTTTTTAAACCAAAAAATATATATATATTTTTCTCCCCCAATTTTTGTTTTATGCATTGAATAAAGCAAATGAAAAGTTCCGTGTAACTGAACGAACAGACAAACAGCGTAATTCGTACCTTGATCAGCGTGTTCAGTGGCTCTCTGTTCCGTGCGCCCGCCGCGATATCCCCTCCGTCTCCCTTCATCCGCCGCTTCTTCCACAGTCGCGACAACGAGTTCGTGACCAATCCCAACGACACACTGTACAGTTGTCCGGCGCTCGACATCGGCGCCGTTAGCGCATTCCCCAAACTACTCCTCGATTCCACCAATCCGTCTATACAAGTCTGGCCGTTCGTGACGATCGCGCTCAAAATACTCTGAACACGCTCCACTAGTTCCTCATCCACGCTCTTCGCCGCCTCCAATACGCTCTCAATCGACCGGAGAAACTCCACGTTTGAATCGGAAAGATCTCTGCAATCTTCCAGAGCACCGGCCTCCCGCTGATTCAGCCTCGAATCGCTTCCTCGATCAAGATAGTCGCCGATTACGCTCGACATTTTGATCGCCTGTTTGAGGCAGTTCTTGACGGAGAATTTCCCGTAGCCGTAGGGATCGGAGGGAGAGAATCGGATGGAGGAGAGAATGGAGCGGCAGAGCTTAGGGTAGAGAGTGGATTTACAGAGGTCGGCGGATGGTGGTGGTGGTGGTGGAGGAGAA
Organism: Cucurbita moschata; assembly: GCF_002738365.1. NCBI lineage: Eukaryota > Viridiplantae > Streptophyta > Magnoliopsida > Cucurbitales > Cucurbitaceae > Cucurbita > Cucurbita moschata. The sequence continues at coordinate 3,491,191 of NW_019268527.1, forward strand.
TCGAAAGCTCCGGCGCGGCGGAGAGAGAGAAGGAGAAGGAAAATGAGAACTGAGTTCATAATTTATTCAACTCGGGAGTGACTCGGTGAGTGAAGAAAGGGTAGAGGGTTTATATAGAGGGCGGGGAGAAAGGACGGATAATCAAGGTAATAGAAATTAAAATATTTTTAAAAAATAAATATATTCTCTCTTTTTCAAAGTAAAAATAAAATAATTTATTTAAATTATTTGTTTGAAAATTAAATTTTTTTTAGGTAATAATAAACTTTGATAAAAATTAATTCATACTCATCAATTTTAAAATTGTATCAATAAAATTTTTAAATATATGAATTTACTCACAAAAAAAAAAAAAATTATATCAATTAAATACTCCACTTTCAAATAATTGACTATTTTTCAGATGAACGGTCTAAATTTTTTAAAAGATCTACACACGTGTAAGAATTAATATACGAAGGATTTTTCAAATTAAGAATCTAAATTGATTCATTTGTAGTCGGTTAGGTATTTAATTGATAGAATTATAAGTTTGTCTGGACGTTTTCGGGATGCCCCTAATAACCCACGAATGGCAAGTGTTTTCCTTGTGTGGATCCTATTTCAGTGGAAACTTGATGAGTTGATCCGCTTACACGTCTTGCCTTTACTGCTACATCAGGAGTTACTCTGCGCTTGTATTACTCTCCCACGGCCCCGTTTTCACGGTTTAGGCTGCACCCATTTCGAAATCTAACCTATGGTATAAATATTAATACACGAAAATTTAGGATTTTTATTTATTTTAAATTTTAAAATAAGTATATATATAACATATAAATATATTTTATATTATAGAAATTAATTTAATTGAAATAAAGAAAATATCTGTACGTCAACAAGTTGAAGAAATAAGTTCATATATTAAATGGATTGCTGTAAATGGTTTTCATTATTTAGTACTTTTGGGTAAAATTATAGAGCCAATAATGTAAAATTGAATAATTGATTAGACAAAAAGGGGCTGAATTATTTCCTTTTTTTTTTTTTTAATTTTATAATATTGTTTGAATATCTTCCATTTTTCCATTGACCTGAGTCAAATCGAGAGTGAAATCTATTTCCCTAAGCCCAACGTTGGCGCTTCCTATTACTCATATAGATTGGACGGGATTGAGTGCAGCGATTCATGATGCCCACATGAGCCTTGTGGTGGCTATGGTTGAGCGTGTTCCATAGTGTGGATGTGTTAATGGTAGAGGCTCTAGCCCTAGTTCATCACAATGTGCTTCCATGGGCAAAAGTAGTATCTACATGGGTTTGGAACGCTCTTATTTTTATTGTTCGATCTAATGTTACGTCTCGTTGTTTTTTTTTAGACCGACATGAGTAGAATTTGCATTCACATGGGTCTGGGACGCTCTCTCTTCAAGCTCTTATTTCTATTATTCAGTCTAGTGTTACGTTTCGTACTTCTTGGATTGGAGATGTGTCGTCCAGTGGGCTACCTAGACCCCAAAGGTTGACGTTTGGTCTGGGTAAGCAAGCATGGACAAGCTCCTCGAGCAGATACCATTCCAATGTGGAAGCCTATTCGGACCGTTTTACTTGTTCGATTTTCCTAGGTTTTTTCGTTAAAAAATATGTTGGTGACAAAAATCCTTGAGAAAAGTAAAGCTCTTTCTAGCTGCAAACTTAAAGTAAACAAATTTAAAACAAACAAATCTCCAACATTTTTTTTGTCCCTCCCTCTCTAAATCAAACCTGAAAAAAAAAAGGAAGAAACTTATAAGATACTCTTCAACAAAACCCAACAATCTCATCTTTTTCGCACGAAACCGAGTTGGTTATTATCGACGAAGACGATGGTGAAGGAGCATTGTTCATCTCCATCTTCCCAACATTAAGATCTTCTTTACTATCACCACCCTCAATGCTCGTTTCGAACATCAAACCAATGTCGTCCTCAAACCCAATCTCATCGAAGTAGAGATCAGCTAATTCACTCGTTTTCTCAAGCGGGAGGTCAGGCACCTCGACGAATCCCGTGTCTAAGAAAGACCAATTGAGATCCTGATCGTCTCCCATGACACCCATTGACGGGCTATTCTCGATCAATGGAAGCATCGTCGAGAATTGAAGGCTCGGCCACGACGTCGTTTGCTGTTCTTCGGGCTGATACACAACTTCCCCCTCGGAAGAAACAGGGGAGTCATTGGGCTCCTCTTTTGGTAGCTCAGCTGCTTCAAAAACTGATGATTTGGTCTCTAATCTCCTCCCAATGTAATTGCTAATGTCAAAGTTGGTAACTGCATTGGGTCCTCTGTATTCAATTGCAGCCATGTCATATGCTGCAGCAGCTTCTTCTTGTGTGTCTAATCATAATAATAAAATGAGATTAAACTAAGCTTAAGTAAAAAGATTAATTTAATTACTTCATTAAATGGGATTAAAGAAGTTTAAATGCGGTTTGGTTTGGGAGGATTTTGATAAGAAATCACGTGACCATTATACTTTTTTTTAATCTAAATTAATTAATTAATTACAAACGTATCAGAAAAACAGATCATATTCTCTTCATTTCTCAGTAAATAACAGTTTATTCATGGAAGTGAAAAAGAAATATATAATATACATACATATATATATGTATGTATGTATGTATGTGTATGTATGTATGTATATATGTATGTATGTATATATATATGTGTGTATGTATGTATGTGTATATGTGTATGTATGTATGTGTATATGTGTATGTATGTATGTGTATATGTGTATGTATGTATGTGTATATGTGTATGTATGTATGTATATATATAGAGATGTATGTATGTATATATATATACATACATACATATATATATATATATATATTTTTTATGAAGAAAATAGATTAAAAAATAATTAAAAAAAAAAGTCAAAATATTGAAAGCAGGAATACAGAATAACTGGTCCATAAGAATTTCCCGTGATTTTTGGTTTTTTATTTAAAAAAAAAAAAAAAAACTAATAAAACCCAAAAAATAAATAAAATTTTAAAATATTAATTTAAAAAAATGGCACGTGACACATACTGCTTTTCCGTTACTTTTGGAAAGCTGTGGACGAAAAGGTCTGTTTTATTCGATTTTTTTAATAGGGCCAGCAGAGAAGGATCACGTGCCGTACAACCCCTCCGAGCCCCCAAATTATTTACCCACGTGGACCACTCGTGGCTTAAAATTGCTTTTAATAATTGAAAAAGGATTAAAAATTAGAATCCACTGAGATATATTATTTTAAAAAAATAAAAATAGTATTGAATTAATATATATATATATATTTTTTAAATTACCGACCTCATTTTTCTATGTCCAGTAGCTAACCAATTAACAAAAAACCCTAATAATTTTAAATATTTCTTAGCCAATTATTAGGAGAAATTCAATTTAAAAAAAAAAAAAGTGAGAAGGACGGTGCCACGTTAGCTGACAGGCTAGTCCACGTAGTTATAAGTAGGCGTCAGCTAAGACTAAAATCCACGTGGGCATGCCACGTGGAGTTTGAAAAAGTAGAGAGAGAAAGAGGGAGAGAGAGAAAACGTACTGTAAGTTCCCAAGTAAAGATATTTGCTTCCAAAAACGCGGCCAATCCGAGCCTCCCACCGGCCATTGTAGTGGTGTCGGGCCACGCCGCGGTACTTAGAAACGCCTCTAGAAAATCCACTGCTCCGCCGCCGCAACGACGCCAAATATTCTTCCTTCGTTACTTTCCGCATTTCTTCCATTTCATTCGTGTACGACTCTGCCTGCATTTTTTTGCCCCCACATTTAATATTTAATTCACATGTTTAAATAACTAAAAAAGGAAAATCCCACATTTTTAAATTGACCTCTTTAAATTGCGGTCCTTATTATATTCCGTCCATTTTTTTTTCTTTTACAATATGCTTCGAAATAAATTACGAAATTGGGAAATTTAATGAGATAAATTGAGGAAAAAAACAGAAAATAAAATGTGAAATGTCAGTTTTAGCCTTGAAGATTAGAGGTACCGGGAAATTGAGAGTGGTTTCCGGTCCCCAGTATTTGAGGGCAGCTAGGTCATAAGTTCGCGCTGCAGCTTCCTCGNTTGACCGTACGTCGCTTGGCCGTAGGCGACGCAAGAACAAATAGGCTCAACTCACTTGTTGCTGGAAAGTGAGTGCCGCACAATCGCTAGTCCGCTGCCTTCGAAAGCGCGATTGTGTCACCAAGCACAAACCACCGAGACGACACGTGCTTTATGCAAAATAAGCGTTTCTTTCGCATCATATAAAGTATGAACGCATTTCAGACGCGAATTTTGTCAAATTTCGGTAAATGGTTCCAAAATAATTGTTTGTGCTTTTAATTGACTTGAGTGTAAATTGACAAAAATACCCCTAAATTTATATTTTATTTTTAAAAATATTCTTAAATTTTTTAAAAATTCAATAATGTTCCACTTTCAATATATATATATATATATATATATATATATATATATATATATATATATATATATATATCTAATATTTTTAATGAAATCGTTTAGCGCTTTATTTTAAAAATATCATTGAATTTTTAATAGTATTTTAAAAGTAGCTATTGAAATTAAAAATTTTATTAATAATTTTCTAATTTTTTAATTAAAATATTTTTATGGTTAATATTATGTTTATAAAATAATCATGAAATTTAAGGATAGTATTGACCGTTTAAAAAAATTCTTATTGTCGATATTTTTTTTAAAAAAGTATATTTTATATATTTTTTTATATTTTTTATTTTTTAAAATCTAAGATATTATTGAAACTTTTTAGTGATATTTTCTAAATAAAAATAGAATTCAAAGGTATTTTTATTAATTTAGCTATTTAATTTATAATTATTATAAGGTAATTATTTTAAAATAAATAAATTATTTTTAAATAAGAAGATAATTAATGTAGACATTATTTTAAATATTTTTTTAGGTTAGTATTAATATTTATAAATCTACATACAAATCTTTCTGAATATTAATAAGTGTTTTAATTAAATTTTTATATGTTAAATTTAAAAAATTAAAGTCTTATTTAATAATCAAATGGTCCTTGGACTAGTTTTTGTTTTCAATTTGGACCTTCCAATTTCAACTAATTAATCAGCAGCCCAACAAACAAAACGGGTTCCATTTCGGACAAGTCCGGGTCCGTTTCATAATGGGCTGGGCTTTGCCACATTTGTCTTGTGGTTGAGAAAGCCCGTTATGGCCCAACTATATGGACTTCTAAGTAAGCCCGTTTCTCAATTAAGGTTTTTTTTCCTGAAAATTACGTCAAAAGACATGTCTAGAGGTTTTAAGAAGGGCATTTTAGTCATTTGAAAAATGTCGTATTCTTTTCTCATTTTGAATCGTAATAAGTACGACCCAGTTCATACGAATATGAACGGGAAAAGAAAAGAGCCCAACTAGGTTTCCACATTCATTTTGTCGTGTTGTTAGGATGTAACGTGCAGACGTCCCGAAGCAACATCATATATACTATAGGGCTCCCTGTTTTCTCTCCCAACAAGTCCGTGATAGATTTCGAGTCGGGAATATAGTTGTGGCGTACTCGACTGTATATCACAATTCATTCACTTTTGGAGTTGTTCACGAAAGGTGGCATGGGACATATTTCAATAGTGGGAGTCTCACATCTGTGCGGGAGGTCTTACCAATCCGATTCATCCTGGTTCGATCCGAACGAGTCTTGTTCCTAAATGGTCCGTGTAGTCGTTAGTTGACCTAAGAAAAGACTAACGTGAAAATTAATGAGTCGATTGATCTTTAATAATGTGGCAAATTACCTGAGAGTGTCCTTCTCCCTTTTTCTCCAATACACATCGTCGATGCCACCGTTTGACCTACTAGAACCGAACCAATCTAAACTCATTCTTTGTACGTTAATTTAGGTCGATTCATAACCTAACCATAGTTATTTGAGTTTTAAAATTTACAAACTCGAACAGATCTAAAATATTTATTTTTTTAACATCAAATAATACAAACATTTATTTACAAAATCTTTAACATAAAATTGATTGAAAATAAAATAAAATATTGTTCAAGAAACTATTCAATTAATTCAATAATTTTTTATTTTATTTTTGCTATTTTTTCTTGGGCTTACGTGGACGTTAATTATTGGTCAAAAAAATAAGCATAAAGTTTGTGGCTATTAAATGGATTCTTCCTAAGGGGAAGTTTATATTCCAATAATACTCAGAATAATTAAATGATGTAACAGTTAATTTTAAATTATTATTTTTCTAATAAAATCAATTATTTCTCTAAATATAATTTTTTAATAAGTTTTTAAAATAATTTTAAATGTACTTTATAATTCGTAAAATATATTTAAAATTATTTTAATTTTAAGATATAAAAATGATTGTAATTTGATAGAAAAAAAAAAAGGAAAAGATTCCAATAAATTGGAGGGTTTTTAGAACTTTGACTTAAAAAAGAATCTTTCTTTTTAAATGTAATTTCTTATATACCTTCTCGTTTCGGTAATTTAGGTTACGAACATAAAATAGTTTTCACGTCCACGTTCGATCAATTTCAAACACGTAAGACTTTATGAATTTTAAAAGTCATTCTCGACTTTTATTTTTCATAAAAAAAATATATATATCATACGTCCTTATCATATTTTCTAACATCTGGGTTTAAGATAAGTTTCGAACCTTACTCGAAAAGAGAATATTTACCTATTGCATTAGCTATGAATTTAAAAATTATTCTCGACCTTTATATTTTACAAAAAAGTATCATATGTTCTTGCTAAACTTCATAACGCCCGAATTTAAGATAAGTTTCGTAGACTACAACAACTAGTCGGAAAAAGAAATTAGGTTTAGATTAAGGTGAATAGGGCCGTTTAAAAAAAACCCGATTAACCTAACTCAATCTATACGGTTTCGGTTCGATTATGAACTTATTTGGGTTGGGTCGGGTTTAAATAATATTTTTGTTTACGATACAATTATATATACATATATTTATTTACTTTCATTATTATTTTTTCATTATTTATTCTGAACAAAACTCTTAAAAATAATTTTTAATTATTTAGAACGTTATAAAAGAAATAAATAGATGTTTTACGGACTAATATTTTTTTATTAAATTATTAGTTTTGAATAATCGCCTCGAATAACCCGAACCAATTCAACACACAAATTTCATGGTGAGATTGGGTTGAAATAATTTACGACCCGAGTAATTAGGTTAATTAAAAAAAAAATGTCTTAACCCGACCCGTCGAAGTAATTTTTTTTTTTTTATAATTTTAATGAGTTTAAAAGGAAAAATATGAAATAAAGTGAAAAATTAAAAATAATTAGGTTTAACCATTAAATGTTGGCATCTTTTAAGTGATATAAATAGCATTAGCTTCTTTAATTCTTTCCAAAAATTGTTTTTTTTATTTTTAATTTTTATTGCTCCACAAGTTTTCATATTAATATTCCATTTGATCTTATTACTTACCTTTTCAAAATCTTCCCCAACAAGCAAATGCCAATAAATAAATAAATAAATATATAGATATATATATATATATATATATATATATATATATATATATATATATATATATATTTTTTGTCATTTTTATTATATATAGAAAATTAAAATCTATGTCGTAATCATTTTTTAGAGTTAAACACACAATCATTTGAGATCGTATTCCGTTTTTTTTGTTAATTTATTCAAATCAAAGTCACGTCACATTTTGGGCATATAAAATTTTGAGATTCTCGGCATTCACGAGACGTGATGAATGACACTTTTCTAAAGAACGGTTAACTATTGAGAAACCTTTTGATTAGTCGAGAATCCTTATGTAGTTTTATTTTCTTGATTTCATTTCAATATCTCGTCTTTGAAATTATTTCTCTCAATTCAGCTGATCCCATATCGGTTGAAGAGGAGAACGAAACATTCCTTATAAGAGTGTGGAAACCTCTCCCTAGTAAACGAGTTTTAAAATTGACACAAAGCGAGCAATATTTGTTAGCGATGGACTTGAACTGTTACAAATGGTATTAGAGTCAGACACATTAGTCGGTGTACTATCGAAGATGCTAGACCCCAATGGAGGTAAATTGTGAGATTCCACCTCGGTTTGAGAGAGGAACAAAACGTTTCTTTAGTAGACACGTTTTAAAACTATGAAGCTGACGACAGTATGTAACGGGTCAAAGTAGACAATATCGGGTAGTGGTGGATTTGGGCGACTCAAATAATTAATTAAAATTTGAAGGACTAAAAATATAATTATACTTTTTATAGTAAACTATATTACATAATACATCATATCAATTATCATATGATTTTATTTTTATTTATTTGAAGCACACATTTATAATTTCGTATAATAAAATATTTTTGGAAATATAATCTATTTTTTTAAAATCTAAAAATCTAATAATTATTTAATATTGATAATATAATTAAATTATTCTAAACCAATAAAAATATAAATGTGTGTCCCCATCGTTATTGAAAAAAAAAATAATAATAAATAAATAAATAAAGTGCATAAGGGATAATATGGGGAATGTAAGTATAATTGTCTTAACTTTAACTTTTATGAGATGGATGGAAGCATCAAACTTTATTTATTTTTTTTTTTTTCTATAAATATTTTTACTATTTAAAATTATTATTAAAATATAATATTTTTCATTTTTTTTAACCTAGCTAGTTACGGGATTAGAGTAGATGTCTGTAAAGATGTTTATATAATCCGAACCCGACCAATTTAGAGGGTTGGGTTAGCTTTTTTATTTATTTTTTATTTTTTTTATTTTACGATTTGGATTGGGTTTAATTTTTGAAAAGTCGAAAATTTGGATTGGTTCACGGTGTTGGCATTTTTTGGTCGAGTTAAAAACGTGGTTACAATTCAACTCAACCTTACTTGTAAATATTTGATAATTAAATTTTACGAGGTTTTAGTTATTAATGTAACATGTGTGGTGGATAAGTATAATTCTCTTTAAATAATTAAAAAAGAACAACCCGACAACCCAATCTAACCTAAAAACATAGAGTTGGGTTGTAAAATCTATTCATGTTGCTCGGGTTTCAATTAGTCTTTCTCAACCATCCTATTTTTAAAATCACTCTCATTTGGATGTGGTCTCGGTTGGTTCATTCATGTACCTCTCCTTTACTCGAGTGTCACACCACACATCTTACATCTCGTTTCTTGAAGACCAACATAGGAATTTACGGAACTACAGATGTTCTCGATAAACGAATAAAATTTATTATTATCAATATAATTGTTTTAAAGACCCAACATACATTTTTTACCATTTTATGCAAAATTTTAATATAAATTAAGTTAATAAGATCAAAATTTTTACCAAAGTTTAAAAGTAAAAATTATATTTTTTACTCTAAAGCTTTATAGTTTCAAATTATAAGGTTGAATTTAAATTTAAATATGGAGTGAAAATAAAAAAATTTAACTGTAGGGTAAAAATAAGAGATAAAAGTTGAAGGTAAAAAGCAATTGGAGTAAAAATTAACTTTTACNAAAAAAAAAAAAAAAAAAAAAAATTAAAAAAAAAAATTCAACTAGTTGTTTGAAACACGGAGTTTGGATTCGAGTGAAATCGGGTTCTAAATCTAAGCTCGGTAGTCGGGTTTAGGTACGAAATCACTCAATCCCATAGTTTCTCTCGGAATTCAGCTAATTTTGTACTCCAAACACAAATTTTCTAATAGTTCGGTATTTTTTATTTCTATTTTAAAATTCTAAGATTTTCGATCCAAATTAGTGCCCTAAACGTCCCTAAATTTTTAACTCTAAGCTCGTTTGTTGGATTTAAGTACCGAACTCCCTCTAAACTAATAGTTTCATTCAGAATTCAACTAACTCGGTACTCTAAATACAGATTTTAAAATAGTACGGTAACTTTTATTCATGATTTTCAATTCCGAACTAGTGCCCTAAACGTCTCTAAGCTCATTTGTCGAATTTAAGTACCGAACTCCCTCTAAACTAATATTCCTATCTAACAATTCCAAGATTCCAATTCCGAACTAGTGTCTAAACGTCCCTAAATTTTGTACTATAAGCTCGTTTGTTGAGTTTAAGTACTGAACTTCCTCTAAACCCATAGTTTCTCTCGAAATTCTATGAACTCTGTACTCTAAACACAAATTTTAAAATAGTTCGGCGTTTTTTTATTCCTGTTTAACAATTCTATGACTTTCGATCTCGAATTAGTGCCCTAAACGTCTCTAAAATTTTAACTCGAAGAATAAGACACCGCTATTATCTCAACACGTGTCCAGAAATATATGTAATTTTAAAAATAGAGAGAGCTTACCCAAATAAACTGAGCAACGATGATGAACGTTGGCGTTGACAGGGGAGGTCCCAATACACAGTCAGCAAAACAAAATCAGGGCTTCATTATATATAATTATATAAAAATTAAAATTAAAATTAAAATTAACCGAATAAACAAATAATTTTTTAGATCTCTACTTTAATTAATTAATTAATTTGTAATTTTTCTTTTTTTTACCTTGCCTTCCTTTTTTGTTCTGAATGCTATTCCATGAACTCTTGTCCCAAAGATGAGCTTCGAACCGGCCGGTCCATCGATGCCTGAGATTTCGATTCGAAACAGCGATTTCTCAATCTCAATTCAACATGCAAATCGAAAACACAAATCAAATTGAAAAAGGAAAAAATGAGAAGGAAAATACCTCGTGACTCCTCTGTAAATGGAACTCCGGCGAGCGGAAGATGCGTTGTTGTTGTTGTTGTTGATTCCAGTGCTGTTGTTATTATGAATCTCGCGTTTCGATTCGTCCTGATTCCTCCGTCGCCGCTTGATTCTGGCTTTCTCCGAGTGCGGCCGGAGAGGAGCGGAGAGATTCTTCTTCTTCTTCTTAATATTAATGGCGGAATCTGAACCGACGCAGGAAGAGGAAGACGAAGAGCAAGAAGAAGCAGAGGGAGAGATACTCATCGCAACAGACGGCGGAGAGATTTCCGATTTCCGATTGCGATTCAAGAGAAGGAAAGGAGTGAAGAAATGCAGTGAGAAAATGGCGATGGAGTTGGATTGGATTGAACAGTGAGAGACATTGTGAGGAGAGTTTTGGTAACCTAAAGTGAAGCAGGGGGGGAAGTTAAAGAGGAAGAAGAAGAAGGTAACCAGGGTTAGAATAATGAGAGTTAATTAACCAGGTGAGTTATGAGACTGCCAAACATTTGGCTATAGGGGCAGCCATGCTACCAATCATATTCCTTCTATTTGCTGCCTTTCCAAATTTGATTTCGTGTTTCTTTTACTATTTGTTACAAAAACAAATTAATAAACTGATTGCTAAATATTATTTTTAATCATAAATATTCCAATTTAATCTTTTTTTAATTATACTATTTCTTTTTTTGAAAATTATATAAATATCGTTCCTGTCAGTCTCAACCTGAAATTTTAGATTATTTAGGTTGATGATCCGAACAACCTGAATAGAGTTAACAATGCAGCTCAACTCAACCTTGAGTTGGGTTATCCGGATATTTTTTTTAATTATTTTTTTTAAAAATTTACTTATCCTCGAGTAGAATAGGTTATTTTTTTAACACTGCTCTCGGGTTGGTTGAGTTGATCCAACCAAAGTATGTCAACCCACTAACCGACCCAAAATTTTTCAATGTTTCAAAAATTAAATCCAACCCAAATGGAAAAAAGTAGTATTTTTTAACACTACTTTCGGGTTGGTTGGGTTGATCCAACCAAAGTATGCCAACCCACTAACCGACCTAAATTTTTCGATGTTTCAAAAATTTATCCAACCGAGATTGAAAAAAAGCTGATCTAACTTAACTTTTATGGTTTTGGATGATTAGTTCGAATGGGTCGTAGATTTTAAATAATTTTATATTAATAAATGCCCAAATATTGGAGATAAAATAAATATTTTGTTGGTTGATTATTATTATTTTGTTAAATTCAAATTTATAAATATATTTATAATTTTAAATACTACTTTATGGATAATTTTCGCTTTTATTTTATTTATTAACTTTTTTTTTAATTAAATACAAATAATTTAAGATTATCCAAACAATTTTTGTTTTTTGTTGAGAATAAAAGGTTTTATGGGAAATGCAAATGCCGACGTTGAGATGGAACGGTCGGTTTGATTCTCCCAACGACAAACCGGAAGTAATGCTGACGGTTCAACCGAACCGTCGGCAATTCACTTGGCCTTAGCCGGTTTTTTGCCCTAAAATTGAAATTGCCCCACGCCGACCCCTCTCTTCCCGTGCCTCTTCTTTCTTCCCTTCGAGCCACCGTCCTAGCGCTCAGACCAAGACGAATCGAAGGTCGCTTGTCTCGCCGCCGCGCCTACCTATTTGTTCCTTCGTCATTGGCCACCCGCACGGCCTCTAACCACTTCTTCCTTCGGTGTGAGTTCTTTTTCTTCTTGTAAATCTTATTACTTCGGAGAGTGCTTACTGTTTCTATATAATATAGTCTGTATGTGTCTTGTTTGGAATTTGAATATCTGAAATGATTATTCAGTTTACAGCATTGAAGATTGTTTTGTGTTTTTTCCTATCGAAAATCTCCGATGTGTGGGGTTTCTCTGTTTTGGAGTATTAAAACCATCATGTTGTCTATGCTTGCATATCTCTCACTCTATGAATTGTGTTTATACGCCACTTGCAATGCTACAAATCTATGTATATTTTGAGCTCATGTTGGAAGTGGATTTGCAATTTATCGCATGTAGAGTGGACAGCCAAGCTAGCGGTTCTAGTTTAGCTTCGAATATATGTATATGTATTTGGTCTCTTTGTACTTTATAACTTATTTTTAGTTGTTTTGTGATGTTGCTTATGAATTCATGGGTATTGAATAGATCTGAACTAGATGATAACCCAATAAATTGGTCTCAAACCTTATAATTCTTTTGTTTTAGAATTTGATTCTGTTTTGAAGTGCTGGAACTGAGTTTAAGGTAAATTTTGGGTTGATTTCAGTGGTGATTTCTTGCTTCAGGTGAGAATTTTACCCTTCTTTCTCTATTAGCTGAATTTTTGAATTTTTGTTCTTGGTTGGTGTAATGGCTCGACCCCTCCGCTAGGAGATATTGTCCTCTTTAGGTTCTCCCTTCCGGGCTTTCTTTCAAGGTTTTAAAACGCATTTGCTAGGGGGAGGATTCCACTCTTATAAAGAATGTTTAGTTCTCCTCTCCAACCGACGTGGGATCTCACAATCCATCCCCATTCGGGGCCTAGCTCCTCGTTGGCACTCGTTCCCTTCTTCAATTGTTGTGAGACCCCCCAATCCATCCAGCACCTCGTGTCCACCCCCCTTTGGGGCTCAGCCTCCTCGTTGGCACATCGCCCAGTGTCTGGCTCTGATATCATTTGCAACGGCCCAAGCCCACAGCTAGCAGATATTGTCCTTTTTGGGCATTGTGAGATCCCACGTCAGTTGGAGTGGAGAACAAATATTCTTTAGAAGAGTGGAAATTCTCTCTAGCAAACACGTTTTAAAACCTTGAGAGGAAGCCTGGAGGGAATAGCCCAAAGAGGACAATATCTGTTAGCGGTGGACTTGGGTCGTTACACTTGGACTCATAGGTGGTTAGAATTTCCTTTCAAAGTGTTGGGTGGATTAGGGCATGATGCTTATACTTAGTGAAGCTTGTTGTTGCGTGTATGGCTATCCTGCAGTTATGGTAGCTGATGATTTGAGTATAGGGGTCTGTTCATTGGATGAGTTTGGTGCTTGAAATTTTGAGTTTACGTTCTTAAATTTGGATAAGTTAAGTTACGAGCTTTGCGTTTATTTGGCTTGTTCGAGTGTTTAAGGTCGGTTAACTTTGATGCCAAATCTATTATATTTTATAACTTTGGATACTTCGTAAAGTTAGTTCAAGTCGATTGTTTTTGTTTATTACGTTGATGCTCGGAACGTTTTGTTCATTATAATTGTTTTTAAAATACTTGTTTTAATTTAATGAAGTATTGACTTTGTTTTCTTAGGTGGGTCGTGTCAGGTTGGGTCGATATTATTTTCGAAAGCTACTTTTGAAGAAGATAACATGAAGACAACAATATCCGAAGACATCGACACCATTTTCGTTAGCTTGCATATCTAGTAAATGTCGACGCCGCCCCCTACTGCTGGCAATGGTAATACAGGCGAGGTTGTGTCGATGTTGTTTTGGAAGCTTTCGTGCATTGAGAAAACCCTTTTATGATGTTTTTTCGACCTTTTACGACACTTCTTTTGGCATCTGAAAAAAGAAATCTAATATTATTGTTAACTAAGTATGTTATAGTTAATTCGAAGTTACCTCCTTTTTTTTAATTAAGTCTGTGATATTATAAATCCAAGAGTGGACTCTTAAGGTCTCGAGACTTATTTTCATACATATTCTTATTATAAATAAATAAAAGTAAGCTTTTAAATTTTATTTTCCTTTATTAAAAATATTTATATTTTCTAAATAATTATTAAAAGATTATTGAATGGGTATGCGTATTGCAATAAAATATTTGGAATTCAGTGTAGGGCAGTTGAATTAAATGTTAATTATTTATTGTTAGAAATGTGAATTAAATTCTTTGCTTGTATATATATATTTTTTTAAATAATCTACTCAATAAGTCACTTTCATTAATATTTTAAATAATATTTTTTTTAATTAAAAACAAAAATTTGAATAAATGATTCGTAAACCAGATAAATTTTCAGGTTTCAGTCTATGAGATCTCACATTGGTGAAGGAACCGAAGCGTTTTTAAAAATAAAAAACGTGAAGACTCTGAAAACCTCCCTAGCAAACACGTTTTAAGGGGAAACATGAAAGAGAAAGCCCCAAAATGACAATATCTCTAAGAGAGGTTTCAGTCTGAGATCTCACATTGGTGAAGGAAATGAAGCATTTTTTGATAAGAAACGTGAAGACCCTGAAAACTTCTCCCTAGCAAACACGTTTTAAGGGAAACATGAAAGAGAAAGCCCCAAAATAACAAAATCGGCTAAGAGAAAGCCCAAAAATGACAATATCCGCTAAGAGAAAGCCAAAAAATGACGATATCTGCTAAGAGAGCCCAAAAAAGACGATATCCGCTAAGAGAAAGCCCAAAAATGACAATATCGGCTGAGGGAAAGCCCAAAAATGACAATATCTGCTAAGAAAAAGTCCAAAAATGACAATATCGACTCGCGGTAGGCTTGAGCTATTATATAGTCCGACACAAAAAACCTACCTAAGTGCCATCAAGTTGATTTTTTTGGGTATTTTTTCACCTAATGTCACCACTTTTATTCAGTAAATTAAATTCAATGCAACTGAAAAATTGGAACTAAGATCATTTTGCTAATTGATTTGATGCAGTAAAAAAATATAAATAAAAAAAAAAAAGCCAGATTTTTTCCACTGCTATTCATCAGAATTGTCATCAGCATATCTACCATTACCATGATCCTGATGACCTATGGACTTAGTTTTAAATTTTGACAATCTACTTGAAGGTTTAGAGGGTTTCTTCACCTTTTCCGCTTGCAACTCGAGTCCTTTCTCCGATGGTTTCCGTCTTCTTTTCGCTCGGGTTCCTCCAGCATCATCGGGGTTATCTAACACTGCAAAACAAACGACTACTTGTTGAACAATGAAGAAAGATTAAGCAAACCGAACATAGATACCGTTAATTCACATCGTTCAAAGATACACATTTTACGTAAGGTTGGAGAGGAAGATTCACTCGATCGAGCCAATGTACATTAAGCTAAGGCTACAGGAAAGTTTTTGGAGCTTGCATTACAATATGTGATGAAAGATGAATACAACTATAGTGTACAAGAAGATCCAAAAGTCAAGGTATGGCTACAGAGAAAGATTGCTAAGAGTGAAAGATGGTTTTGGCAGAAAGGACCTCTTACCAGCCAAAGTAGCTAAACAAAGACTTCTTAAGATTACGTCCTTTGTTTTCCACTTTTTCCGACACATAAGGGCACGGGTCAATTTGAGCATAGTTCATGGAATAAGGTGTCGGTTACCATTCTAAAGACTTATGGTTCGATCCCCTACTCCTACAATTTTCGATCCAACGTATAAGTTGTAACAACCCAAGCCCACCGCTAGCAGATATTGTCCACTTTGGCGCATTACGTATCGTTGTCAACCTCGTGATTTTAAAATGTGTCTACTAGGGAGAGGTTTCCACACCCTTATAAGGAATGCTTCGTTCCCATCTCCAACCGATGTGAGATCTCCTAATCCACCCCCCTTAAGGCCTAACGTCTCGCTGGCACACCACTCGTGTCTGGCTCTAATACCATTTGTAACAGCCCAAACCCGTTGCTAGCAGATATTGTCCACTTCAACCCGTTACGTATTGTGTCAGCCTCACAGTTTTAAAATGCGTCTACTAGGGAGAGGTTTCCACACCCCTATAAGGAATGTTTCGTTCCCCTCTCCAACCAATGTGGGATCTCACAATCCACCCCCCTTAGGGGCCCAGCGTCCTTGCTGGCACACTGCCCGATGTTTGACTCTGATACCATTTGTAACGGCCCAAGCCCACCGCTAACAGATATTGTCTGCTTTGGCCCGTTACGTATCGCTATCAGCCTAACGATTTTAAAACGTATCTACTAGGGAGAGGTTTTCACACCTTTATAAGGAATGCTTCGTTCCCCTCTCACGACCCACTCACCGTCACCACTAAGTAATGAACCTAGTTAATAAGGAAACTGAGCCTAAGGGTTCTTTTCGTAGGGTAGGAAAGAAAACAAGACATGAACATGGTATCAGAAGCAACCGAGCAAGATAAATGTTACCTTCCAAAGGACTTGATGCATGATTGGTTGTACGACCATTTACAGCAGCCTCCTCGGATAGCGGGGATCCGGAATTGTCATCATCGATCATTTTTGAAGAAATTTCTACGCACTTATTGTGCTGCTCGACAATGTCAGGACATGGGATTGCTGGCAAGAAGCATAGTTCATCCTGTGAAGCATCTGAATCACTGAAAGCTGAATCCTTCTCGACATTTACGATATCAACTTCTTCGTCTTCGTTGACATCAAGTTCCTTCACCTGAAACAACAAATATGTCATATGACTAGGCAAGCAAACTAAGACTCGACGAAAACAACAATTATAACCTTCTCGGTTTCGGGATTCAGATCAAATTCGTCTTCTCGTTCCACGTATTCTTCATTTTCCTCGAGCTCTTTGAAATCAGGAGCAAAAGCACTCCAATTCTCAGTATAATCTTTAGCCCAAATATAAATCAAGCCAGTCAGAGAAACCGAGACGACAATGGGATGAACGGGATGCCAGCTTAAATCAATCAATGCTTCCTTTGGACCTTCGAGGATCTTTACGAGATAACCTGCCCTATCCCAAATGTAAATCTTGTGTTCGCCTTTGCTCGCAGAACCTCCAACGACCCACTCACCGTCACCACTAAAGCAAGGTGCTTTCCAATGCATTCTAGTGATCGAATCTTGAAACTCCCGGAAAAGAGTTAAACACTTCGTTCCAACAGCCTTCAGCTTCTCAGCACCATCGAGCTCATCGAGCTCTTTCGTAATATCATCAATGAATTTTAATCCATCTTTGTTAGGCAGGAGATTTTCATAGATTCTAATCGTTCTGTCATTAGAATTAGTGAGCAGATATAAACCATTTCGACTAAATACTATGTTCTTGACAACAGCACCTCCAGAAATTGGAACCATGGCCTCTATCCGAACTCTTTCGTAATCTATTACGAGTATTTCACCTTTCGAATTCCCGACATAAACTAGGTCACCGTATTTGTTAAAGCAAGCTGCCGTAGGAGTGAACGGCTGAGTTCCATCTAATACTTTGCCACGAGAAGAAGCTGTATCGGTATCAGAAATACAAACTGGAAGTAGGGTTGTGCTTCCCGTCTTTAAGTCAACGATCATAGGAGCAGATGAGAGAGGGCATGCCAAGCAGAGAGATGGACTAGACGAGCCAGGATGCAACCGAGCCTGTAAAGGGGTCTGCTGCAGAGTTATGCGGTTTATCTTCTCCCCCTTGAGAACGTCCCACAGTGTTAATGACCTATCAGCAGCAGATACAAGAATTTGATGGCCATATTTTGACCAACAGACACTAGTTATTGCAGAAACGCAATCTTTATCTTTAAGCTCTTTAGCGATGCCTCTGGTCTCGAAATCCCAGATAACACAGCTTCCATCGGAGCATCCAGCTGCCAACGATATCACAAAAGCGTTAATATTTTTACTCGGTATTGCCTAAATGGCTACCATACAGCAAGAAAGTTTAGTAATCAGTGCATGCAATGGTCCAAGCCCACCACTAGCAGATATTGTCCTCTTTGGACTTTTCCTTTTAGGCTTCCCCTCAAGGTTTAGGACAATATCGACTAGTAGTGAACTTAAGCTGTTACACACAGAGTAAAGCTGCATATGTTTATATGAGCTCAATCAAGAAAAACAACACGGAGTAATGCATACGTACACGGTATACCCAATATAAAATCAAGCATATTCAACCTCGTCTTAAAGAATTTCACCCTTTTCCCCCTCCAACTAATCATCCTATTATAACAGCATTTTCCACCAATACATAGCGACAGGTGATAACCCACCGAATGGAAGTGTTCGGTCAGTCTACCTCAAGAAGCAGAGACTTTCAAAAGGGGGTTTGTTTACATCCCATGGCTTCAAGCATTAAAAACCCGCTTCATGTCGAACCATCAACAATTGATACAAGGAATTTAGAACTACGTAAAATAAACATCAATACGTGCAGCTTTTAGTCAATGTATAAAGGCATTTCTCCTTGTTTCCTAATTCTCAAACATCGAAGCCTCTTTCTATATTTTTGGCTCCATCTCTCTTGAGCTTGTGTTATGTCTTTGTTCTTTCATTTATCTTAACGGTCTTAATGAAGAAACGCAAGTAAGAACGTGGAAACCTAACTAAGCTAAGGAGATTACAATGAAATTCATAATCTTGGGCCAATGGAATGGATTGCGTGCACAATCCTTTCACTCTAAAACAATGTTGAGTTGTTTACGGCACAAGAACTTGGTTCAGCTTCAAGGATGGTGTTGTGAAGATACTTGAGTTAGTGACCGATTGGTGAAATAGTATCTCTATCCAAAAAAGCACTTTTATTTTACCGCCGCACAAACAAAATATTTTGTTGCAAATGAACAAGATATCGAGAAATCACCACACAACACATGAACACATGAACTCATTCTTGCTCGCAGGCATAAAAAACCACTATTTTTCGTCACAAACTTCAACTAAATGAAGGTATGAACTCATCAAGAACAATAACTTCAGCTATTAACAGTAAATCACGAACTGAAACATGCCAATCCATATATAATCAAAGACAGCCATGGATACCTGCTAGAAGAGTACCGCGACGATTAAACGCGATGCATTTCATTACACCATGTTCCAAGAACTCTTCGATAACCTCGGGGAAATCTCCCTGCAGTGGATCTTCGCAAAAGAAAGAAATGAAACAAGAACAGAGAAAAAAAAAATACCTAAAATGGAGAATTTTGGTTTGAAATTAGGGCCAGAAAAGGGGAGAGAAAGAGCAGAAACTCACCGATTATTGGAGCATTCATGGCCGCTTGCGGCTGAAGGCGCCAGAACTGAAAATCGCTTCCGCCGAAGTGAAGTGAGGTTGGGATTTGCGCGCTATGTTGAAGAACAAAACAAGGGCATGGAGGGAACGGCCGGCGCCAAAAACCCTTCAATTTATAGAGCTTTTTCGTTCAAAAGTTCTTTCTTTTTTCTCAATTTTCTTCGGCAATTGCTTCAAATCATTCAAATTCCAACAGAATTAATGAAATCAATCCAACTTTTATCGCCATCATCAGAGCCATTCCTACGTTGAATTCAGTCAAGTTCGTGAAAAATATTTTTATTTATAAAATATTATTAAATAATGTTTATTTTTACGGATGAAATATTATTAAATTTATCGTGATGTTTTATATTTTTTAATATAAAATTACTGTAAGCGGATCTTCTTCACTCTATCTACGTCCTTATTTACCTGACTACACTGTGTTTTCAATACCTTCCTGTCTTTATTTATTGTTCGAGTGTTAGCAGCAAACTGCAGGTTCGAGAGGCTTCCTTGTAAAGCTCGAGACAAAAGATCTTATTTCTAACTAAAGATAATGTTTTTGTTCATGAGATATTATTAAATTTATCGTGATGTTTTATATTTTTAATATAAATTATAATATTTTTGTTTATGTTTTATTTTTTTTAATATAAAATTATTGTAATAATATTTTTATGGATTAAATATTATTAAATTTATCGTGATCTTTTATATTTTTTAAGATAAAATTATAATATTTTTGTTTATGTTTTATATTTTTTAATATAAAATTATTGCGATAATAATTTTACTTATGAAATATTAAATAATATTTTTACTAATGAAATATTATTAAATTTATTGTGATGTTTTATATTTTTTAATCTTTTTTGGTTGCACTGTGTTTTCAAACTTCCTATTTTCGTTTATTGTTCGGGTGATAGCAGTAAATTGGAGGTTCAAGAGGCTTACTTGCGAAACTCGAGACATAAAATCTTATTTCTAACTAAAAATAATATTTCTGTTCGTGAAATATTATTAAATTTATTGTGATTATTTTATATTTTTTAATATAAAATTAGTGTGATAATATTTTAATATTATTAAATTTATGGTAAATTTGTATATTTTTTAATATAAAATTATTGAAAAAGAAAGATTATCTAATTTTAAGTGAAGATTTTTTAATTAAAAATAATGAAAAATAAGAAAATAATTTCCTAATTGAATGTCGAAAAAGGAAATGAAAATTTTCAATTTTAACTTAGGATTAAATAAAAATTTAATTCAAATTTCAAAGAGAAAATTAAAATTAAATAATTAATAAAACATTAGCTAAAATTAAATTGATAAAGAAATAGCTTTAATGTTTGAATAGGGCATGGTTAAAGTCCGTGATGAGCTGGAGCGATGGCTCTATCATAGAGCGGAGGCGGGAATTGCTTCCGGCGGCGGCGGTGCAGTTCAGAAAGCTCGTCGGGGAGTAGTAGTCGGCGGCGTGATGGAGCACTAGAACGTCCGCCATGTCTGAATCTTCTTTGTTAGAATGCATAATTTCAAACCACTTCGGAACTTCCTCCTAGTTTCATCGAAGAACATCGACTACAATCTCCTGTGCAATTCCGGCTTCACTGCAGGGCCATATATACTGCCTCTACCATCTCCATCTTGTACCGATTCCTGTGCCCGGCGGGGTTTCTATCGATACGCTGCGGGGAAATTCTTCGGCAATGAGTACGAGTGCGGTATTGAGAACAATAAGGTGTTTGTTTCTTTTGTTTCTCTCTTGTTTATGTATTTTTTAGTTCCATGGAATAGAATTTTCGTAAACTGAAAGGTTTGACGTTGATATTAGAGAAATTAGTGTCTTCGATTCTCTTGCGTTTACTCCAGTTATACTCTTTAAGTAATTGAATCGTAGGCGATCCTCTAGAAACAATATAGCCCTCTGTAAAATTTGGTAGCCATTGGTTCACCGAGGATGAGATGGAGTGGTATCTGCATATTTTTTGAGTTCAATGGCATGTGGGAGTGCTAGTTGAGCTATTCTTGGTGGTAAGAATTGTTTCAATTTTGGTGAGGAAGGAATGTTCTGTAAAACTTGTTGCAGTGAGGACAAATTGGAAGTATTTGTGTAACTGCCCAGCCTACTGCTTCAAGATATTGTACTTTTTGAATTTTTTCTTCATGGACTTTTCCTCGAGGTTTTAAAACGTGTATGTTAGGGAAAGGTTTCTAGGTTTCCACACCTTTATAAGGGATGTTTCGTTCCCCTTTCCAACCGACGTGGGATCTCACAATCCACCCCCTGTGGGGGCCCAGCTTTCTCGAATTCCCAAGCCCACCGTTGGCATATATTGTTCTCTTTGGACTTTCTCTTTAAGGGCTTCTCCTCAAGGTTTTAAAACGCGTCTGTTAGGGAGAGGTTTTCAGGTTTCCATACCCTTATAAGGAATGTTTCGTTCCTCTCTCCAACCGATGTGGGATCTCACAATCCACCCCCTTGGGAGCCCAGCGTCCTCGCTTGCATACTGCTCGATGTTTGGCTCCGATACCATGTGTAACAGTTTAAGCTCACCTCTAGCAAATATTGTCCTTTTTGGGCTTTCCCTTCAAGAGCTTTCTCTCATGATTTTAAAACACGTCTGTTAGGGAAAGGTTTCCAGGTTTTCATACCCCTTATTAGGAATGTTTCGTTCCCCTCTCCAACCAATGTGAGATCTCACAATTTGAAAGTGAAATAGTGATGAGGGTCACTCCCAAAGGAAAGAGCCTTATTTTCTTAACCAAGATTGTATCATTCAACAGTGAATCGTTGCAGCCTTTTTAGCCAACAATGGTGTTCCATACCAACCAAATGTTGTCCAGTGAGAACTTTAAAGCCACTGCACTTGGATTTTACATTTGAACAGTATTGTAAAATTGAGTAGTTTCGCTATTGGCGTTCTTCTCGTCCTTATGCCTTTTATCGTTACCATTGGCATTCATGTCTTGAGATGACCAATACCCAAGGCCATGAATTGTGTGGCTTGGTTGAGGGACTTATGGGAGAATTGTGGCTTAGTTTGAGTAAGGGGGAGCCCTTTGTATTAAATTCCTAGTTTCATTGAACTGTCTTCATTCTGAAACGTAATAGAGACAAACACACAAGGGTTAGAGTAGGTTGTGATCTTGTTAAGCTTGATATTGGCAAACAATCTTAAATTTCTTCTTATTTTCTTGGTATGAAATTTTTTTCCTCTTGGATTTTTAGCTGAGTTTGTAATATCTAGACATATTGTTTGATTTCAAAGGCATATTTTGAATAAATCTACTTTCCAGTTTTAGAAAGGTTAAGGCTGTTCGGTTCTGTGTCATTTCAGCTTCAAAACCAAGGCCTCGATATTCACCAAGAAGCCAAGCGCCACGTGCTTCCTGTTCAAGACGTGGTGTCGGGTGACAAATGCGATGGACGATTTGTTTATGGTGACAACAACAAAAGCAAATTCACAAATGTTGGCAGCTCTCTACAAACCGTGTTAATGAGGGGAGGACATTTCCCTCCAATATACAATACTAAGCATCTTGCAACAGATGATTTTAGGCCACTTGTAGAATTTAACGATGTGCGATTCATCGATAAGCTCAAGATAAATAAGCAGCTTGCAGAGAGGGATGCTCGTATAGACGCTCCCATCCGGTCGACATACACCTCTGACAATAATGTGGATCAAGTGAGTATTGTTGCAACCTTATTGATGAATTGTACTCATTTGTTAGAATTGTCTCAAATTCATGCCCATATTTTAAGAACCAACATGTTGGAAAACTACCCTTCTTCATTTAGCTGGAACAACATTATTAGAAAATATACTAGACTGGAGGCCCCAAGAAAAGCCCTCTCTGTATATATCGCCATGTTACGAGCGGGCGTCTTCCCTGATTCTTACACACTCCCAATCGTATTCAAGGCTCTATCACTAGTTTATGCTTTTGGTTTAGGATTGCAATTGCATTCAGTTGCTATACGGCTTGGTCTTGAGTTCGACCAATATAGCGAAAGTGGCCTCATCAGTCTGTATTCTAAGTTAGGAGATCTCGAGTGTGCACGTAAGGTGTTCGAGCAAAATCATCACAGAAAGTTGGGTTCTTGGAATGCTATTATAGCTGGTTTATCTCAAGGTGGGCGTGCTAAAGAGGCAGTCGATATGTTCATTAAGTTAAGACGAAGCGGGCTCGAACCAGATGATGTTACAATTGTTAGTGTAACATCAGCTTGTGGCAGTCTAGGAGACCTAGAACTGTCTCTCCAAATGCACAAATTTGTTTTCCAAGTTAAAGCCACAGGAAAATCAGACATTTTGATGCTGAATTCCCTCATAGACATGTATGGAAAATGTGGTAGGATGGACTTAGCATTGAAAGTATTTTCGAACATGGATCATAGAAATGTATCATCCTGGACATCTCTGATTGTAGGTTATGCAATGCACGGACAGGTGAAACAAGCGCTCGAGAACTTCCGATGCATGAGAGAGGCAGGAGTTCCTCCTAATAACGTTACGTTCATCGGGGTGTTGAGCGCATGTGTACACGGTGGGATGGTCAAAGAGGGAAGACATTACTTTGAAATGATGAAATCTGTTTATGGCTACAAGCCCCAGCTGCCACATTATGGATGCATGGTCGATTTGCTCGGTAAAGCGGGGTTGCTAGAAGAGGCAAGAAGGATGATTGACGAGATGCCGATGAAGGCGAACTCGATAATATGGGGATGTTTGATCGGGGCGTGTGAGAAACATGGGAATGTGGAGATGGGGGAGTGGGCAGCAAAGCATTTACAGGAATTGGAGCCTTGGAATGATGGTGTTTATGTGGTTCTTTCAAATATTTATGCCACAAATGGGCTGTGGAAAGAGGTGCAGAAGGTGAGAGAGTTCATGAAACAGAGGCAGCTCGCTAAAGTTCCTGGTTATAGCTTGGCAACAAAATTGGATTGAAGTGTTTCTGTTAGATTTTGGTCATAATTTGTTACTGTTCTTCATAGTGATTCTTTGATAATAATTTTACAGGTTTTTTTAGCCGTTTCTGTAACGATCCAAACCACCGCTAGCAGATATTGTTTTCTTTGGACTTTTCTTTTCGGGCTTCCCCTCAAGACTTTAAAACGCGTTAGGGGAAGGTTTTCACACTCTAATAAATGGTGTTTTGTTCTCCTCCTCAACCAATGTGGGACATCACAATCTACTCCCCTTTCGAGGGCAGCGTCCTTGCTGGCACTCATTCCTTTCTCTAATTAATGTGGGACCTCACCAAATCCACCCCTTTCGGGGCCAGCATCCTTATCGGCACACTGCTTCGTGTCTATCCCCTTCGGGGAACAACAAGAAAGCTGGCACATCGTCCAATGTCTGGCTTTGATACCATTTGTAACGGCCCAAACCACTGCGAGCAGATATTGTCCTCTTTGAGCTTTCCCTTTCGAGTTTCTCCTTGAGGCTTTAAAACGCGTATGCTAAGGAAAGGTTTTCACACCCTTATAAAGGGTGTTTTGTTCTCCTCCCAACCAATGTAGGACATCACAATTTTTGTGTAAATTATTGTCTTTATCTTGACTTGGAAGACTAGTGCAGCAGCCGTGATCGTCTCGAGTTGATTAACTTTAGGCTAAATTATAAGGTTAGTCTATAAAGTTTTGTGTGTGTAATAGGTCCATGAATTTTAAAGTGTTCAATGAGGGATTAAAAGCTCACTTTTGTGTCAAATAAGTTTTTGTGGGACTCGATATTTTTGAAATTAATGAATTTATTAGGTATAAAATGAGATCTTATCTTTGTTGTTTAAAGTAAAATTGGAAATTTATGAATTTATTAAATATAAAATAAAAGTAAAATTGAAAATTTATGAATTTATTTGAAGTAAAATTGGAAATTTATGAATTTATTAAATATAAAATAAAAGTAAATTTGAAAATTTATGAATTTATTAAATATAAAATAAAAAATTAAGTTGAATTTTTTATACATTTACTTGATTAGTCCTTAAATTAAATTAAATTATTTTGTGAATATTTGTAAATATGGAGATTAATCTATATTAAAAATAATTATTAATCAAATTAAGTTTAAATTTTAATCTTAATTATTGTGGTCAAATGATAGTTAATCCTAATTTTAAAATTTTTGTATTAGAATATATTATTATTATTATTATTATGTTTTTGTAATAAAAAAAACCTACATGAAAATAAACTATTTTAAAGAATAAAATTGAAATGGAATATTATTATTATTATTATTTATTATTATTATTATTATTATTATTATTATTATTATTATTATTTGTAATAATTGAAATAAAATAATAGTAAAGAGTTATTAATTAAAAGGAGTATAAAATGAAATTTGAAAGAAAAAAAAAAAACTACTTAAATAGCAGTCTTGGACATGGAGGCTTCAGGTTGAAAACTGAAACTGAAGGGAAAACTCGCTTCGAGCAGACGCCCTAAAGAATGGAAGATTTTGATAAGAAGCTCTCTCTGGCTGAGCAAATGGAGGAAGACGGAAGAACCTCTGGCGATTCTAGCGGTTCCTCCAACACTCTCACTTTGCTCCGCAAGTTTCTTGAAATTCAGCAGCGTAGAGCAGAAGCTTATGCCAGGCTTAAGAGGTATCATTGATTTGATTTTCGTTTGAAACCTCGATCATTGTGTTTGGATAATCGATGACGAATTGATGACTCGAGTAATGTGTATGCGTATTTCTGTTATAGTTCTTGTCCTAGAACGCGTTGTCGATGCATTTTCTTTCCTGTTGATTCCATATGGATCGATCATTGGAAAATCTAGCAAAAAGAATTTTTGTTAGATCTAAATTAACTTAGTTACAAGGTTTCGAGCGTGTTGCTGCTACTTATTTAAAACAAGGCGGATTGAATTTTGCAAGTCTTCATTATTCTGTTGATTCGCAGGGGTTTCGACGAGTATATGACTTCAGGAAGGGAGATATCTTACCAACAGCTTTGCGGTGAGATCACTGCAGAATTCAGTAATTGCTCCAAACAAGTTCGTTTTGCAATTTCATAGCATTTCAGTTAGGCGTAGTCTTCTTTGAGCTTCCTTCTGAGGTTTTACTTTTTGGACTATGGACTCTCTCTTGTTGTAGGTCATTGACATTGAGTCGAACTTCTGTAGTCCAGATCATGACAGGATCGAGTTAGCCAGCCTGCTTAGATCTGTTCAAGAACAAGAAAAGCAGAAATTGCATCTGGTATGCCTCCTCCAGGAAACTCTCTAGAATGCTTTGGTTATATTTTTTAAGCACCTTTTCCTTCTCTGCACTGAATAGGTTTGACGAGTAGTATTATTCCAAACCTGAAAATATATGACGTGCTTCACAGAATTCCAATTGGTCAGTTAAACTTGTAATTATAAATTTTGTAGGATCAATCAGTATATGCTTTGGAAACTTGTAATTATAAATTTTGTAGGATCAATCAGTATATGCTTTGGAAACTTGTAATTATAAATTTTGCAGGATCAATCAGTATATGCTTTGGAAACTTGCAATTATAAATTTTGTAGGATCTATCAGTATATGCTTTGGAAACTTGTAATTAAAAATTTAATAGGATCAATCAGTATATACATTCGAAAATAAGGCATAAGTTTTTATCACAATGAGACAAGCCTCAAGGCGTAATAATTAAAAGACTTTTGAAACATTGTTCAGATTAGAGACATGGAGTATGGATAAATCTGGATCATGTAAAGCATTCTTACCTTCTCTTGATTCTAGAAAATTAAAGAAAGATGGCCATTCAGTAGCAACCTTGATTCTAGCATTTTCGAGTGAAGATGAGCATTCCATGGTTGCTACATGTAAAGTCACAAAGTTGTAACGGCCCAAGCCTACTGTTATCCTCTTTGGGCTTTCCCTTTCGGATTTCCTCTCAAGGTTTGTAAAACGTGTCTGCTAGGGAGAGGTTTCCACACCCTTATAAAGAATGTTTTGTTCTCCTCTCCAACCGACGTGGGATCTGACAATATTTCACTATTCTTGTCTTTTTGTTAATTCCTTTAGATGTGGTGCACTTTGTATTACAACAAGGCTACTCCACCTTTGAAATTCCTTCTCGAGTTGTCTTAAAAGCTCTGATTAAACGTCGAATGAGTAGCAGACAATAATGTGTAGAGTGATTTCCTTTCTTGGATTAACTTCTAGAAATGCATTTTATTGAAATAAACACCAAAGTCAGCTCCATGTAGTTCAGATTCTCTTCTCTCAACCACTTCCCTTACTTCATCTCCTAAGCATTACATTATTCTGGCTAGAATTCTTTTTAAGATAAAAAAAAGAAAATAGGTCAGTGGAAAGTTGTTCCTGCTTATGTCCTAAACATGTTTGTCTATCAAAATAGCATTACGTTTCATATCTTGAATCTGCAAGGTCCTCAGTAGTGGTACATATAGCTTATCCTTCAATGCTTTACACAGTTGTCTAATGCCATTTCCAATGCTAAAAAACAGTACCAGAAGCCTGCTGATCATCTATTAGTTAGTTAATTTGAAAGCTGAGAATGCATACGAATAAGCAAACGATGAGATAAGACACGTTACCGCGTGTTTGTGTTGCGGGTGGGTTTTCTTGGACATTGAATGAGTACTTTTGCTAGATAGGAACCTCACCGTATAAAGTTCCGGAGTTGAGAGTTCCTGCCATCATCTTTTCCTAACAATTATTCCTTTTTATAGACAGCACAAATTCAGTTATTGAAGAAGGCTGGTCGCCCATCGGAGCGCTTGGTGAGCCACGAGAATTGCAGATTCAAGACACCTCGAGAGCACGAGTGTGTGCATGTCCACGAGATAACTGAAGCTTCGGGTACCGAGGAAGCAGAAGCAGATGCCGAATATGACAATGCTCTCAAGGAAGCAATCAAAGGTGTGCAAGAGGCTGTGACGACCATAAATGAGCACATGGAGGAAGTGAGATATGAGATTGCAGCTCTTGAAGATAAGTAATCTTGTGACATATGTATATGTTCATTGGTAACATGTTCTTGCTCTGCAATTGAATTGGTTATTGAAATGTACCTGTAAAGATACACAGAGTTGGTTCTTTACTAACGTGCATTCGCTCGACGTAGGGATAAAGCGAAAAGTTTACTTTCTTCGTGTTTGGCTCGGTATGTCGCCATCTTTTACGAGATATATATCAACTGAATTCTCAATTTTTAGCCCCAATTTTTATGTCTACTTTAGATTGGAAATAAAGCAGGGACAGGTAATAGACGTGGGAGAAGGTGAAAGGGTGGTTCAAGCCTGCAAACCCTTTATACATAGGCTTTTGCTGCATACGGTAACAGATCCATCTCTCTACAGCTTTTACTATTGTTCTCTATACATGAGAAAAATCATTTTCGATAAATCCTAAAAAGAGATTAATAGAACGAATCACACTTTTACTACTAAACTATATCTGCTACAATGCAATTATTGTATATAAATTGGCTACAATGCAATTATTATATATAAATTGACCTTGACCTTTTGTCGATGACAACAATAAGTCGTGGTAATAAATAATAAAAAGATCGGATAAAAAAAGAATCATGAAAATATGACTTGATTTAATCGGTCTCCACCCATGAACAGTAATTAATCAAAATTAATTTAATGGTATTTAAATAACATTTTGATTTTTAGTAATTAAAGATATGATTTTTTGAATTATGATAAAAGTGATTTTAATCCAATTAACAAACTTCATCCAAAACTTGCCCAAATGTAGGTTGAAACGAGTTAATTTGATTGAATTCAATTTTGCGTAGTTTCAATCGTTAAGACTGCCTCTAGATCAAGGCTATGATGACAAGGAACGAGGTACATTGTAGCATTTGGTCTAAAAACTTATATTTACAAAAGAAATCACTTTCGATTTTTATCTACCATCCTATATCTTTCTCTAAAAATAAAAATTAGTCTCTAATATTTATAAAAGGGTTTTAATTTAATCATCGTACATACCCTGATACATAATATTAGTAAAAATTTAGAGAAAAATTAGAAATACTTTAATTTTTTAAAAAAAATTAATATTTTTAATGTCTTATTTAATCCAAAAGGAGTTGACAGAATTTTGATTTAAGGTAAAATTGACCAATTATTTCCATGGAACATGACATCCAACTGAACCAAATTTACTAACCGGAGTCGAGTCGAGTCGATTCAGTTCAGTTCTTCAATTTGGTTCAATTGTCCACATTTCGTCCCAACAATCCGATGTCGTCGACTTCGAATGGGCAACGGCCAGATCATACCTAAGATCCAGCCATCACAATTGGCCAATTTCAATTTCGCACAATTCTATGGAATATACATACCAACAGCTTAACCAATCCAATACATTACAATACAATAAAATTATCACATAGAAAGTATATACCTTATTGACGACATTCAGATAATAGAAGCATAATAGGAGGAAGTTGCAGAAGAGCTTACACCGCAGAGTAGTATACTTCCCGACTCTATTCGGTTTCTGAAAACAAGTCGATCGAACAACAGGCTTTCACTTGCCTTCTCCATATTCCTATCGTTCATAATAATATCGCACTGCTTCTTCATGCTTACAACCCTCGATTTATTACCATCTTTCTCGCACTTCTGAATGTACTTCCCAATGTCCTGTTGGATTATTCCATACGTTTCTTGTGGTTTATTACTGAAGGAGAACTGAGATTTGCTGAGATTACTGCTTCTGTAAGATGTCTGTCCTAAATTGTATTGCTCGCTCTCAGATGCAGTTTCAATTGCTGCTGATTCCTGAAACTGCAAGCATTCGATGTGGGAAATCTATTAGCGACTCGACGTCCATCACAACCAATTATTAAAAGCAGCAATTCGACGATGATAGGAATGTTATATTACAGGATGTATCAGAGATTGGTTAGGAACTTTATAAGTTTGCATTGTAAGTGTAGAACAATTGTTCGACCTCGTGATCTATCAAGAACGCACTTCAAACATTGAATGGGGATTTTTAAATACTGGCCCCAACTGTTAGCTTGAGCATAGCACTCGTGAGGTAATTGGCTGAGAGAACTAAAAGGGGGAACTTGGAGCAATGGTTGAAAGTGGAAACTCATGCTATAATGGGACGTGAGAAATGAAGATTGGAAAAGTGGTGTTAGGTTTCATGTAAATTCCCTTGTATGATATCTTGGTCCCCGGATATCACCTACTTTGTTTGAGAGCAAGTATGCAAAGAATGTCTTATTCGAACTCTCAAACTTGCTTGGTTTTAAGGTTTTATGATCAAGTTTGAGTTAGAAATCGGGACAGCTTTCTCTATCAAAGTTGGGCAACCGATCGTTTTTGTGAGATTCCACGTTGGTTGGGGAGGAAAAAAAACATTTTTTATAAGGTGTGGAAACCTCTCCCTAGTAGACACATTTTAAAAACCTTGAGGGAAAGCCCGAAAGAAAAAACCAAAAAAGGACAATACCTGCAAACGGTAGACTTGGGCTATATTACAAATGGTATCAGAGCTAGACACCGGATGATGTGCGAGTGAGAAGGCTGAGCCCTAAAGGGGGTGGACACAAGACAGTGTGCCAGCAAGGACGTTGGGATAGATTGGGGGGTCCCACATCGATTGGAGAAGGGAACGAGTGTCAGCCAAGATGCTGGCCCCAAAGGGAGTGGGGATTGTGAGATCCCACGTCGGTTGGCGAGGAGAACCAATCATTCTTTATAATTTGGAAACCTCTCCTTAGTAGACGTATTTTAAAAACCTTGAGGAAAAGGTCGAAAGGGAAAGCCTAAAAAAGACAATATAGGCTAACTGTTTTTGTGTCCTGTAGGCGCCTTACAAGCTCCCACTATTATGATAGAAGATTCTTAGTATCGTCATCCTCGGCACTCTCTACCCTAGAAACGTGAGGAGTTTTCTCATGTTTAAAGTTCTTCCTTTCAAAGGGTAAAGCTACTATTTCCTGGCTTAACACGGTCTTACAACCTCAAGAAGAACTTATTAAGGGATGGGAGCTGTTAATGAGATAAAAGAGGATATTATTGATTATACTATCCCTCTTCAGAGGGCTATTATAGGCTTTTCTTAGCAACTATTCTCTCCCTTTCAGTCAGTCCTGTCACCAGCATTTCATTAACCTAATAAAATGCCTAGTACACATTGGCACCAATAAAAAGGAAAGAAGTTCATGATATGTGATTCGCAAGTGAATCAAATTGTCAAAGAAAAAAATGCTCAAATCATGACTAAATCACTTGGAACTTGCCTGGGGGGTACCATCTAGCACCTGGGTAGTGGAAGAAACTTGGTGAATTGGTGGGGGGGTTTCTTCCATTGATGAGAAATCAGAACCATCAAATGTTGATAATGATACACACTCATCAAAATATGCCAAGGCATCATCAGTTAGACGTTTTGACATCCTTCTTCTTTCAATGCTAGCCTGTTTTGAAATTGAACAATTGATCAATTTCTCTGTATCAGAATGGCAAGCTGCCATTCCTGTATGCAAGATATCCATCAGAAAGACCACAATGTAAACATGCTAAATTCATAATGGGGGAAATCAATCCTTCAATCATTTGTTTATGGTAATTGCTCAGTCATCATATGATCTCTCTATCATAAATCAATTATTTCTATAACATTCAGATCACTCTTTCTTCGCTACCCTATTGGAGACATGGACATAAAAGAACAATAAGATTCTTTTGTGACAAGTATATGGACTTTGTACGTGTTGGGGAAATTTTACTTTTTTTCCATTAGATTGCAATTTAAAGGTCATAGAAAGCTATTGTCTCTTTTGTATTTACAGGAGAGACTTTCTAACACCAAAGAGAACCCATGAAAATAATAAATTACTACGTTTCCAGCCTTTTTTTTGTTTTGATAATACTTTTAAAAATTGTTATTGCATTTATAAAAAAAAAAAAAAAACACAAACGAACAAACTAATTTTAAAGATTACTTCCAAATAACCCCATAGTCTTTGGGGCAGGTGAAGTATCCAAATTCAGAAGGAAAAATATTCAGCATGTTAAAGAATGAAACCCATCAGGAGAAGTTTAAACAGATTATGCCAAAAGAAGGTACTAAGTTGATGTAAAATTGATGAAGAAACTAAGGGAGCATACTTTTCGTCTCATAGAAGTCTTAGGAGCCGGTATTACTTCCCGTAAAATTCTACTTAGCTCTAATCCACGCTGCTCCTCTACTGCCAAGTCTGCTCGAAGTTTTCTAGCTCGGTCTTGTGACTACCAGTAGAAGAAGAATATATTAATTTCTTGTTGTCAATGATGTAATTGAAGTTGAAAACTTGAATGATAAAAACAAAATAATGCAGAAACACAAAATATAAAGCAAATCTGACTGAAGGAAGAATCATAAACAGAGAAAGGGGTTGTCAAAGTTAAACAGCACAATGGACAAGCAAGTACTACCAGCTCAAGCTTCTTGGAATACTCGCTTCTCAAGTCCATCACCATTTCAACTGCTCCTGGATTCACCAATTCGGAAGGAATGTCAATATTTGAACTTCCTACAGCATCAGCACCACTTTGTGAAGCCTGAAATTACAAACCATGACAGAATGGAAGCAAATTGTCTTATTAACATATTTGAAATTTAGATATGTCATGTTGTACAATATAAACGGACATCTCATTCCAGGAATAAGTCATTTATACATGCAAGAAGATTATAGAGAAACATTATTAGTTAAACAGAAGCAAATAATCTAATCAACTATTCTTGTTCCTGATTTCTTTTATAAGAAACACAGCTTTTATCGAGAAAAAATAAAAGAATAAAAGGACATCCAAAAAACCAATCTCACAAAAGGTAAAAGGTTCCAATCAAGTAAAATAAAACCAAACATGGAATTACAAAAGAGGTACTTTGGCGAAAACAAGTACAAATAAAAAGGCATACATAAATAGAAAAGCTAACAAAAATGTTCAGACAACCCCATGAAACTACTGCCCAAACAAGTTACTCTACCCTGGCCATCGTGTTTTGTGCCAAAGCATCGGACCATCTCTTTTTCCCTTACGGTTCAAGAGGCTTGAAAATTACTTGTAACTACAATTGAGGGATGGATAGATTCGCAAAGACCAATATTATGTGGGAACTTCTTG
Source organism: Cucurbita moschata (assembly GCF_002738365.1). NCBI lineage: Eukaryota > Viridiplantae > Streptophyta > Magnoliopsida > Cucurbitales > Cucurbitaceae > Cucurbita > Cucurbita moschata. The sequence goes on from NW_019268527.1 coordinate 3,524,999, forward strand.
AAAAGGAAGGCAAAAATTCTATGGATTTTGGTGGTGAAGGTCCTGTTTGGGGTTTATGGTTAGAGAGAAATAATGTATCATTCAAGAACAAGCAAAACTGTGAAGAAGCTTTTGGCCAAGCAACATTCGTAGTTCACTTGATATTCCACACTTGATAACACTTTCGTCACTTCCTTACTCGCGGAAGATTGGATTGACAGAATCACGAGTCAAACTATACTGTGTTACGATCACCTCATATTGATAATAAGTCCAGAGAAAAATTTGAAATGCCACATGTCCTTTTCACTAAGTTGTTGAAAAGAGTTTCTTGGGGAAGAAAAGCAAATGACGTTATTCATATTCTTATGATAGTACCCAGAACATTAACAATGCCTACAAGAGTCTCGAAGTTAAAAGAACAATTGAAGTAAAAAAACATAAACATCAGCAAAAGATCAAAACTTACATTGAGAAGATCATTATGAATATCTTGGACAGCACGTCTAACTTCGTATTGAATAATGTCATATATGTCACTAGCACTGGATTGCCCTTGCAAACAATCCCCCTTCATTGACTATGAAAGGAATGCAAATTATGATTAAACGACTAAAACAAGGCTTGGCATGAGTAAATTCAAACTGAAATAACCAAAAATTGACATTGCTCACCTTCATTTGCTCACAAACTGCTCTTATAGTTTTCTCTTCAGCTTCAGATAAAGAACTAGCGGTGGACAGCCTATCCTCAAAACTACAAGACTGAACTTGTTCCAACACTTAGTCACAATGTAGCACAGGAAAGATCTTATAGAATTCAAAGAAGAATTAACAGAGGCCTTGAGATCTCTTACCACTGATACATCGCAGTTATCCGATAAATCGAAGGGCGAAAGTTGACTGGATCGAGTCTGAAGGCCTTTCGATCGCTGCAAAGCATCTGAACTACTTCTAACTGAACCACCCTCTCTCCGACCACGAAGAACAGAATCTGGAGTCTTTCTACTATTGGATTTCGTACTGTAACAATTCTCTCTCTCAGCCTCACTCTTAATATCAGAAAAAGGATATGAGAATTAAGTTCTAGTTCAGCTAAAAGTGTCTAAACCAAGACGAACAGACAATGAAGCATGGAATAAATTTTATGTCTAACCTCAGAGTTCACAACGGACTGCGATGAAACGGTATATCGAGACACAGACGCCGAACGGTCCCGCCGCTCAGCACCTACCCTCGATAAGCTTCGACAACCGGTTTTCCTGTTTCCTGAACCTACACTTCCAGAATCAGAATTTCTCGACACAGATCGTCCCCTCGTACTCTCAACACCACCGCAACTCACACGTTTCGAACTTCCTGATCTGACTCTGGCGGAACTGTCATCTAATTCAAGGTTGACAGAACGAGCTTCCTCCATCGGGGGCGAACCGTTGCTCCAGAAGAGCGGATTATCTCTACTATTCGAAAAATCTGCGGAAACATCCACTGTACTAGATCTAGGAAAAGCACTAACGCTTCGTGATCTACGCATAGTAGCTTTCTTGAGAGAATTTTCATTCTGCTTACTATCCTTAACCGAAGTTGACACGCCGCTACTCGAAGAAGGTGTCGCCGAAGTCGAACTACCTCTTCTAGACGACGATTTGAAAGCAGCCATCGCCATTACTAATCGACAATCAAAATAACAATGGAACTAACACAATAATAGGAAATGGCGAGTCCAGATGACTTCAGAAAGCATCCAAAAAGGTACGCGGTAATAGTCAAAGCGATGATGTTTCGATGAAGCATTCATATGAGTAAAATATAGGTGTAGAAGGCGGAGATTACAGAGTATGATTGACTGAAAAAAACAGAAAGCAATGATTATACAGAAGGATGCCGAGAGGGAGGAGGCGACGGAGGCGACCGGAAACCGCTCAGCTTCCGCCAAGTTTTCTTGATGGCGCCGCCACACTGATCGGAAAATTCGAAATCGTGCCAAGTGTCACGGTCATGCTTGTCCAGGGCATGTTGCCCATGGCCGCATGGCCATGACAAGCCAAACCCTTGTCATGTCTTTTCATTCTAGTGTTTTTCCTAAAGCGTATGACACCTCAAAAATATCATGTCTACGCCTGCCAGAACTAAAATGGCCCAGAATGTACTATAGGGGGATATGACTAGTCGTCAACTTCTCCCTACCCAAGGTTATATATGCTAAGCCGTTGTTATCTTTCTCTTGCTTGCTTATATAACGTCTCTTTCTAAAAATCTCTCTTTCTCAAATCTCTCTCTCCTCGTTTTCTAAAACCTTCTTTTAAAACCGAGGCTAGAGGCTTGACCGTACGTCGCTTGGCCGTAGGCGACGCAAGAACAAATAGGCTCAACTCACTTGTTGCTGGAAAGTGAGTGCCGCACAATCGCTAGTCCGCTGCCTTCGAAAGCGCGATTGTGTCACCAAGCACAAACCACCGAGACGACACGTGCTTTATGCAAAATAAGCGTTTCTTTCGCATCATATAAAGTATGAACGCATTTCAGACGCGAATTTTGTCAAATTTCGGTAAATGGTTCCAAAATAATTGTTTGTGCTTTTAATTGACTTGAGTGTAAATTGA
>NW_019268527.1:3531131-3595388 GCF_002738365.1 Cucurbita moschata
TATATATATATATATATATATATATATATATATATATATATATATATATATATATATCTAATATTTTTAATGAAATCGTTTAGCGCTTTATTTTAAAAATATCATTGAATTTTTAATAGTATTTTAAAAGTAGCTATTGAAATTAAAAATTTTATTAATAATTTTCTAATTTTTTAATTAAAATATTTTTATGGTTAATATTATGTTTATAAAATAATCATGAAATTTAAGGATAGTATTGACCGTTTAAAAAAATTCTTATTGTCGATATTTTTTTTAAAAAAGTATATTTTATATATTTTTTTATATTTTTTATTTTTTAAAATCTAAGATATTATTGAAACTTTTTAGTGATATTTTCTAAATAAAAATAGAATTCAAAGGTATTTTTATTAATTTAGCTATTTAATTTATAATTATTATAAGGTAATTATTTTAAAATAAATAAATTATTTTTAAATAAGAAGATAATTAATGTAGACATTATTTTAAATATTTTTTTAGGTTAGTATTAATATTTATAAATCTACATACAAATCTTTCTGAATATTAATAAGTGTTTTAATTAAATTTTTATATGTTAAATTTAAAAAATTAAAGTCTTATTTAATAATCAAATGGTCCTTGGACTAGTTTTTGTTTTCAATTTGGACCTTCCAATTTCAACTAATTAATCAGCAGCCCAACAAACAAAACGGGTTCCATTTCGGACAAGTCCGGGTCCGTTTCATAATGGGCTGGGCTTTGCCACATTTGTCTTGTGGTTGAGAAAGCCCGTTATGGCCCAACTATATGGACTTCTAAGTAAGCCCGTTTCTCAATTAAGGTTTTTTTTCCTGAAAATTACGTCAAAAGACATGTCTAGAGGTTTTAAGAAGGGCATTTTAGTCATTTGAAAAATGTCGTATTCTTTTCTCATTTTGAATCGTAATAAGTACGACCCAGTTCATACGAATATGAACGGGAAAAGAAAAGAGCCCAACTAGGTTTCCACATTCATTTTGTCGTGTTGTTAGGATGTAACGTGCAGACGTCCCGAAGCAACATCATATATACTATAGGGCTCCCTGTTTTCTCTCCCAACAAGTCCGTGATAGATTTCGAGTCGGGAATATAGTTGTGGCGTACTCGACTGTATATCACAATTCATTCACTTTTGGAGTTGTTCACGAAAGGTGGCATGGGACATATTTCAATAGTGGGAGTCTCACATCTGTGCGGGAGGTCTTACCAATCCGATTCATCCTGGTTCGATCCGAACGAGTCTTGTTCCTAAATGGTCCGTGTAGTCGTTAGTTGACCTAAGAAAAGACTAACGTGAAAATTAATGAGTCGATTGATCTTTAATAATGTGGCAAATTACCTGAGAGTGTCCTTCTCCCTTTTTCTCCAATACACATCGTCGATGCCACCGTTTGACCTACTAGAACCGAACCAATCTAAACTCATTCTTTGTACGTTAATTTAGGTCGATTCATAACCTAACCATAGTTATTTGAGTTTTAAAATTTACAAACTCGAACAGATCTAAAATATTTATTTTTTTAACATCAAATAATACAAACATTTATTTACAAAATCTTTAACATAAAATTGATTGAAAATAAAATAAAATATTGTTCAAGAAACTATTCAATTAATTCAATAATTTTTTATTTTATTTTTGCTATTTTTTCTTGGGCTTACGTGGACGTTAATTATTGGTCAAAAAAATAAGCATAAAGTTTGTGGCTATTAAATGGATTCTTCCTAAGGGGAAGTTTATATTCCAATAATACTCAGAATAATTAAATGATGTAACAGTTAATTTTAAATTATTATTTTTCTAATAAAATCAATTATTTCTCTAAATATAATTTTTTAATAAGTTTTTAAAATAATTTTAAATGTACTTTATAATTCGTAAAATATATTTAAAATTATTTTAATTTTAAGATATAAAAATGATTGTAATTTGATAGAAAAAAAAAAAGGAAAAGATTCCAATAAATTGGAGGGTTTTTAGAACTTTGACTTAAAAAAGAATCTTTCTTTTTAAATGTAATTTCTTATATACCTTCTCGTTTCGGTAATTTAGGTTACGAACATAAAATAGTTTTCACGTCCACGTTCGATCAATTTCAAACACGTAAGACTTTATGAATTTTAAAAGTCATTCTCGACTTTTATTTTTCATAAAAAAAATATATATATCATACGTCCTTATCATATTTTCTAACATCTGGGTTTAAGATAAGTTTCGAACCTTACTCGAAAAGAGAATATTTACCTATTGCATTAGCTATGAATTTAAAAATTATTCTCGACCTTTATATTTTACAAAAAAGTATCATATGTTCTTGCTAAACTTCATAACGCCCGAATTTAAGATAAGTTTCGTAGACTACAACAACTAGTCGGAAAAAGAAATTAGGTTTAGATTAAGGTGAATAGGGCCGTTTAAAAAAAACCCGATTAACCTAACTCAATCTATACGGTTTCGGTTCGATTATGAACTTATTTGGGTTGGGTCGGGTTTAAATAATATTTTTGTTTACGATACAATTATATATACATATATTTATTTACTTTCATTATTATTTTTTCATTATTTATTCTGAACAAAACTCTTAAAAATAATTTTTAATTATTTAGAACGTTATAAAAGAAATAAATAGATGTTTTACGGACTAATATTTTTTTATTAAATTATTAGTTTTGAATAATCGCCTCGAATAACCCGAACCAATTCAACACACAAATTTCATGGTGAGATTGGGTTGAAATAATTTACGACCCGAGTAATTAGGTTAATTAAAAAAAAAATGTCTTAACCCGACCCGTCGAAGTAATTTTTTTTTTTTTATAATTTTAATGAGTTTAAAAGGAAAAATATGAAATAAAGTGAAAAATTAAAAATAATTAGGTTTAACCATTAAATGTTGGCATCTTTTAAGTGATATAAATAGCATTAGCTTCTTTAATTCTTTCCAAAAATTGTTTTTTTTATTTTTAATTTTTATTGCTCCACAAGTTTTCATATTAATATTCCATTTGATCTTATTACTTACCTTTTCAAAATCTTCCCCAACAAGCAAATGCCAATAAATAAATAAATAAATAAATAAATATATATATATATATATATATATATATATATATATATATATATGTATATATATTATTTGTCATTTTTATTATATATAGAAAATTAAAATCTATGTCGTAATCATTTTTTAGAGTTAAACACACAATCATTTGAGATCGTATTCCGTTTTTTTTGTTAATTTATTCAAATCAAAGTCACGTCACATTTTGGGCATATAAAATTTTGAGATTCTCGGCATTCACGAGACGTGATGAATGACACTTTTCTAAAGAACGGTTAACTATTGAGAAACCTTTTGATTAGTCGAGAATCCTTATGTAGTTTTATTTTCTTGATTTCATTTCAATATCTCGTCTTTGAAATTATTTCTCTCAATTCAGCTGATCCCATATCGGTTGAAGAGGAGAACGAAACATTCCTTATAAGAGTGTGGAAACCTCTCCCTAGTAAACGAGTTTTAAAATTGACACAAAGCGAGCAATATTTGTTAGCGATGGACTTGAACTGTTACAAATGGTATTAGAGTCAGACACATTAGTCGGTGTACTATCGAAGATGCTAGACCCCAATGGAGGTAAATTGTGAGATTCCACCTCGGTTTGAGAGAGGAACAAAACGTTTCTTTAGTAGACACGTTTTAAAACTATGAAGCTGACGACAGTATGTAACGGGTCAAAGTAGACAATATCGGGTAGTGGTGGATTTGGGCGACTCAAATAATTAATTAAAATTTGAAGGACTAAAAATATAATTATACTTTTTATAGTAAACTATATTACATAATACATCATATCAATTATCATATGATTTTATTTTTATTTATTTGAAGCACACATTTATAATTTCGTATAATAAAATATTTTTGGAAATATAATCTATTTTTTTAAAATCTAAAAATCTAATAATTATTTAATATTGATAATATAATTAAATTATTCTAAACCAATAAAAATATAAATGTGTGTCCCCATCGTTATTGAAAAAAAAAATAATAATAAATAAATAAATAAAGTGCATAAGGGATAATATGGGGAATGTAAGTATAATTGTCTTAACTTTAACTTTTATGAGATGGATGGAAGCATCAAACTTTATTTATTTTTTTTTTTTTCTATAAATATTTTTACTATTTAAAATTATTATTAAAATATAATATTTTTCATTTTTTTTAACCTAGCTAGTTACGGGATTAGAGTAGATGTCTGTAAAGATGTTTATATAATCCGAACCCGACCAATTTAGAGGGTTGGGTTAGCTTTTTTATTTATTTTTTATTTTTTTTATTTTACGATTTGGATTGGGTTTAATTTTTGAAAAGTCGAAAATTTGGATTGGTTCACGGTGTTGGCATTTTTTGGTCGAGTTAAAAACGTGGTTACAATTCAACTCAACCTTACTTGTAAATATTTGATAATTAAATTTTACGAGGTTTTAGTTATTAATGTAACATGTGTGGTGGATAAGTATAATTCTCTTTAAATAATTAAAAAAGAACAACCCGACAACCCAATCTAACCTAAAAACATAGAGTTGGGTTGTAAAATCTATTCATGTTGCTCGGGTTTCAATTAGTCTTTCTCAACCATCCTATTTTTAAAATCACTCTCATTTGGATGTGGTCTCGGTTGGTTCATTCATGTACCTCTCCTTTACTCGAGTGTCACACCACACATCTTACATCTCGTTTCTTGAAGACCAACATAGGAATTTACGGAACTACAGATGTTCTCGATAAACGAATAAAATTTATTATTATCAATATAATTGTTTTAAAGACCCAACATACATTTTTTACCATTTTATGCAAAATTTTAATATAAATTAAGTTAATAAGATCAAAATTTTTACCAAAGTTTAAAAGTAAAAATTATATTTTTTACTCTAAAGCTTTATAGTTTCAAATTATAAGGTTGAATTTAAATTTAAATATGGAGTGAAAATAAAAAAATTTAACTGTAGGGTAAAAATAAGAGATAAAAGTTGAAGGTAAAAAGCAATTGGAGTAAAAATTAACTTTTACACCAAAGTAAAAAAAAAAAAAAAAGGGTTTGGGTGGATGTTGCATTACATAACGGAACAGCCATTGGGATTGTCATCACTGAACATGGTGGCGAGCTTGTCGTCAACGCCGTTAGGGCTTGGGAGTGCCTGAACGGCGTTTTTGACGAACCCCGCCGGCGCCCTCTTGTCGTACGCCTGCGTGACGTACGGATACGCCACCACATTGTGCGGTACGTACGGCCAAAACTCCGCCCTTTTTCCCGTTCTTCTCACTTTCTTCAACACTCTGTTCGCTTCAACGAACCCCGTTACCGTCACTTTGCTCTGTTTTCTGTTTATCTCCACCGTTTTCGTACCTGTACAAAAACCAAATAAATAAATAATAAATAATTATTCTTAAAAATCCAAAATGTTTTTTAATTTTATTTTATATTATTTATTAAATCCGACCTTTCATTCTGGACACGGCGTTTTTTACTCTTCGTTCGCACCCGTCACAGTCCATTTTCACCTTGATTTCCACTGTCTAAATAAAATAAACATAATAATAATAATTAATTTCGTTTTTTTAAATATTTTTTTTATTAGTTAAATTGAATCACGTTGAATTTTTTTTTGACGAATAATTGATAAAAAATTATTAAATAAGGAACTAAACTCAACCAAAACATAATATTTTATTTATTTTTAAATATTAAATTAAAATTTAAATAAAAACAATTTTCTTTCATTTTTTAAATAATAGGTTAATAATTTAGACTTAACTCAATTATTCGAGTTATAAAAATTTATTAAATGACGAATTGAATCCAATTCAACAGAGTGTTCGAATTATTTATTCAAAATTTTATTTTTAATTAAACTAACATGTCATATTTATTTAGTTTTAAAATTAAATTAAGATTAACTAAAAATACATTATAAAAAATAAATAGTTATGAAAGGGAATAAAATTAAAATAAATATATGTAGAAAAAAAACATTTAAAATTAAGAATAAATTTGGATCAATTGGGTTAATTAAAACTAATTTTAGGGAAAAAAAAAAAAAAGACAGAGAATATTGGTCGGAACCTGAAACGGTTTTTTCTTCCTCTGCCGGGAAGTGGCCACGTAATCGGAGATTAAATCGGACACAGAGTCGAAAATCCCCATTTTTTACTCTCTCTCTAAGCCTGGAGAGAGAAAAGGAGAGCTCTAGAGAGAGAAGGGTTTGAAGAAATGGTTATAATTGCGAAGCTGAGGGGAAGGAGGGGTATATATATATATATATATATATATATATATATATTATATATAAATATATGTGGGATCTTTTTAGTGCAAAGAAGGAATTAAAATGGCTTTAACAAAGACACCCAGAATGAACTGTGTCCTCAAATAATTTTAAATAATAATAATAATAATAATTAATGTTGACTAAGAGAGAGAAAATCCAAATTTTAAATTTTAAATATATATATATATATATTTATTTTTGATAAATTATAAAAGAAAAAAAATTCATTTGGAACATTTATTTGAAGCAATTTTTAAAATTATGATTTTTTGGGCGTTTAATTTAGAATATTTGTTCACAGTAAAATGACTAAAATACCCTTACATTTCACTCTCATTACTGTCCCTAGCTATTATTGGAGACCATTGTCATTGCTTACCATCTATCGCCTGCCTCCGATGATCACCGTTGCCCGCCTTACTGCTCTTGCAACCATCACATGCTACCATTTTGGTGACCTTCGGTGGTTGATGGTAGTCAAATTATTCCTAAAAAAAATGAGGGGATTATAAAAAAATTATTCTGTAAAATTGTCATAATATCTATAGTTACGATAAAAAAAAATATATTATAAAATTATTTTCATGTTGTAGTTCATAGTTTTTAATCGAGAATGTAACTCAATTGTAAAATTGTAAAACTAACGACGATATGTAACAAGTCAAAGCGGACAATATTGGTTAAGAGTTAGCTCAAAGAAAAAATAAATTTTTTTTTAAAATAAAAATGTATTTTCAAAAAATAAACAATTATTATTGAATTTATAAAGTTAGCAATAAAAAATAAATAAAAATTAGATGTTTTTTTTTTTAATTTAATAAATAAAAAATTAGGTTGTTTGAATTGAATTGATTCCATACTTTTGGGAGTTTTATAAATAAATAAATAAAAATTACAAAAAGGGTATTCCTTTATCTTTACAAACTATGGAGTTGATGCCATCCCTTACACAAATGAATTGGGTTTCTTTCCCTTTTAGAAAGGTATTTAAAGTAAAGGAGTTCAAATTCTTTTAAGCCATTTGGTTCAAATTCTTTTATAAGTGGAGCCTAAGAACCCAACTCAAGCTCGAAGCATCAATCTAGGTAGGATCTCGGGTACTCTGAAATAGTGACTCGTCCCGTTATCATATATGCAATTGTGAGATCCCTCGTTGGTTGAAGAGGGGAACGGAACATTTCTTATAAGGGTATAGAAACATCTCTTTAACAGACGTGTTTCAACTCGAGCTCGAAGCATCAGTCTAGGTAGGATCTCGGGTGCCCTAAAATAGTGACTCGTCCCGTTATCATATATGCAATTGTGAGATCCCGCGTTGGTTGAAGAGGGGAACGAAACATTTCTTACAAGGGTATAGAAACATCTCTTTAACAGACGTGTTTCAACCCGAGCTCGAAGCATCAGTCTAGGTAGGATCTCGGGTATCCTGAAATAGTGACTCGTCCCGTTATCATATATGCAATTGTGAGATCCCGCGTTGGTTGAAGAGGAGAACGAAACATTTCTTATAAGGGTATAGAAACATCTCTTTAACAGACGTGTTTTAAAATCGTGAGGATGATGACGATACATAACAAGTCAAAGCAGACAATATTTGTTAGCGGTGGGCTTGAGCTGTTACAAATTGTATTAGAGCCAATCACTGATCAAAGTAGATCTAGGCTCTCTTCAGTAGTATACACGTTTAAAAATTGTGAGGTTAACCATCATACGTAACGTGTTACATGAGCAATATCTGCTAGGAGTGGGTTTAAGCTATTACAATTAGTATCAGAGCCAAACACCGAACGGTAAGCTAGCGAGGATGCTGGCCCCTTAAAGGAGTGGATTGTGAGATCCTCATATCAGTTATAGAGGGGAATAAAACATTTCTTATAAGGGCGTGAAAACATCTTCCTATCAAACAAGTTTTAAAACATACAATATTTGTCAGCGGTGGACTTGGATATTATAAGTATTGACTTAAATATCGAAACATATAAGACATAACAGACATCGACGTTAGCTTCTTACTTACAAGTTAGTTTGACGCCTGGACTCATTGCCTTGGTCGAGAACTAACACGGACGTGCAACCGGAAGTCATATCTCGAACTCGCTTTAAATTATACGCTAAAATTGATGTAAATTTCAGAATATCATTGAGTCTATCGGAAGGAAAAAAAAGGAAAAAGAATCTAACGTTGAGAAAAAATAATAACACCGACCAAACAAATATTTAACTTTTCTTTTCTAAAAGTACAAAATAAGAAACAAAAATGGTCCCGATCTTTGGCCGAAAACGATAAAGATTGCATTTTTCTTCTCATATTCCATTTTCGAGGAGAGGATCGAAAACTCATATTCCACTTTATAATTTAGTCCCTATAATTTTTTAAAATTATAATTTTGGACGAGGATCTTAACATTTTTTAGAATTTATTAAATTATAAAGGCGTAATTGTAATTTTTAAAATTTGAGGGACCAACTCTTATATATATATTTTTAAAAAAAAATTTTATATATATATATATATATATATATATATATATATATATATATATATATTAAAGCTAAAAAAAAGGCACCTTTTGTTTTCTTGGCCTTAGCTGTAAAACAAAGCTTCTTTCAAGCAGTTTCTTAAAACAATGATTTGAGAATAATTTTTATATTTAGACGAGTCTTACAAATTAAGAATCGTTGATCACGTGACACCCGAGTAAAGGTGTGGGATCTCACGTCGGTTGGAGAGAAGAACGAAACATTTTTTATAAGGGTGTGAAAATCTATCTAATAAACACGTTTTACGTAAAGTTGACGGCGATACGTAACAAGCTAAAACGGATAATATTTGTTAGCTTTAGGCTGTTACAAATGTTATCCGAGCCAGACACTGAGCCGTGTGCTAGAAAGGATGCTGGCCCCTAAAGGATGTGGATGGTAAGATCCCACATCGGTTGTAGAGGGGAACGAAACATTTAGAGGAAGCTTAGAGCCAGTCACCAGTCGGTGCGATGCACTAGTCCGTGTTAAGGCTAGACCCTTTTCATAGTACACGTGTTTTAAAATCGTGAGGCAGATGGTGATATGTAATGAGTCAAAACGGACAATATTTACTAACAGTGGGGTTGAATTGTTACACATGGGTTGTTATGCATCATCTTTTGATAAAGTTAGTAAACAATGCAGATTAATGAGAAATAAACAAGGATGTTGATTCCCATCTCGTCCTACTAATTCGATCTCGTACCTTTTTTTTTATCGTATAATTTAAAATTAAATTATTTTTTTTATTTTTGAAAATTTTGAATAATAATAATTATAATTATTTTATTATTGGCAACATCAAAAGAAAAAAATGAATGGCGTTGATTTTAGTCTCCATTCCACATTATATGATCTATATTTAAACATCAATCATTGTCTATTTCAAGTCTTAATATTGAAGCTAACACATAGATTCTCATAATTATTTTTATTAAATTAAATAATAATAATTTAACAAACTCGTACCTTTTGAGTTGACCGAGGTCGGTGCCTTCAATGACGTTTCACACCCATCAGAACGGGTTGAGTTGAGTTGTCGGATTATTCAATTTTTTAATTATTAAGAAAATTATACTCAAATTTCGTAAAACTTAAATATCAAATATTCCCGAGTTACAACTCATCGCTAACATATGTTACAAATGTCAGATATTCTTAATCTGAAAAATGAAATAGGATTGTGTTAAAAACTCTATTTACTTACGTGACCAAACAAAATTACAACCCACAAAATTAATTACAATTAAAAGAAGTGATAAGACAACTCTAATCCTCAGGCCAACGATTCAAGCTTTTATGATGGAAGATTTGAAACCTTATTTTAAATTGAGTCACTCCACCATAGAACTTAATCAAGGCTTGATTGAATGGCTCGAATGCAACCTACTAGAATTGCATGAAATTTAGAAATGACAAAATTGATGCTCAGATTTTGAAGAGAAACGTCTCAATTTGAGATCTCAATTTCATTCCTCAACGAATCTGATTTTTACCTAACATATTGTGGGTATTTATAATCTCCCGACAAAAGACGTTGACCGGAATACAATCTCGATTCCCTTTAATCTCCCAAAATACGAAGTCAATTTGACCCTTTTATAATTTATAAGTCTTTCAACAAATGTTGATATGTTCTAGTAGCTAAAAAGATAAACTTGAAATCTAATCCGTGTAGGTTCTTCAATAATACTTTAAAATTATAAAAAAAAATCTAAAAATAATATTATATTTTAAAAAATACCCATAAAATTTTAAAAATAATCTTAACATCATTTCCTTTTATAAAAAAAAATCCAAACAAATTATTACAAATTAATTATTACCTTCAATATATGGATACGGGTACCTTCTAGATTATTTCTAAATTTTTAAAAAAATGATAGTGTTTTTTAAATTTTTTTAAAAGTTTAACAGTATTAATGATTTAAAATTTTAAATATTTTTGAAAATATTGCGAAAATTAAAAGGTATTTTTATTAATTTAGGAAAAATAAAAAACTTAAAAATGAATTAAAAAAATTATCTAGTTTTTTTTTACCGCTTTGAACGGGTAAGATGGTAATTTTGAATTTGTAAAATTTTGGCTATATTAACGTTACTTTGACTTTTTTGTTTTGAGTTGACTTTTTTTTTTTTTTTGTAGGTTTATGATTACTTTTTTAATAAATAAATAAATAAGTAAATACATAAATTCCCTCATTTTTAACCACTTTGAACGGGTAAAATGGTAATTTCAACTATGCTTCCGTTCCTGCGTGAGTGAGTTCTTCTTACACGTACAAAAAATTCACCCATCGTGATCTTCTACGTCCGTTACGCTCGTCCATTGCGAGAATCCGGCCATTTCCGACTGATAAACGACGACGGCGTCGGAGTTTCCGTCTCTTACGGGGATCGTACGGCAGTGTAAAGTGCGGCGGTGCACTGCTCATCTCTGTCGGAGGGGAACCAGGAGGTATATACTATGGTGAAATTTGACCGGGAAAGAGTGGGCCAGGCGATCATGAGCATTGGCGGGAACGGTGTTGGCCAAGTTTTGGTTGCTGTGGCGGCGGCTCTTCTTGTCCGTATTTTCTCCGGACCAGAACCTGCTCTTCTGTTGGAACACGATATCGAGCTCGAGGATTGGGAGAAGGTAGATGGAGACATCGAAGTTGGTGAAGAATCTCCTGTCTCCAGGAAAGTCAGTCCAGTGACAATCCGGTGGCGCAACATCACGTGCTCTCTATCTGATAAATCCTCCAAATCAGTAATTTTCTTGGCGTTTTCTTCATTCTTTAAGTCCATTTGTGTTCTTGAGAATGCAGTAGAGTATGAGGATAGTGAATATGGCGTTTCTCTTTGTTTTTCACCGTTAGGATTTCACTTTTTAGGGAAAGAAATCGAAAGAAAAAGCTATGATTTGCGATTCTTATAAGTTCGTTGGCCGATCTCTGCTTTCGATTGGCTAATCAGTTGCCTAGAATGACTTGAATTTCTTGGCTAAGTTCAATTTGTTAGAATGAAAAGAAAAGTTCTCCCATCCCCTAATTTACTAATTTAGGGAATGATCATGGGTTTATAATCTTGAAAGATCATGAGTTTATAATCTAGGAACATCATGGGTTTATAATCTAGGAATACTACCTTCATTGGTGTGGGGAAGCCCAAAGCAAAGCCACGAGAGCTTATGCTCAAAGTGGACAATATCATGCCATTGTGGAGAGTCGTGTTTGTCTAACACAATTTTGTGAAACTGGACCCATAATTTTCATGCTTTTAAAAGTAGAGCATGATCAATTACTGATAGAAGAACCTATTGGTAGGTGAGATTTCTGCTTAAGAATGTAAGCGGAGAAGCAAAACCAGGAAGATTATTAGCGATAATGGGACCGTCAGGTTCAGGAAAAACAACGTTGCTCAATATTTTGGCGGGCCAGCTAGCGGCTTCTCCACGGTTACATCTCACTGGCATTATAGATTACAATGGAAACGCTTATTCAAATAAGAGAGCTTACAAGTATGTTTTCTTATAAATAAAACATTCTACAACATTATGCTTAGAAGACTGCTTCATTATCATCTATATTGTAGGTTCGCTTATGTGAGACAGGAGGACCTCTTTTTCTCACAGCTAACGGTCCGAGAAACACTGAAGCTTGCTGCTGAGCTTCAGCTTACTAAGATATCTTCCGAAGAAGAGAAGGAAGAATATGTGAACAGTCTGCTCTTGAAACTAGGTTTGGTAAGATTGATGATCGAAGTTTGTTCTTCTAAGATAGCTGAAATAAGTTCTTCATATGTTGTGGATGTATTATATATTTTGAATTTGATTTACCTTAATTGACCAGTGCCATATGTTCATAGCTAGCTCCTTGGATCTTAGCAAACAATGATTAATAAATTTATTGGCTGAAATGCTTAACAAGAATTTTCTTTGCTCATTATAGTATTATTAACTGGTTGAATAATGAGGGTCTTAGCCTCTTCTGAGTCACTGCAACATGCTTTGATCTATCTTAGCTTAAGCATGTTCATGCTAATTTTATATTTTTCATGAAAAAGGTAAATTGTGCTGAATCATTTGTTGGTGACACAAGAATTCGTGGAATCAGCGGGGGTGAAAAGAAACGATTATCTCTAGGATGTGAGCTGATTGCCAGCCCATCTATTATATTTGTTGATGAACCTACAACAGGTTTGTATCTCTTTTCTGTTTATGTCTTCACTCCCGTGTGGAGTTTGTATCCATTTTATAATAGAACATTATCTGTTAATTCAGTTGCCATGTACTTTTGGAAACATTATCTGTCTACATGTTTTTAGCCTCACCATTTTATATAAGTGAAGCCTTTAATACTGTATCCAATCTTTGATACTATAAAATCAAATGCAACTTCCATAAATGCACACCCTAGCATTGTGAAATCTTGTTTTCAAATTTAATATAATTAAAGGTGTGGAATTTAGCTAGGGATTCAAATCCTACTATCTGATTCTTTGTGATGACCAAGTTTCTAGCTTATAGAAATTCATCACATTTTTAACCTTTTTTTTAGTCATGTGCCAACATGAATGATAAGGTTCACTAGTGAGTGTTGATCAAAACACTGATAACTATAATGTAAATGTCTTATAAATAAATTATAAACATGGGGCTTCCAGGACTTGATGCATTCCAGGCTGAAAAAGTAGTCCTGACACTTCAACAACTTGCAAAGGATGGACATACTGTAATCTGCTCCATACACCAACCTAGAGGCTCTGTGTATAGCAAATTTGATGATATTATATTGCTGACAGAGGGTGCTCTTGTCTATGCTGGTCCTGCTCATGAGGAACCGTTGGAATACTTCTCTAAATTTGGGTCGTGAGCTCTATCCATACTTTCAACAAATATGTTTTCATTTGAGCATTTTCCTTGTTTTCAACATATTCCTCATCATCGTTCAGCATTTTTTTTTGTTTTGACATTTTAGGTACATGCCTCTTGATGAACTTTGACAATGGTTTCTGATTTTTTTGTTCTATGATTAGACTTCGAAATCTTTTTAACTCTATTTTCACATACGAGGGTTTTAATGCTTACTTTTTTTTTTGTTCCGCATGTACTGATCAATATTATATTCAATCTTGTTAGCGCTTTGCCTTCTTCTTCCTGTTCATTTGTTTTGTTTTATATCTTTATAAACTAAAGAAATTGGGTTCTTGCGCGCGTACCTTTCTATGTTTACTTTGTTCTTGTTGTTGATCTTCTTTAAGAAATGAATAATCTCAGTAAGCTTAATTGGACTCCAGATATTGTAACTCACTAGTTGCGGTTTAGTCGAACAGGTATAATTGCCCTGACCATGCTAATCCTGCTGAGTTTCTGGCCGATCTTATATCAATTGATTATAGTTCTCCAGAAAGTGTGTACTCCTCCCAGAAGAGGATCTACGGTTTTGTTGAGTCATTCTCACGACACTCTTCGACAATTTTGTATGCAACTTCAAGTGAGAAAAGGCAGATTTCGGCACGTATGAAATTCAGGGAAAATAACCTTTTGAAGAGAGGAGGCTGGTGGAGGCCATTCTGCTTGCTCCTCAAGCGTGCATGGATGCAGGTTTTTCCTTTCTATATATGTAGCTTGCTTTAAAGTTCTACATTGTTCTCGTTCAGTAAAATATTAGAAACAAAAGCTACAAGAGAGGGAAATGCAGCCTGTGCAGGTTTTGATATTATAACAATGACCTGTGAATTTTATTTTGATGCAATCTTCAGTTTTAAAAAAAATATAGATATAAGCTCTCTAGGAATCACTACACTACTCTCCACGATGGTTACTACTCTCCACAATGGTATGATATTGTCCACTTTGAGCATAAGCTCTCATGGCTTTGCTTTGGGCTTTCCCAAAAGGCCTCATACCAATGGAGATAGTATTTGCCTCACTTATAAACCCATGATCTTCTACTAAATTAACCAATGTGGGACTCACTCCAAATAATCCCCAACAATCCTCCCTTGGAACACAATACACTATAAGCCTCCCCTGAGGCTTATGGAGCTCTTGAATAGCCTCCCTTTAATCGAGGCTCGACTCCTTTCTCTAGAGCCTTCGAACAAAGTACACCCTTTGTTGACACTTTAGTCACTTTTGACTACACCTTCGAGGCTCATAATTCTTTGTTCGATATTTGAGGATTCTATTGTCATGACTAAGTTTAGGGCATTGCTCTGATACCATGTTAGGAATCACGACTCTCCACAATGGTATGATGTTGTCCACTTTGAGCATAAACTCTCATGGCTTTGCTTTGGGCTTCCCCGAAAGGCCTCATACCAATGGAGATAGTATTTCCTCACTTATAAACCCATGTTCTTCCACTAAATTAACCAATGTGGGACTCACTCCCAATAATCCTCAATTAACCAATGTGGGACTCACTCCCAATAATCCTCAACATCGAGTCCTCATCTCCTGTTGTTTGCATCTCACAGACATTGTGGGGAGAGATACCTATTGGTCAAAAGTGGAATGCTGAAAGCGTTACGCTATTGTGTGAATTACAATTCTTTTAGTTATTTTACTTGGTTTAATCTTCATGAATTTCCAGGCTTCTCGGGATGGACCAACAAATAAGGTTCGAGCACGAATGTCCATTGCATCAGCGATCATATTTGGTTCAGTTTTTTGGAGAATTGAAAGATCTCAGACATCAATCCAGGATAGGATGGGTTTGCTTCAGGTATAATAGTATCTTTGGAGTCATTCAAACATTATGGTTACATTGCTATATTGTATAATTATGATATTCCATTGCTGCTTTTTGTACCACAGTTACGAACCAATATTATGCTTGCAATGATAATCAAAGGAGTTCCCCCACCCCCTCCCCTGCCTCAAGTTGCTAGAATTGAGAAGATTCCTAGACAAAAATAGAACTTGTACAATTTTCTTGATCCAATTTGTGGCTATGGATATGTTTCACTTCAGGTTGCAGCAATCAACACTGCAATGGCTGCTCTCACCAAAACTGTGGGTGTTTTTTCGAAAGAACGTGCAATTGTTGATAGGGAGCGTTCAAAGGGATCTTATACGTTAGGCCCGTATTTGCTTTCTAAATTGTTGGCCGAGATCCCAATTGGAGCTGCTTTTCCACTGTTATTTGGGGTTATCTTATACCCCATGGCTCGTCTTCACTCAACTGCCTCAAGGTCAGGATTTGATCGTTACTTAAATTCGTAATTAACTTTAAAATCATACATTCGTTGCCACAAATAATGATTGAAACTTCTGCACTTATTATATAGGTTTGGGAAGTTCTGCAGTATCATTACTGTTGAATCTTTTGCCGCGTCTGCTATGGGTCTCACTGTTGGAGCTATGGCTCCTAGCACAGAAGCCGCCATGGCAGTGGGGCCCTCACTTATGACAGTTTTTATTGTATTTGGTGGCTATTATGTCAATGCAGACAACACGCCGATCATCTTTCGTTGGATTCCTAACGTTTCTCTCATAAGATGGTAAGTGCGTCGGATCCACTAAAAGATTTTGGATATCATGTTAAATTTCAAAATTATCTCTCCTTTAATTCTTATTGACTTCAATGATATTTCATCTTTCAGGGCCTTTCAAGGGCTTTGCATCAATGAGTTTAAAGGTCTTCAATTTGACTGTCAGCATTCAATTGATATTCAAACTGGAGAACAGGTAGGCGAGAGCATGAATTTTATTATCTAAACTTGAGTATGAAAATCTTCACTATTGTGTAAGATACTGAAACGATTGAGCATGATAGAGTCCATAAAAATTGTCTTTTCATTTCACGACTTATTTCCTCTTTGTAGTGATCTTCTGAGTTGCTCTGAAGATATCTTTACATAATTAGTTTGTTATTTGGTCATGTCGAGTAAGGGACGGAGTGGGGGAGGTTTGCGAAACCAAACAAGAATTGAAAGAACTTAGGAATTAGCATCATTCCTATTAAGTGTTTGTCTCACAGAGCCAACAAAGAGGCTGCCCTCTCGATTGAGCTCGGTTTTGGTTTAGCATCTTACATCGATCCGGAGAAAATGTGAAAACATAATAAAACATGTTTCCATCCTAATGCCTACGCTTTTCTCTAATTGGTTGTAGATGGGGAGGCTTCTTGAAACCAAACGAGATTCGAAATGTGAGATCCCACATTGGTTGGGGAGGAGAACGAAACATTCTCTTATAAGGGTGTGGAAACCTCTCCCTAACGGATGCTTTTTAAAAACCTTGAGGGAGCCCAAAAAGAAAAACTAAAAGCTGTTACATGAAAGAACATGAGAATTAGCACCATTCCTATGAGTGCTTTTGTTTTGGAGTGCCAACAAAGGGGCTGTCTTCTCAATCAAGCTCATTTGGTTTAGCATATTATATTCATCTGGACAAAATGTGTGGATGGGTTGTAGTGTGGATCGAGGAGCCACATGTTTCCATCCTAATGTCTTCGCTTTTCTCTGATTGGTTGTAGAGGGGAGGCTTTCGAGACCAAATGAGACTATGAAAGAACATGGAAGTTAGCACCATTCCTATGAGTGTTTTTGTCTCGGAGCGCCCCCAACAAAGGGGCGGATTGGTCGTAGTGTGGATCGAGGAGCCACATAAAACATGTTTCCATCCTAATGCCTTGGCTTTTCTCTTATTTGCAGGCACTGGAACGACTTTCCTTTGGTCAAAGGCGTATTAGGGACACATTGATAGCACAAAGTAGGATACTTTTGTTCTGGTATTACACCACTTACCTTCTCCTGGAAAAAAATAAGCCCAAATACCAGCAGCTTGAGCCACTGCCCCATGATGAAAACCAAGATCATCGACTAATTGAATCGCTTAACAATGACAACATGGAGAAACCCCAGCCTGGGACTCCCCGTCTCTCGAGCGAGTTGAGTCGAAGGGTGCCGAGTTTTAAATTCCTATAAGCGTTTTCTTGATTCATTTCGTTTAGCTTAGCTTTAGTTGGTTTCAAGCTTTTACGTCTGTTTTATTTTGATCCTTATACTTTCAAACGCTTCTGGTGATTTTTTTATGATTTTGTAATGTTTTTAAGCCATAGGTTAATAATAATCCGAGTAAGGTAACTATATATTTGGTAATGTTTTATGATCGTAGTTCGTTAAACTTTAGCTTATATTGATCAATCCCAAATTATAGATTATGCAAACTCGAGCTTTTGTAACCTATTTCTTTGTAACATATTTCAAACGAACATTGAAACCACGATTTAAAGTAACTAGAAGTGTTCGGTTCACGTGCTAAAGCCAACTTCGTTAAATTCTCAAGTTGAGAATTTTTTAGTTATCGAAACTTGGTTCGATTTTTTAGTTATGAAGTTAAAGCAACTTGGTTTGATTCTATCGAGATTTGGTGGGAATTGGGAATCACCCTTTCTCATTCAGACTCCCTACCCTATAGTTATATGCAATAAGTTATTGTACTTGCCTTTCGCTTATATTTTCATATAATACCAATTTCAATTTCTCAAATCTGGCATTCAAAACTCTCTTTCGAAATTTTTATGCTCTCGTTTTCTAGAACGTTCTTCTTGAACTGTGGTTAGAGACTCGTGGCACACAATCGCAAGTTCGTTGCTATCAAAATGCGATTGTGATAGTCACAGGCGATAGTGGACGGTGGCAATAATAGTGTGAGAATTTTGGAGAAATTTCTACGTAAATATTTAACAACATTTTTTTCTCTAAATTTTGATTTCAAGTGTTTAAAATCACACCTTACGACAGCCATGCACCACCGGTGTCCACGTTCCCGAAGGCACCCCTTTCTTTCAAGAGGATTCACGACCTTTTCTACGTAATAATCTTTTATTACCATACAAACAGAAGTGACGTGGATTATTCAAGAATCAGTCGCTTTATAAAAAGAAGATGCCATTCAACTTCTATGAAATGGAGGATTAAAATAATTTTTTAAAACAAAATAAACCCAATCGAGCATTAAAAAAATTATTTTAATATTTTATATATTATTTTTAATTTATTGTTTGAAGTAAATTTGACGCTCACAAACTATAAAGCTTTTTTCAATTTTCCTTTGTCCAAATAAAATTCATTTTAATCACGTGAGTTTATTTATTTATTTATTATTATTTTCCATGTTAATATTTTATATATTATTTTAAAAAAAAGTGCGTAATTTGTTGGATGAATCAAGAACTTCGGCCAGGCTTGCCTTGCCATTCGATTCATTACTACCAACCTCGTTGTTAAGCTTCGTCTGCGATCTCTTGCTTCCCTCTGACATTCTCTCTCGCGCTCGCTACGTAAGTTCTTCATCGCTATGCCAATTCTCAGTTTCACAATTGGTTTTGATTTCTAGTTTTTCCTTGCTTCTGTTTTTATGTTGATGTTCTTGACATGATGATTCATGTTCATTCGTCGAGTTTGTTTGTGTTTATCATTCATAATATCCTGTTCGATCTCAATCGTTTCCTTGTCGATTTTCTTACGATCTGTCTCGATTTCTTAGCAAATGTTAGTTGATTTGCGCGTTAGAATAATTGTCTTCTGATATCTCAAACACGTTATCGTCATTTTTTTAAAAATGATTTTTGGTTGATTCTATATGCATTTTGCTAAACCTGTGTCCGAAAATCGAAATTCTCTCTAGGAAGAAAATTTTTAATGGATTGAGTGTCTGTGTTTTTGGACCTCTTGTTGTCCTGTTTGTAGAAAAAGAAACTTTCATCCTTCCTGTTATTCCGGAAGAAAGGATGGGATACTTCAGATTGCTTTATGAAACGGGCATCGAGTTTAGTGAAGAAGACCTACTTGCTGCAATTGTGCCGTTAATGAAGCTTCTCTGCCTCGCAGTAATTGGATTGATTCTTGCTCATCCAAAGACAAAAATCATCCCAAAAGAAACATTTAGCCTGCTTTGCAAACTTGTTTTTGCCTTGTTCTTGCCCTGCCTGATTTTTACTGAACTAGGCCAAAGTATTACGCTCGAAAGTGTTACTCAGTGGTGGTTTATCCCAGTAAATGTACTACTCAGCACGGCTATCGGCTGTGCTCTTGGGTATTTAGTGGTTGCTCTATGTCATCCACCCCCTGAGTTTAATAGATTGACTGTTGTTATGACAGCATTTGGTAATACAGGAAACCTCGCTCTTGCAGTTGTGGGGTCAGTTTGCCACACTGCAGATAACCCTTTTGGACCAAATTGTCACTCTAGTGGGGTGACTTACGTCTCACTTGCTCAATGGGTTTCGGTCATTCTGGCCTATACCCTCGTTTATCACATGATGAAACCTCCACCTGAGTGCAATGTAATTTTAGATGAAGGCATTGAAATTGTAGAAGAACGAGCTGATAATGATTTGAGCAGGCCTCTCCTTGCAGAAGCTGAATGGCCAAGCATTGAGGACAAAGAAACAGAACATTCCATGACATCCTTCATCCCTAGAATTCTCAATAGCATTTCAACTACACCGCAGACCACTTCTACTGATATCGAAATCTCAGGAGGGGGCGACTGTACTGACAATCCCAAGCCTAATGATATCGAACTTGCAGGGGACAACAGGACTAACAGTCCCAAATCCACCGAGTTCTTGGCTGAGCCGAGAGTAGTGAGGAGGCTGAGCCATGTTGCTGAGCAAACTCCAATACAGCACATCCTTCAACCCCCAACAATTGCTTTTCTAGCAGCCATCATTATTGGGCTAATTCCACCACTGAAATCGCTCTTCTTTGACTATAATGCTCCATTATCAGTTGTCAAAGACAGTCTAGAAATTCTAGCCCGTGCTACCGTGCCTTCTGTTATGCTCATTCTTGGGGGCTTGCTTGCAGAATGCTCAAACACATCTACACTAGGCCATCGAACCACAATCGGTATAATCACAGCAAGGCTCTTGGTCCTCCCCGTGTTGGGAATTGGGATGGTCTTGTTGGCTGATAAACTGAATTTTCTTGTTTCTGGGGATCAAATGTACAGATTTGTGCTTCTGTTACAATACACTACCCCAAGTGCTATTTTATTGGGAGCACTAGCCAGCTTGGGAGGATATGCAATTAGAGAAGTTTCTGCACTTCTCTTCTGGCAACATATATTTGCTCTCTTCTCCCTTTCTGTCTATGTAGTTATATATTTCAAGTTAGTATCATACGTTTGATTATTACAGGATTCATGCCTTGCTCCTGATGATGTCTGTTGAAAGCCTGATGGATATTTGCTTGCGCCATTGCTTATCCTCTGCTCGTGTTCAAACAAATTGACACTGAATGATTATTTGTAAGTTTCCCCCCTCCCTTGCTGCTGTATGAACTGTTCAGATGAATAAGATTTGAGTAACTTTTGAAACAAATTCACCCATGATGGTGAGGACTCAGAAAAAATGACGATGGGTTTTGCTAAAATCTGTTGGGACAATATCTGTTAGCGGTAGGTTTAAACTATTCCAGATAGTATCAGAGTCAGACACAACCGGTGTGTCAATGGACCTCCAAAGGAGTGAATTGTGAGATTTCCATGTCGGTTGGAGAGGGAAACGAAACATTCCTTATAAGGATGTGGAAACCTCTCCCTAACATGTGAGATTGACGAAGATATGTAACGAGCTAAAACGGACAATATCTGCTAGTGGTGGGCTTAGACTATTACAACATAGATCAAAATACATATACATACATTTCTTTTTAAGCTCTTATTATCAATAGATTAGTATAAGGTTCTATAATTATATATGTATAAGTGCAATAATGTTTAATGATAAGATGAAGCAAAAGGTATCATTGAGAGCAGCAGTATATCATGGAGGTGATAACAATGTCTGGCGTGGAGCATTGTAATGAAGGCAAATTTCATCGCTTTGTTTCTTTTGTTTGGGCAATGTGCAATAAAAAAAAATAAGGTAAAATGGGGGCATGATAATCATACCTCTTCACCAATATTTTATTGGCTGTGTAGATTTTAATACGATTCTTAAACAATTTTTCTCATCAACAAATATCACAATTATTATATCAATTCCTCGATTTAAAAAAAAAATAAAAAATAAAAAATCAGAAGAATGGGGGAGAAATCTCTTGTACTATTGAAGAATGAAATTCGCTATTATATAACGTTACAGAATCAAATCTGATATGACTAAATCAAATCTAATTCAAATAACTATGATCAAATTTAATCCTAACAGTTTAGTGGGTAATAAAAGTTTAATATCTAAAAGTCTCGATAAGAACAAGCTTTACATCGATTTTGTCCGGATCCTCCTTTTCTTCTGAAAAAAGGGACGGAGAAGTATCTTCTTCGGTGGATCCCAATGAGTGACAGTATTGCCTAAATACTGTCCTTCCTTTCAGTTTAAGAATGAGAGTGACAGTATTCTGCCCTTCCTTTCAGTTTAAGAATGAATGAGTGACAGTATTCTGCCTAAATACTGTCCTTCCTTTCAGTTTAAGAATGAGAGTGACAGTATTCTGCCTAAATACTGCCCTTCCTTTCAATTTTAAGAATGAATGTTTCAGTTTTAAGAATGAATGAGTGACAGTATTCTGCCTAAACACTACCAATAAATAAGAGAATAGCCACAGAATTTCTCAATTCTAACCCAAGGTACTTATTAGTTCTAATAGAATTATTTTGCAAACGGCAAAAAAAATAAAAGTTCTTAGACTCAATTGATTATCACATCCCACTATGTTGAGATGTGCTGACTGTTATAAAAATTAGATTTAATATAAAATTAAAATTTATGTCTAATTAATTCTAAAATTTTAATAAATTGTTAATTTGAAGAAGAAAAAAAAAGTGAATCACCTATTAAAACAAATTTTAAAATTTATTTTAAAAAATTTAAAGGGATATTTTAAAAAGTAGAAGGGTATTAATTAAATTTTTAAAAATTAAAGATATTTATGAAATAAAATATTTAAATGAATTTTATAAATATATATATATATATATATTTTAAGAGAAGATATTGTTTATTAATTTAATTTTAATATTATTTAAAAAGGAAAAAGACAAAATCCAAAATTAAACTCATAATTTCCCCGCAAATTCAAAATATAATAAAATAGTAGTACCACCGGCGTCGGCTACTAGACGAAGCCCATTTTCCTGCACCGCCTCCTGTAATCTGTCAACATTCCAAGAAAATCTTGCTTTATTTGTTAGGGCAAAGCAACCACGCCGCTGGTTCCTCCTCCTTTCCCCTATTAAATGGATCCAATTCTTCCACGTTTCTCCCCTGAATCAAACGCAAAATCACTTCCGTCCTCGATTAATCTTCTCCTTCTTCCTCCGTTTGTTTCACTTTTGCGTAATTCATCCTTCTTTTACGTAATTCACCTCTACTTTTTTCGAATTGTTTTTGAAGGTTTTTTGATTTTTCGGGCTATGGCGATTCCTTATTACTGCCGATTTGCTGCATCCTAGAAAGGCGGCTTGCGAATCGGCATTCTGATGCCTTCTTCTACGCCATTATCGTTGAGGATTCTGACTCAAGATGAACTGAAGAAGATTGCTGCGTATAAGGCCGTTGAATATGTCGAATCCGGCATGGTTCTTGGCCTTGGCACTGGCTCCACCGCCAAGCACGCCGTTGATCGAATCGGCGAGCTCTTGCGTCAAGGGAGGCTCAAGAACATTATAGGAATCCCTACTTCGAAGAAAACTCACGAACAAGCCGTCGCGTTGGGAATCCCTCTCTCAGACCTAGATTCGCACCCGATTCTTGATCTCGCGATTGACGGCGCCGATGAGGTTGATCCGCATCTGAATCTGGTGAAGGGCCGAGGAGGTTCTCTTTTGAGGGAGAAAATGGTGGAGGGGGCTTGTAAGAAGTTCGTGGTGATTGTTGATGAGTCGAAATTGGTTAAGTATTTGGGCGGAAGTGGGCTTGCTCTGCCGGTGGAGATTGTGCCTTTTTGCTGGAATTTCACCGCCGTGAGGCTGCAGAAGATGTTTGAAGAATCTGGTTGCGTTGCTAAGCTGAGAATCAAGGATGAAAGTGGAGAACCCTTTGTTACTGATAATGGCAATTACATTGTGGACTTGTTTTTGAAGAAAGATATTGGGGATTTGAATGCTGCGAGTGATGAGATTTTGCGTCTTGCTGGTGTTGTTGAACATGGGATGTTTCTTGGGATGGCTACCACTTTGATTGTTGCTGGTGAACTTGGCATTGCCATCAAGAATAAGTAGAACCATTAGAACGCTTTAAGATCTGAAATGGCCTCTCAGATGAACAGCAATACCAAGAAGAGCTATGAATTAGTGTTCATAAAACCATAGCCTATCAGTTGCGTAGTTAATTTACACAGAGATTTGGTTTGATTATGTTTGAAAATTGGCTGTTGGTCTGTTGTGATCTGTGTTTGATGTTTTCGTTAGTCGATGGTTCGTGTTCGTTGTTGCCCGTCACAGTATCGGACACTCTAAGCTTGTGCCGGTTCTTTATCGAACTCGGCCATTGTATGTCTTGAGGGAACTTTGGAAATGTGGTTAGCTTAGAACTTCACTTTGGTTCTACTTTTAGTTTTGGAAATGCTAAAATTACTATAGAACATACGTTGTGTTGAGTGGTATATACTTGGCATGTTATCTTTAATGTCATATCGTTATGGAGGTGGTGGGTCACGTGCTTCTAACACGGGTTTTGCAACTTCCGTGAATGGTATTAATGGACAGATTCCCTTAGAGCAAAGGAAAGAGAATGCTAGCAAGTTTTGAAAGACCCTCTTAGGCCATTGGTATTGTTGGGAAGAGTATTACACGCTACTCTAGAAGAGAGCAACAAGGTATTCAAGAGGATCCCTTTTGAAGGTACTGTGCTTGATAGTCGACTTAGAAGATCGACAAGGATTAGGAAGCTCGATCAATCCCAAGTATATAGAAGTTGATGTCGTTTCTCTTCTAAAGTTATAGGTATCAGTATTCCAAAAAGTCTGTTGAGGCACGCACGAGGCTCCCATAATGAAGCCCGCACCTCAAGCATGACTCTTCTTAAATTTATGATCGTCTATTTTTCTATCTACAATTTCTTTCATGTCGGGTTTAAGCCCGAAGGGTTTAAGGCCGAAGGATGATTGCACCAACACGGTAACGTGACAATGACATTATTTGTTTTCAAGATGTGGAAATTGGAAGCTGTTGAAACAGAGAATTTTATTTAAACAATTTAATTCATAAAATATTTTTTACAACCAATTATTTTCGTCGCTAATTTTAAAATAAAAAGAGCTGGCAAACCAGAGGAAGCTGCATTCTTATACAGCGACAACTGGGCCCAAAAGTAGGCCCATGATGATAAGCTTTGTGAACCAAGAATCTTGCTATGGGCCCATTTTCCACTAGAATCTTACAATGGGCCCATTTTCCTCTGAGCCCTAATAACATTATACTGGGCCCATTAAAAAAATGGTGGTGGAAAATGTCCACACGTGAGTGGAGTGGAGCACGTGTAACCATTTTGAGCTATATAAATATTTTTATAGTTAATATATTAATAAATAAATCAATCAAATTGACAATATTTTAATCACTTATTTTTAATTATAAAGTTAAAAGCATATTATATTTATTATTATTACCTAATAAAATTTAGGTAACCAACTCCACAAATTAGATTATATTTTACAACCAAACTAATTAAAATAAATTAAAAATAAAAAAAAATACCAAAACACAAAAGTGGAATAGGGCTAACCTTTTTAGGTTTTGCTTTTCTATTTCCTCCCCTTTTAATGACAAATTTGCTCTATGGCCATAAAGTTTGGGAAAATAATGATTTGGCCCCACACATTAACACAAATTGCCTCTTTTTCAGGGACTCTTTTGCAAATTTATAAAGTTTTTTCTTGGACCCATTTTTAGAAGTACAAATCATAACCCCTAAAACAAGAAATTGGGGAAAAAAATTCTTAATTTACACACATACCAAAAAATTCCACTGGCGGAAGTCGGTGTAATCTTGATTATTACGTTGTTCGTGTTAGACGAACATGACTCTCTACAATGGTGCATAAACTCTCGTGGTTTTGCTTTGGGCTTCTCCAAAAGACTTCAAACCAATGGAGATAGTATTCTTTGATTATAAACCCATGATTATTCCCGAAATTAGCAGATGTGAGACTTTCATCCAACAGTTGTGGTACGAGATAATCATGTTAAAAAAACCTAAAATGTCTATGACATATGGATAACGCTATATGTCATGTCTTCATAAACTATTTATACGACCCACTCTGTAATTGTTACTATTGATTTGATTCAAATTATTCCTATGGAAATATGTGAGTTGATGTATAATATATTTTTATAAACTTGTTAATTAAAAAAATATTTTATAAGATGATCATGTACTACTCGATTTCAATCTTTAGTGAGTTATAAAGTCCAGCATGGGAGGACTCATTCTATATAAGTGGGTTTTCACGAGTGAGAATGACAATTATAGCTAATTTAAGAAACATACCGGAAATCACGATCGAACAAGGAGCTGAACAACATAATTTCGAGATTTTAACAATAATCCCCACATCCTTACAGGTCCGGGAGGGACTTAATTAATGATTTGATCATAACAAATAGTTCATTATAAATTTTGTAAAATAAAAAACGTAAGATGTAATTATATACCCGTAAGTCGAAGTTTTAACCCACCAATCTGATATAATCAATTGTAAAAAAAATGTAATAATGCCCAATAATGTGTAGTTTCATAATGTCTTATAAAATGATGATTTTTCTCACCAAAGGCTCCCAACATATAATATAATGCATCATATTATATTATAATATATGGTTTTATTTTATATTATATGATGGCGTGACCTTCCCCTTCAATTATTCCATCAACCCTAAGATTGTATCTAACCACTCCCTTTCTCCTTTCATTTATTTGTTTTTATAATAATTATTTATTCATCCTAAAATAATAATATTTATTTTAAATAAATTTAGTTTGTGATAATTTGTTAAAAATTAGGTCAAGATAGAGATTTGTACCAAAATTAAATTTAAAATGATAAAATTATTTCATTTTTAAATCCATTTAAAAAATAATTTAATTTAATTTAAATATTATGAGTCACCCAATTCAATTTATTTATTTTTAGTTTAGTTATATATAGAAATTATATTATTTAATATTTTAAATAAATACCAAATTAGTATGAAAATTAAAATTTGAAATTTTAGTTTTTTTTTTTTATTAAATTTTTAGTTCTACTTTGGATCCATTATCGGTGGGGCCCACTGAAAACATTATGATATCATAGGTAATAATACACTGGATCATTGCCTTCTGATCATGTCCAAATTGAATGATTTGTTTTCCAGTGGGCCCCACATGGTGAAAATCTGATCCATCTAATTTGGCGGGATCTCGGTTAGTAGAAGGGTGTATTGTCGTTTACATAGATCGCGTTGCAGCCGATCATATCTCACCGTACACTGTTTTAGATGTTTTATTACGATCAAATCGAACGGTTCATAAAATTTGGATAGTTTATGAATTTTTTTTTAAAATTAATTGGACCAAATAATAATTTAAATTATTATTTTTGCTTATGATATAATATATATTTTATAATTATTTTATTGTTTATTTATTATACGTCATCTCTTAAAAATAAATTTATTAATATTTAAAATATAATGTTATAAAATATATATGGAAATTAAAAGGTAAATCTTCCATTAAATCTACGAAAATAAATAAATAAATAATTATATATTAATATTTTATTTTTAATAAAATAAAAAAATTAATCCAAATATTTGTTGAATTTATTATTTAATTAAAAATTATTTGTTGACTGAGAGGGAGCTACGAGAGCTTAGACTCAGAGGGGACAGTATCTATTATTATATAACTTTACGGTGCTTTAATTTTGAGGGCAAATTGGTAATTTCAACAAATATAATGATGACACGTGTACAAGGGTGTGAAAAAGAATGAAGGAAAAGTAGTATAGGACAAAATGGAATAATATAAGAAAATAAATATTTAGGGATTTGGCCATGCTTTTTTTTACTTAATTACTGATTTTAACGCAATTAATTAATTAATTAATTGATTGATTAATTGATTAATTGAAAATTAAGGCTCTGCCTGATTTTGTTTAACTAATTTAATGTAAAGCCAGCTTTTTTTTCGTTTCTCATGATCACTAATTCACTGTCCCC
Source organism: Cucurbita moschata (assembly GCF_002738365.1). Classification (NCBI taxonomy): domain Eukaryota; kingdom Viridiplantae; phylum Streptophyta; class Magnoliopsida; order Cucurbitales; family Cucurbitaceae; genus Cucurbita; species Cucurbita moschata. The sequence continues at coordinate 3,559,175 of NW_019268527.1, forward strand.
ACCACACTTTCATGTGAGTTCCTCTTCAGAGTTCTATTAATCTCCATTACATCGCTCTGAAGATCGTTGATCGGACTGGTACTGCTCTTCTCTGTTCTTCGCTTACTGATTTCTTCTAATGAGGTAGCTGTGATTTTGCGGTTGCCGATGAGGGGTTTATCGATATCTGCTTCGATTTCGCTTCTGTTTTTGGTGGATTTTGCCGCGTTCTTCTTGGTTTTGGCTTTATCTCACGATTTGGTGCCTAAAGATTCTGGAAAATTCGTCTTAGGTCTGCACATTTTCTGTCTTGCTCGTGAATTCTTGCTGGATTTGGTCCTCTTTTCTGATTCGAGTGTGGTTTTCTTGTGAATTTGATCGAGATTTTTGCTGGAAGTAGCTGTGGGAAGATTTGTTTATGTTATTTGTGTTTTCGGTTTGTTATTGTCCGACGAAATGGATGCTCTCCTCTTACTTAAAAGGAGGTTAAAGGTGTTTGAGGCGGATTTTGTTGCTTTATTTCTTGATCCTATGAATTGATGTGTGTAAACTTTGAGATTCCTGCAATCTTGTTCTTCGTTTTTGTATTCTGAGCTGCCACATTGTGGAGAATATTTATTCCCTAATTCTTGGTTTTATGTTCTTTATGTTGCCTTTTGTTTATTGATGACGCTTTTTATTTGCAGGACAAGAAAACTTGGGTCCTTGGAAGAATGAGATATTGGAGACTGCTGAAGCTCCAGGATCTGCAAATAACGACTCTCAAGGCCCTCTTCTATTGGCAGCAAATAGAACGAAGCGTCCGGATATTCTTCATGGGTTTAGGGTGTATGAAGGTGGCTGGGACATTGCCAATCGGGATTACTGGGCTGTAAGAGTTGTTCTCATCATTTATTTTACTAACTGTGTTTGATATATTTGCCTTGAAATCATACTATTCTATACAATTTCTTGTTATATGTTTGTGTATGTGTGAGATCCTAGATCAGTTGGAGAGTGGAACGAAACATTCTTTATAAGGATGTGGAAACCTCTCCCTAACAGACACGTTTTAAAATCGTGAGGCGGATGGTGATACGTAATGGGCAAAAGTAGACAATATCTGCTAGCGGTAGACTTGAGCTGTTATTAATAGTATCAGAGCCAAACATTAGGAGGTGTGCAAACGAGGACGTTGGGTGTCACAACCATACTATGTAGAGAGTAGGTTGTATTAGTCATTGTCCTCGATGACTTCCTCGAGGCACAATAGCATCGCAGATTGTGACGCTGGCTGCCAAGGGGGGTAGATTGTGAGATCCCATATTGGTTGGAGAGAATAATAAAACATTTTTTATAAGGGTATGGAAACCTCTCCCTAAGAGACGCGTTTTAAAACTGTGAGGCTGACGGCGATACGTATTGAGCCAAAGCGGACAATATTTGTCAGCGGTGGGCTTGGGCGGTTACAAATGGTTTTAGAGCCAGACACCGGGTGGTGTGCCAGCGAGGATGCTAGGCCCCCAAGGGAGGTGGATTCTAAGATCCCACATCGGTTGGAGAGGGGAACGAAACATTCTTTAGAAGTGTGTGGAAACCTCTCCCTAGTAGACGTGTTTTAAAACTGGGAGGCTGACGGTGATACGTAACGGGGCAAGGTGGACAATATCTACTAGTGGTGGGTTTGGGCTGTTACAAATGGTATCAGAGCTAAACATCGGGCGGTGTACCAGCGAAGACGTTGGGCCCCCAAGAGGGTGGATTGTGAGATCCCACATCGGTTGGAGAGGGGAACGAAACATGCTTTATAAAGGTGTGGAAACCTTTCCCTAACAGATGCATTTTAAAACTGTGAGGCTGACGGCGATATGTAACGGGCCAAAGCGGGCAATATCTGCTAGTGATGGACTTGTACTGTTACCGCATGTATGCTAGCATGGTGTTTCATTGGGGTGGTCATTAATTTTTGGCTTCATACCCGTCGTATCACACCGTAGAATTAAATAGCTGTAGTATGTTTTTGTTGTCATGTTGTTTGCAGTGTTCTTACATTTTAGTATATGATCTTTGCTTGTATTGGCACTTCCTTGGCATTGCTTTTAATAAGTTCTCAACCTGTACTCATTTCTTTTGTGTTAATATGTTTCTGCAGTCTGTTGCATTTACTGGTGCCACTGGTTTCATTCTTTCCATCCTCTGGTTCATTTCCTTTGGCATTGCTCTTTTTATTCATCTTTGCTGTGGATGGAAGTTAAACATTAAAGGTGAAGAATCGAAGACTTCACAGCGGATTTGCCTCGCGTTACTTGTAGTTTTAACATGTGCTGCCACGTAATACTCTACACTCTTATCTCGATGATACACTTAGATATTGAAACCGAACTTTCTTTCATTTAAAATCTTCTTTGAAATCTATTTTATTTGTTGCCTTTTTACATCATTTGGTGCATGAAGCCATCGTATTTCCGGCTTCATTGGAAATGCATCTTATTTATGTTGTTAATCTGTGAGATCTCACATCGGTTGGAGAGCGGAACGAAGCATTCCTTATAAGGGTGTTGAAACCTCTCTCTAGCAGACACGTTTTAAAACCGTGAGGACAATATCTACTAGCGGTGGACTTGGGCTGTTATATAATCATGTTATTTTAATCTCAATTATGTTTGAATTGTCTCAACTCCTTTCTGACACAAAGCTTAACCTTCTTCGCAGCATTGGTTGTATACTTCTATGTATTGGACAGAATGATTTTTACAATGAAGGTTTGCATACTTTGAAGTATGTTGTAAACCAGTCAGACTATACTGTGGATACGCTTAAAAACGTTACAGAATATCTCTCACTCGCAAAGACCATTAGCGTGGCCGAGGTGTTTCTTCCGATTGATGTAATCAACGACATTGACGAGTTAAACGTGGATTTAAATACCGCTGCAGATACAGTGGCAGAGAAGACGAGTATAAATTCTCATAAAATAACAAGAGTTTTCATTGCTATGTATGTATCTTCATCTTGCTCCTTTCAATCAAGTTCATGTTCTTTTACCACACCTAAAAGCTAACATAAATATTGTTCGTATAGGCGTTCAGCATTAATTACCGTTGCTGCGCTCATGCTTCTTCTGGCTCTCGTCGGTCTTTGTACGTAATTCTTATTGTTTTGTTTTCTCGTTTGCTTGACGTGTGCGTATTTTTAACTTGCTGGAATTGTTGTTGCAGTCCTGTCGTTCTTTGGATATCAACATGCAATGTATATGTAAGTTGTTCGTCGTGTGACTGATTTAGTTTACTTTTCAGATTCATGTATATATTGGTAGAATAAAAGTATGTTGTCATATTTTGCAGATTAATACTCAGTGGTTGGCTACTTGTGACAATTACATTTGTTCTTTATGGATTGTTTGTAATCCTTGACAGGTAAGTTGGTTTACAATTTGGCTATATCGTTGCATAGTCTTGTTAGCTAATAACCCTCATATTGGTTTAATGAAATTGCTGTAACGGCCCAAGCCCACTACTAGTAGATGTTGTCCTTTTCGAGCTCTCTATTTTGAGCTTCCCTTCCAGGTTTTTTAAAATGCACTTGCTAAGGTACTCCTCTCCAATTGATGTGGGATCTCACAATCCACTTCCTTTGGGGCCCAACGTCCTCATAGGCACTTGTTCCCTTCTTCAATCGATGTGGGACTTCCCCAATCCACTCCCATTCAGGGCCTAGCGTACTTGCTGGCACATTGCCTCGTGTCCACTCCCCTTCAGTGCTCAGCCTCCTCGCTGGCACATTACCTAGTGTCTGGCTCGATACCATTTGTAACGGTCCAAACCCACCGCTAGCAGATATTGTCCTCTTTGGGTTTTCCCTTTTGGTTTCACTAGCAGATATTGTCGTATTTGGGTTTTCCCTTTTGGGTTTCCCCCAAGGTTTTTAAAACGCGTCTGCTAAGGATAGATTTCCATACCCTTATAAAGAATGTTTCATTCTCCTCCCGAACCGATGTGTGATCTCACATTTACCGTCATCACTTCTAACTTCTTCAAAATTAAAAGGATAAACTGAGTTTGTCTATTTTTTGCTCTGTTTCTCTCTTTTTCAGTGCAGTTTCTGATACTTGTATGGCAATGGAAGAATGGGTGGATAATCCTCATGCAGAAACAGCTCTTAGCAATATCCTTCCTTGTGTTGATCATAAAACAACAAACCGGACGCTAATCCAAAGTAAAAAGATTGTAAACGACATTGTGAGCGTTGTCGATCAATTTGTGTACAACTTCGCCAATGCAAATCCTCCCCCAGGACTTCCCAACTACTGCAACCAGTCTGGACCTCCAATGCCAGCTCTCTGTTACCCATATAACTCTCAGCTGGAAGAAAGTAGATGTGGCGATAACGACGTGACTATCGACAATGCATCAACAGTAAGATTCATACAACGCATTCTGGCTGCATTTTAACTTGGGAATGTTTATGCACCAAATAATAGGGCAATGTTTATAGGTGTCTGTACGTGTATTGAATCAACATCATGACTAGATCTAGATCTTAGTCTAATTGTGTGAGATCCCACATCGGTTGGAGAGGGGAACGAAGCATTCTTTATAAGAGTGTGGAAATCTCTCCCTAACATACATGTTTTAAAACCTTGAGGAAGCCCAGAAGAGAAAGTTCAAAGAAGACAATATCTACTAGTGGTGGGCTTAAACGGTCATAATGGTATCAAAGCCAGTCATCGGACGATATGCCAATGAGGACACTGGGCCTCCAAGGAGGTGGATTGTGAGACCCCACCTCGGTTGGAGAGGGGAACAAAGCATTTCCTTATAAGAGTGTGGAAACCTCTCCCTAGAGAAGAATCCCAGAAGGAAAAGCCCAAAGAAGACAATATATGCTAGCGGTGTGTTGGACTGTTACAAACGGGGAGAACAACCAAAACATATCAGTGTTTATGGTGCCTTTCTCAGTTAATAATCTTTCTTTGTGTTCATCTGTCTTTGTTTCGATAATGATCGATACTTCGGTTATAAATGCAGGTTTGGCAGAAATTTGTGTGCCAAGTATCGGAATCGAAACTGTGCACCACGGTTGGGAGAGTCACACCGGACATCTATTCCCAGATGGTGGCTGCAGTGAATGAGAGTTATGCACTTCAGCATTACACTCCCCCTTTGCTTAGCCTCCAGAACTGCAATTTCGTTAGGGAAACGTTTCACAACATCACCACAGGTTACTGTCCTCATCTGCACCATCATCTCAAGATTGTGAATGTTGGACTTGCAATGATCTCTGTTGGAGTATTGCTCTGTCTCTTGCTATGGATACTATATGCAAACCACCTCCAAAGGAGGAGTGATGTGTCTGCAAAGATATCGTTGTCGATAAACCGATGGAGAAATACGAGCCAAAATTTGAGTAATTCTGGTGGAAACGACGAATCCAGCAACATCAAGCATCAGAAGAGGAGCTTAGAGAGGTAGAGAAAGGAAAAAATAGATAGCAGGTTGGAAGCTTAAGTTTCCTCCTGGAATGGTAGAGTGAGTAGCTATATGCACATGTAGTATATATACCCCTTTCAAGGGATGAAACCAAGGTGGGGCGAAGCGCCATTTTGGGTGGAAATATAATGAATTATGATCCAATATTTTAAAATTGTGTACCGAAAGCACTTTGCGAAATTAGATAGGTATATCTCGATATGTCCTACTGGTAGGCTCTGTCATTGACCCGTTGCATTAACCAGCGCGTAACCTTTTTTTCCCTTACCCCTCTTTTGGTTATGTCATTACCAACTCAAAGCCGTTACCTTAACCATAAGGAAGGGGATGTTGAAGACAAGACTAGTGAAGTCGTAACTAGGTAGCCGTACTAGAAGGTGCTAGCTAGTGACTGGAGTGAAGTCGTAACTAGGTAGCCGTACTGGAAGGTGCGGCTGGATCACCTCTACACGCGCTCGAACCTCCTTGTGGTAGAGTAGACCAATGATAATCTTGTAGTTATTTGACTGTTGACTTTCCTATGCAACCCGACTAAAGTCTCGCAAAAGAAATTCGTCAACCATATTTGATCATTCCCCACCTCTCTCTCAATTTCATTCGTGGGTATCCCTCTCAAGATTCCTTAGACTATTGTTCTCATCAAATATACCGAACTCCTTATTTTAATAGATGACTTTGGTTCATCCCTCTCAAGATTCCTAAACATAAAATTAAAATTTAATACCCAAAAACACATCATTCACAAGGCAATAAACCTATAATTTCACATACAAAAGCTCTTTCTTTAACTCATCATCATAGATCCCAATGATTGTTTCATTGGCACACTCGAAATTTGCAGTGATGCCAATCCTTGGAACAACTACAGAAACGAGCTGAAACTTGTAGGAAAATTGATAACTTCTATATTACAGCTTTCTGCTGAAGATTTCTTTATCACAGATGCATTAGAAGGCAGGAAAAGCTCTAGAAATTTACAAATGGTGAGTGTGTATATGCTGTGAAATGGGAGCAAAAGATTTTCATGGCTTCAGAACTTACCAATGATCCAGTGCCAACCCATGAGTGATGTTTCTCATTTCTGAGCCTGATTCCTTTGCTGAGAGTCTCTCTGCCATAGAAAAAACATCCAGGAGGCCATGAACAAGCAGCCAATCGTTCACATACATGTTAGGATAGATGACTGCAACTCCATTGATCATCAATATGCCGTTTGATTTCGCAACGGAAATTGCAAATCCTTTTGAATATGTAGATAACTTCGTGCCTTTCTCAAGATCCATAAGATCATTCCATAAGATTCTACAATACAGAGAAGGATAATCGGTAAAGTCATCAATGCGAGCGGCCAATGTATCATCTGAAGGAGCAAAGACTGTCATCGTGGACTGACCATTACTAAATCTTAAAATCTGAGATTCAAGAAACAACGCCATTGAAGAATATCCATTAGATCTTAGGGTTTCTATTGCTTCACCAAATGAATTCTTCTCCGTCATTGGACCACACCGGAAACACTTGGAATTTCAGGTCAAAAAACTTATCGGTGCCAAAAACAAGGAGCGAACGTCATCGTAAATCGGCGAGCTACTGATCATGACTCGATTCAAAGAAATTTCATGAAAATATCGGGAAGAGGTTACCGTGAGCGATCGATCGGCCAACATCGTGGAAATCTTGGTGCCCCAACGCGAGCGATTTGAGGCATTCGGGAGATAAGTAGAGAGGCAAGAAATGGAATCGAAGAAGAGAGAGAGAGAGAAGGCTGACCGGATTGGGCGAAAGCAGTATCTGAAGGTGAGAAGATTGTGATTGAATTGGATTGAGAGAGCAAGGATTGGGCTATGAGCTGGAGCATCACGGCCATGGAGACGAAGCCATTGTCGGACAAGATAGAGAGAAGAGTGAGAGAAGGATGAGAGATGAAGAGTGTGGAAGCCATTGAAGAGGCTGTGTTTAAGCTTCGGCATTTGTTTGCAGAGACGAAGTGGAGAATTTTACGGATTTGGACGCTCTTATTTTTGGCGCGAAAAGTTTGACACGTGGCGAGTATGGATTCGCTGAAATTGGTAGTTAAAAGACTTGAGAATTACACCACCAAAGTAGAATAGGATGTGGAGCCATAACCCTAAGGTCATAGGATCAAAACCCGTCTTTGATTAAATAATAATACCATAAGATAATTAACGATAATTTCATAATTAAGTTAATAGTTACATTAAAGTCGAGAAACGTAAACAAAATATGTCGGTATGTGAGAACATATTTTTTTTCCGACCTTGTTCGAAAATGTCATTGCTTTGCCATCCTCTACGAGACGTCGACTCAATATATATTTAATAACAAAATACGTATATTTATTGTATCAACAAATTAAAGTAGTGCAATGAAACATGGTGAACCCATAACCCAATAATAACAAAGGTTATAACAAAACACGTATATTTATTATATCAACAAATTAGAATGGTACGGCGGAAACGTGGTGAGCCCATAACTTAATAATAATAAAACACGTATATTTATTGTATCAATCATTAGAGAGGTGCAACGAAGACATGGTAAGCTCGTAACACTATAATAACAAAACAAGTATTATTTATCGTATCAACAAATTAGAGTGGTATAGAAGAAATGTGGCAAACCCATAACCCACAAAACCCACAAATTAGAGGGGTAAAGAAGAAACGTGGCAAGCCCATAACCCACAAAACCCACAAATTAGAGTGGTACAGAAGAAACGTGGCAAACCCATAACCCACAAACCCACAAAACCCACAAATTAGAGTGGTACAGAAGAAACGTGGCAAGCCCATAAGCCACAAAACCCACAAATTAGAGTGGTACACAAGAAACGTGGCAAGCCCATAACCCATGAAACCCACAAATTAGAGTGGTACAGAAGAAACGTGGCAAGCCCATAACCCACGAAACCCACAAATTAGAGTGGTACACAAGAAACGTGGCAAGCCCATAACCCACATAGAATCGAACCACGTTTTCATTTCAGGTTTCATTTGATCGGGAGATCAAGGTACTGCTAGGATTTTGACTATGATTTCAAAAGGTTTAAACAAACTTAATTATCAAAGGCTACAATGAATCTAAATACCATATTGAAGAAGCTGTGTGTCCAAAAGCCAAAAGCCAATCAAACAAATTATTTAAAGCCTCAGATATGCTAAGTTACATATGCTTCTCTATATTTCTCCTATCTCTTTGGAGCAACCAAGTTTAAGCTATATGCCACTTTGAAAGCAAAAAAAAAAGGAACAAAAAAGGCAAATTTCGAATGATTTGAACTCGAAAATTAGTTCATGATACGTATTTGTATGGTCACTGTGTGATGCACGGAATTGAATCGAATCGAATCAAATTGAATACACCCAACAAACCTCATCTTAGACGGTTGAATGCTCCAAATCTTCAGAGCTTCTTCATTATTTAACTTCTGTTGAGTCATATCCTTCACAAAACTTCAGCTCCGAGCTTCTCCTTGGCCTGAAAATGTCACAAATGGAAGATAAATTATGGGATGACAAGAACATTGTTGGAGGCTCTCTCTCTTTTGATACCTTTCATTTTTTGGTTTCTTTCCCTTATTATATGCTTTTTAAGTCTTTTCGAAAGAGCCAATTACCCTCTCCTAATAATCATATTTCTTTAAAGAATGTCGTTGGTGGTAATACTTCCGACTCTTCTGCTGCGAACGCCAGTAACAAGCAAGTACTCCGAAGGCACAGCTTGCAAGAGCGATTGCCAAAGCAGCCCCCACCGGGACTGCAACTGCGTTTGTTGATGTCGCTAACTCGTCGAGTGCCCCATCGACACCAACATTCCCAAGAGAACTGTTGCTTTTGTATAGAGATACAAGCATTTTACCATAGTAGTTGGTCAAGAATTTATGTACTACATTCTCGTCCCATTTTATCTGCTTGCTGCTGTGAGAACGATAGCAAGATGAGCAAAGTTGCGGCGGAGGCCAGATCATCTTGGGAAATTTCGGGTCTGCGGTTCCCATGGATTCTTCTTCTTTTAATAACCTTTCATTGACTTTGTTGTGTGCCCTCCACAACCAGAGGGCAAAGTCACGAGCTTTGTTGAAAGGACTAGACACACTGAAGATAGTACCTTGAGTTAGATGGTAAGGATATATTAAGAAAATGATACCAAATATTTACTCCAATCTTACCTCGAACACATTTCGTGAAAGTGCTGACGACATTCCTCGCAAACGAAGAAGTTACGGATGAAATCGCATATAGCTGTGAACGCAAACTGGCTTTCTCCGTCCTCAATTCTCACAGAAAGAGAATGCAGTAGAACCCATAATCCACAACTGCAGAAAGAGGCAATTAATCACAGGATTGTAGAAAGACAACCATCTAAACGTTAACTACAACATCAATAGGTTTAGCAACTATACTCTGATTTGGATCATTAATTTGTTTTTCCTCTTATTTTTCCATTTTTCTTTTCTTTTCAGGAAGCACACTGGAGCGAATAAGAACAATCATATGAAACTCTGCATGAAATTCCAACTGCATTCTCCTTAATGGAATGTAAATGGCTAAGAATTCGAAGGCATTGGACCAGAAGACATTGTCACTTTTGTATAGAGAATGTTGCCAATTTTCTCCAGATTTATATATAGGAACCGAGTGTAAATTAATTTCTAGAGATAGCTAAGCTTTTCCACACATTTGGGAAGAACAATTGGGTACTATCTGGCACATCAAATAAAAGTACGAGAAAAAGTTACCTAAATCCCCTCGTATCGTTCTTGCTACCGCGGCAGAAAATCTGCAAACATGACATTCAAAGATAATGAGAATTATAGGACTCTTTGTGTGTATGTGTGTATAATACAAGGGAAGGAGGGAGAGAATGATCAGGTAGTCAGTAGAAAGAGAAGTATTATGTACAGTGAGAGTTTCAAGCGTCTCAAACAAATGGACGTTTTGAAACACAAACAATTCGTTGATATGAAAGAAACAATCTTAAAATTGGAGGTTTCTCTTCAAACTGTTCTGTAGGTCGATTGTTGAATAAGTGCCTACCTTGATCATACGAAATAAAGTATCTTAATCATGCCACAAAGATTTCACGGTGGATGACAAAATCCATATATCTTAATCATGCCCAACATATATCTTAGGAGGTCATCTAACCCTCTGCCAAGGTAAAGATTCTAAGACTTCACTACCATCAAACAAAAAAGATAGTTGACCATGTTTCTTGTATTCGATAGAAAATGAAAATACAGTTCATATCAATACCCAGGGAATACCAGATAGTGGTCGACAAGATACATCAAAGAATGCAACTCATAATTCCAAAAATAGTCTGGTTAAATTTTATGGTTTGTGTACCCACCCAATATCCACGAGGAACATCTTTTCCACATATTTGAAAGTTTTTAACTGCACCTTTTTCACTAGCAACCTCTTCTTGTTTCATATCTGCAAGGCTCAACTCGTCGAAGTTTACAAGTATCTCAGCACTACCTCTTCGACACCTAAGAGAAAGAGAAGAAACATCCCGATAATGAAACAGGAAAATATCACTTAGGTGAAGACAAGGATGAGACAAATATGCACCTCACAGAAGGATGATGAACCACCATAAGTTGAAGAAATTTTATAAAGGGTGCTCGAGTTTCAGAGTTGATCATCTGAAAGCATGCATGTGTAAGTTATCGGTCTATAATTGCTGGAAATAACACATACACGTTTATATACGTATATGTAAGCATGTGGTACAAAAAACTAATTACCTTGTGTTCCAAGATAATATCAAAGGCAGTGGATGTTGCTTCCTCAACATCATAGACTGCTCGAGCAATCTATCATCATCAAATCATTTCAATTGTCAACATCAGGAGTGAAGAAAAATTGTTTCATTTGTCATATAAGCAAATCAAAGTTCTATCATGATGGCTGAACCAACCTGTCCTGGATCTGAGATATTGGATGACAGATGCTCATTTTCAAATGTTTGGTCATCCAAGCCATATGAGCTGGAAGTCAGTTAACTGCTTATTGCTCGTTTCAACTATGCAAAACTTGATCGAGTAAATTAAGAAATGATTGAAAGTACCTCCTACCTGCCCATTTGCTTGTTCATCCAATTTAGTAACTTCTCAGCAGTCCGTCCGTCATCGATGTTACGAATTTCACTTTTCTCTTCCTTAGGATTCCAACTACCAGACACAAAGTTGGAAGGAGGACCCCAAAAGAGCATAGGAAAGTGACCCACCGAAAATTTATCACAGAGATTGGTATTCATCTGTGCTGGCAGACAAGTAAACGACAAGGACTAATCACCAAGATGCCTTCATATTTGTAAAATTCAAATTATGAACAAGGAGACTCAACAAATGTTGTATACTAAAGCCAGAACTATCTTTTTTCTTGGACCTCATTTAGTAATGGGTAAGTTGCACAGACTGCTAAAATTTTCAAAACAATCACACATGAGAAAATAAGCCAAAATAGTGAAAACTATAAACAAGATTTAAAAAAAAAAAAAGTGAAGTCAACAACAAAGGATAAGCTGATACCATCCTTCTAGATCTCAAATTCATGCATGGTAAAGAATTAGTAATATTGGCCATTCACTATGAGGACCCCAAAACGGATACGGTACACCGACTCAAATCATTATTGGTTAACGCTCAATATAAGGTTGCAATTTGCATATCACCCGATATGAAACATGTTTTTAAAAGTTGGAGAAATTTATAAGATAAGATTAGATTATAAATTTAACAATTTTTTGTAATGTACATCCTCATTAGAAAAACTACAAAAAATTAAAACAAATGTCAATAGCATGATATGATTAAATTTAGGAACCAGATGTGTGATGATGACCCCCTCGCAGCTTCAAGTGTAAATGCATGCTATGCCAATCGATAAAAAGTTGAGACTTGCAACAAATTATCTTCGTATGCTAATCAAAATTCAACCATATGTGAATCATTCAGTTCTATGATTATCCCCACAAACCAACACAAGTCCTTTCAACATGTTTTGTGTTCACTCACATACATCTTAAGAAAATTCTCAAGAGATCACCTAACATAAATTGCTCCAAACAAAATATGCTTTAACTATAGAGTTCCTTTGATTGACCTACCGAAAAAGAAGATATGCCTCGTTGGTATAGATAGTACTTTTCAATTTTTTTTAAGCCTTTCTTAGTCATCCTATACTCAAGATCGCTTTCATTCGAATGTGACCTAAATTCATTCATGTACCTCTTCTTTACTCGGGTGTCAGAATGCAAACTCATTATACCTCATCACAAAAATGAACCAGCGCAAGCTAGCAAAAAAATGATACTTCATAAAATCAAAAGGGCAAGCAGAAAGTACTACAAAGATCCCTAAGAATGATGGAATCAATAGTGCAGAATCACTATACCTTCAAAGCGCAGTCAACTCTTGTCATTAATACTTTCCCTGGGTGCACAGCATTAGGTCCATTGAAAAGCCTAGCAACTCTTTCATAATGGGGCTACACGTAGATGTTCGACCAAAAAGCAAGATTAGATAAGTTGTAGCTGTAGCTCTTGAACATAAATTTGAGCATATGAATATGATGTCTAACCTTATAGTTTCTGCAAGCAGGGCACCTACAAGAGTAACAATTATAACACATCACAAGTGTACTTGAACAGAAGCATTGAGATTACTTAAAATAACAAATCACATGTGTATTTTGATTTCAACATTCTACCGTTTGAGTTCTCTGAAGGTAAAAGAAAAGACATCACGAGTCATATGACATGGGCAAAATAGTTCATTGGATTACTCTTCTATAAGAAGCTACGGGCTTTCCCCATAATCCACAATTCCAGAGGAGTATGAGCAATATCCGTTGCTTGGCAACAGAATTCACTGAACACTAACTAAAAAATCAGCCACGAAACACCACCCATTGTTATTCTATCATTCTAGCTTTGCACCGGTAAACGATCATACGTAGACCAAGAACTGAATGAGGTGCCAAGGTTTCTCAAAATGACAAATAAATTCACATACTAAGCGACACTCAAATTTCCGTAGCTCCCAATCCAAGCAGCAAAACATGCAACAAGTACAACAACTAGAAAGCAAATCGCCGAACAATTTCAAATCAACAAACATGTGGGAGAAGGAAAAGAACTCCTAACCAGTGAGCAAAGAATTCAACGACCGCAAAGGAGGCTGGAGCATCCCTAAAAACCGCATCGAAATTGGTGGCGTTCAAATCAATGGCGTAGTCTTCAGAATCCCCGTTCTTATCAGCAACCGTTCTAAGGATCGAACGCGATCCCAACGAAGTTCCAAACCTCAACGCACTCAGACACACAATCAAAACCAAAAGTGTCCGAGACATTGAAATGAACCACCGGCTGCAATAAATGATTCAAACAAGGAGGGAAGAATCCGCAGAGGATCTAACAAAATTTCAAAAAGGAAGTATGATACTAAGAGAAATTAATGGATTCAACAGATAAATGATGGAGACCGGTGGATAAATTTAAGAGAGAGAGAGAGATCTGAGAGAAAAAGGAAGAATATGCCGTCGCCGGAGATGTAGGGATGTGAAAAGGACCTCCGACAGTCGGAAATGGTAGGGAGACGAGTATAATACACGCGCGGGAAAAAGAGTGGGCTTTACGTCTGAGCGCGGGGTCATGTCATCCGCGCCTTTTCGCTCATCTTTGGACAAACGGCACCAGCCGATTAAATAAATGAAAATAGAAATTAAACAAAATATAATTATATTATTATTATTATTATTATTATTTAAGTTTGAATTTTTTTAAATTACTTTAACATTATATTATTTTTTGTGAAATATTTATCGATCTATGATTTTTTTAAAATTTTAATAGAAATTATATTAAAATAGGAATTATTACAAAAAATTCATTAAAAATAGTATTAAAAAAAATAAAAATGGAGGAAATTTGCTGATTCCTACAAAAAAATAAATTAATCTTTTTGTAAAAATAAAAAAATAAATAGTCGCCATGAAAATGAATTATTATTAAAAAATATATATATATTTTTGTTGATCTTTTAATTACTCGTGTTCACATATTTGTGAGGTTTATTATTATTACAAAATTCATTAATTATTTTTATAATTGTTTTTATTATTATTATTTTTTTAATTACACATTTTTCACGACCCGTCTTAAAAATTGGGCCAAGCATGCGTTTTAATTGGGCTGGGCTTTTATACTTCGGCCCATAGTTCTTAAAAAGGCTGTAAACGACGTCGTTCGGTAATCACGACCCAACAACCACCGGTCACCAATACATACCCGAAAATTTTCGGTAGAATATTCGAATATAGGGCTCATAGAACCCATTTTCGAGATTTCGGTAACCTGTTCAATTCCATCACAATAATCAGATTTTGGATATAAACCAGTCGTTTACTCGTCAAATACATCTTCGTTCGAGCGCTTTTGATTGCAAGGTGTGCTCTCAATTCATGTTAGTTTTGTTTACATTTCGTTCGATTGCTCGTTTGGGGATCTTTTTTGTTTGTTTGGTGGTGATTTGTTTTTGTTGAAAAATCACTGTATGTTCTACTTGTTATTGATATTTTTGGGGAATTTTTAATTCAGTCAAGGTGTGTAGGGATGAATATTAGGTTTTTGTGCTCATTTTGAGCCAAAAAGGTTGCACGGGGATTGAAATGTTAGTTCTAGGGCGAGCTTGATTTAAGAATCTAATTCATTAGGTTTGAAGGACATTGCGTGATGCGAGGGTGAATTGCTGGCTTGAGAAGAAGTGGATTATTAGATGAATATTAGGTTGCTGTGCTCATTCGGAGCTAAAAAATGTTGCACGGGGATTGAAATGTTAGTTCTAGAGCGACCTTGATTTAAGAATCTAATTCATTAGTTTTGAAGCACATTTCGTGAAGCGAGGGTGAATAACTGGCTTGAGAAGAAATGGGTTATTAGATGAAAGTGGCAGCCTTCGTTCTCGTGCAGCATTTTAAAGTCATGTTTTTTTTAAGAAATTTTAATTGTGTTTTAGAAAAATACTTCGCGTTACTTTGATAATTTGGCCCATTATGAGGATTCTTTCTAATTTCGTGTTCACTCCTTGGGATCGGCTTCGATTGTTGCTGCCTTTTGCTTTTATTAATTTTACGTGCTGGTGATTTTTGCGTACCATTACTAGCATGGGTTCTATAACAGTGTAGTTTGATGCGTGATTCAATATGAATTAGTATGCTACTGGGTCATTACTTTATTTCTCGGTTAAGATGATTGTTAATTTATTAGAAGTGTATTCCATATTACCAGTTTTCCCAATGGTTGGTGACTTTTATAATAGGTTCTTGATCATCTCGTATTGTTCTTAGCAGACCCAAAGTTTCATACATTATATTTTTTATATTTACATATAATGCTCTGTTATATGCAATCACAAAGATCATCTGCACTATTGAAGGCGAATTTGCACCAAACTACCCAGGAGTAAGCACGGAACTTTCTGTATCTGCCCGCAAGTTAGCCAATGAAGTTCCTAGAATACACCCCGTTTGATAGGTTTGTCTAGTGAAATCAAATCATGGTCTATTTCAATGATTATCCCTTCTCATATTTTCTTCAGGCACTTCTTTTTTCTTTCTCTTACTCAAATCTGAATTTTGTATGACTGTTGTTATAGGTTGAATGATTTCTTGAGCCATTTGAATCTTGGAGAACGTACTATCAAGGGATGCCTAGAAGCTTATTCTTGTAAGAATATGTGCGCTTGGGTGCATAACTGTAAATTTATGCTCATCTGGTCTATATATTTAAGATTTCTTGAAATGTAAACTTTCATTAATTTTTATGTTTGTTAAGGTAAACATACAGGAATAGACAAGAAACTATCTTTAAGCTTGGAGAATGAGGTAAGGATGTTTCAATCTATTTATGACATGGTTGTTTATTTCTCGCTTCTTGTCATATGTTGTTAAAAAGCCCTTAAAACATTTATTGGAAGCTAATCCTCATTAGTATATACCATTAGACTCATGGTAGTAACGGGCTACCTTGCCCGTTCAAACTGCACAACTTTCAATTTTGATGTGTATGCTGTTGCATATTAAATGCATACATATGTGAATGTGCTGCCATATGTTTGAAGTAGAAAAATATTCGCAGCTGGTTTCTTATTGTTTGTCTTCGACTTCTTCAGATTCTTGACTATCTTGGGAAATCATCTGATGCAGACTCTTCGTCACCAGATGAATTTTTATTGAGCAGATCAAGGTATTGAATGCCAACCTGGGTATGATGTCCTTGGTGGTTATTGTATTATATGGTTCCTTGACAAGTTTAACTTCATGGCAGCCGAAAAACTCTGATATACTTGGTTCTCACCCTCAATCATGTGTACCCGGATTATGACTTCAGGTATCTCATATCTGCCAAAATGATCGTTCCCCACTTCATGCGTGCCATCATTAGTTTTTATAAAGAACTATGACGGAGGATTATGGGTAATGCTACTGTCAGCTTATTGGGCGACATGGCAACCCACTTTATATTCCTCCTTGTAAAAATTGTATTGGGAGTGTTGTCAAAAGGAATGACAGACAGTTTCAATGAACTGTTGCTCTAGGAGCTGAGAGTTCAAGTCTCTCCATTTCCAAGTCTAATACTCTCCAGTTAGTGCGTTGGTGCTGAACTTTTGCATTATCTGAATTATACTGAAGTTTCTATAGTTTCATTGTGCTTCCTTACTATGATATTTGCCTACATCTCTGTTGTTTACTAGTGCAATGCAAGCACACCAGTTCTTTACAGAAGAAAGCTGGGACAGTTTCAAACAGATCTTTGACGCGTACATGTTAGAAGCATCTAAGGTACTATTTCCGTGGGCACACTTGTTTGTGCTAATTGATGTCGTGAGGTGTCCGTGTGAATACATAATAACCTAGCTGCTCAAGTATTAATTTTCTAGCATGGTTTGGGTGTTATTGAAGATTATTTTTGCTTAATTAGCTTCTGTTAAATTCTCCCTTTCCTCGAATGTGGAGTAGGCTGCAATTTTACTTTTTTTTTTCCTGTTAGTTTGGGCAGCCATGAATATCTGCACGAAAAATCGCCATCTTATTTCTTATACGCTCAATTCGTTTGGATCAAAATATGTCTACGTACTTTTGGATCTTTTGTTGATTTGAATGTTTATGGAGATGTGGCTATTATTATGGTTGATTTTTCATTGTGAGAACTGGAGAGGAAAGGTTTAGGCCCCTAGTGTGGTGGCAGATTTCTATATCATAGTATTTAGCAATAATGCCTTGATGAAGAACTCATTTGCCAACAACTTGTTGATACGTTCGTACATCCTCGAATACCGATTGCAGGAATGGGTTGAGAATAATGAGGGTGGTTCCTTACTTGATATGACATATAAGGCTCTTGATGAGGTATGTGTGGTTTAAATGGATGTAGATGGCGATATTAGGCACATTAATAACCCCTTGCCTTGACATGCAGGTTGTAAAACTAGCAGAATGTGAAATTTACAGTTACAACCCGAATTCTGATGCGGATCCGTCCATAGAGAGGGGGGCAACGTATGTGTATTTCGATTTATATTGTGGCCTAAAATGTTAGTTCAATATCTAGGAATGTATATATGTATGTAACCTTTGGTATATTTGTTGTGTGCTTCATCAGATGGTCCTTCAATTTCTTCTTTTATAATCGAAAGTTAAAGCGTGTCGTTAGCTTCCGCTTCTGGTGTTTAAGGTACGCTACGCTAAGTTGCTTGCTCCAAAACTTTCAACTAATTTATAACGACCCTTATATTTATCATCAGCTTTGGTGTGGCAGTAATTTGATGGCTGAGGGATTCCATTTGGACGGGAGAGCCTACGAGGAAGATGAAGATATCTTCGATAACATGGATATCTAAGACATACTCCTGTAAGCAATCTGTGCATAAATGAAGACTTGTGTGCATGCATGCATCGCTAATTCTCCAGACCTTACTACTGAATCCATATGGTTTTGGTGTTGGGTCAACCCTTTCGCTTGATCTGTGTTCGTATGGTGGGATGACGTTTATTCTCGTATATAGGAATAAATTGTACAATTCGCCCCGGTCCCCGTCCCCCGTCCCCGTCCCCTAGATGTAACGTAACGATAGAGAAACCTGTAGACGAGGATTGTGAGCTGTTGTGATATATTATGTAAGCAAAATATATATTGAAGAGAGACTTATCTCTGAGGTAATATGATGCAGAATGTTCAGCTTTTTGCACCTAAAAAATGACACTACTAGATCGTAGATATTACCTTAATGAACGTGCACGACATGAACGTTCAATATATTCATTACTAGTTTGTAGAGGTGGTAACTTTCGATCATTCTTTGTAGCGTTCGCATTCTAAAATATACATGTCTACCTCCACTCATCCATTTTTTTAAGATTAAATTTTCGAACCTTATAGGTTTTTTATGACTTGATTGGATTTTTAAAAAAAATAATATTAACGAGTCTCATATAATAGATTAATATTTTAGTGATAACACAGGTTTGTTTAACCTCGGCAATATTTAGTTGCTTAATTATAATTTATTTAATTCTAACTTATTCATCAAATTATCTCGATAATAATAGAAATTAAATTAGTTATAGTGATTTGATTGACGCACAAGCCTCGCCTTGCTTCCGTCAATGTATCAACTATCGGGCCCATAACCACAAAAAATCAAAAAAGAGCCCGAGGTGAAAAAATACACGATGTGATACGTGAATTGCTCAGTAGTGCTTCACTCTAGCAGGAGGCCCGCACGACAGGCTATTAGCTTAGTGGCCCGCCTCAATTCTAGTTGTATATATTATCCGTTTGTCATTAAATAAAATTTTAAGGGTTTTTAGCATAAAAATATTTTTGTAATATAATATTATGAGTAAAATTTAACAATTTAAAAAGCTTGAAATAATTAATTATCAGTTATTAGAATGAAATTTGATTAAAATTTAATTTAGGGAGGCGGAGGAAAGGAAAAGGAAAGAGAAGAGCACGTGGTGAACGGTGGCGGCAGAGAACGCGTAGAGCATGAACGTCTTTTCTGTCTATAAAAAGGGCCCTTTGCTCCCCAATTCGGTCATCCACCGGGCGTTTCTGGAAAGGTGAACTTGAGTCGAAGCGAAGTCAAACAAAACCCTAATCATCTCCTTTTTCTTTCTTCGATCTTCCGATTTCTCTTGCAATCTTGTTTCCCCTCTCCTTCAGGACCAGGTACGGTTCCAATTCCTAATTATGTCCCTTGCTCATCATGTCTAGCGATGGTTTTCTGTTCTTCGTCTTTTTCCGTTTTAGATAGATCTGAGTTTTATGGATGGTTGATTTCTGCTGCTTGATGCGTTTATAAACTTGCGAGTAATCTTGTGGTATGGATCGCGTGTTGATGTTTTTCTTTTTCTAGTTTAGAGTTCTTCTGAACAAAACCTCTTTTGCCAAGGGTTTTGGGGTTTTACGTGAATTGTGCTGCTTATGTTCTTAATGTACGTGTTTTGGCGCTAATACGTTTGTGGCTAACAAGTTGAAGTTGATCAAAACCAAGATTGGAAACATTGTAGAAGAATTTTCTTAGTTTTGCAATTATCGCCACGGAACTTACCTTTTTCTGATGAATGTATGTTGGTAAATCTTGTTAGAACAATTGAGATTAAATTATATGATGTTTTGGGTATCAACTGGGTCTTGTTTCAACTTAGCTAGGTATATGAATGATCATAGTGGTTGGTGTCTTATGTCAAATTGGCTAGCTGAATGGTTGGTCTCTATGTCAAGTTGCATTGATTATTATGTGCTTCAGCTACTTGAATCATTTTCTGCTCGGCATGTTATGTGTATTTTTGTAACGGCCCAAGTCCACTTCTAGCGGATATTGTCCTCTTTGGGCTTTCCTTTTGGGCTTCGTCCCAAGGTTTTTAAAACCCTTCTATTAGGGAGAGGTTTCCTCACAATCTATCCCCTTTCGGGCGAGCGTCCTCGTTGGCAGTCATTCCTCTCTTCAATTGATGTGGGACCGCTCAATCCACCCCCCTTCGGGGCTCCGCCTCTTGTCAACCCCCTTCGGGATTCAGCTTTCTCGTTGGCACATCGCCTAGTGTTTGACTCTGATACCATTTGTAACGGTCCAAGTCCCACCACTAGCAGATATTGTCCTCCTTGGGCTTTTCCTTTCAGGCTTCCCCTCAAGGTTTTTAAAATGCCTCTATTAGGGAGAGGTTTTCACCCCTTATAAATGGTGTTTCGTTCTCCTCTCCAACCGACGTGGGATCCCACAATTTTTTAATACGAGAAAGTAGCATCCTACGTTATCTTTTGTGTTTGTTGAAATTGGATATAATTGCAATATAGCAGATGTTATTGAAGTGCATATTTTGATGGGAAGAACTAACATTGTTTTTTCTCTTCTGTGAGATGCACTTCCGGCCATTGTCATACCAAAATGCAGGTATTGAGCTGGTTTTTGTATCTGAATGGACACCAAGAAATTCTTCCAATTGGTTGAGGAGAAGAAGAAGAGAGCTTTGGAGAAGAAGGAAGCTCCATTGAAATGGGAACAAAAACTTGAAGCTGCTGCCAAGGCAAAGGCTGATCATGAGGGAGGCCGGAGAGCAGGTAAGAGAATTCATAAGAAGCACAGGAAACATAGCCACTCTGATTCAGGTGACTATGAGAAGATGAAGGATAGAAAATCCAAGAGAAAACCAAAACGTCGTCGCTCGTCTAATGATGTCAGCAGTGATGAATTTGGTGACCACTCTGAAGAAGATAGGAGGAAGAAGAGAAACCATAGAAGACATATTCATGATGATTCAAGTTCCGATGAAAGTTACTCCGGTTCTTCTAACGATGATATTGAGACAACTAAAAGAAGTCACTCCCGGCGTCACAAACATCATAGGCGACCTAACTATTCATCATCTGACGATTCTAGCAGTGAGGATGATACTAGTTTGCGAAGGAAAAGGCATGTGAGGCACCACAGGCCCCACCATCGACACGGGCAATCCCATCGATCGTGTAGTATCGATTCTTTAGATTGTAATTATGGCAGGCATGAGGCTAGAAGCCAGTCTTCAGGGAAGTCATCTGATGATAATCATGAAGAAGAATCAGCACTACAATCTCGGCACAAGAGAGAGAATCACCATCACAAACATCGGCACCACCATCATTCAGGTGAGAACAAGCATTCATTCAATGGGTCGACCGAGATCAATGAAAAATATAACGACGATGACCCTGATGGAAACAACCACGATCGTTCCAAGAATCCTCATTAACCTCGTAATGATTCTGATATTGGGTTGATCATTCCAGGATCGTTCCAAGAATCCTCACTAACCTCGTAATGATTCTGATATTGGGTTGATCATTCCAGGATTCTGGCTGCAAATGTTTGTTTTATGTGGATTGCTTCTGAATGGCTTGTTGCTTGTAATTTAAGCATTACAATTATATATCACATTATATATAGGCCGCACGACTCTTGGCTGCTAATTCTACAGCTACTCCATTCTTATAGTTATAACCTAAATCTTATGATTAATCTTTTGCTCCTCTGATACACTTAGCACTGCATGAATATTTGAAGATCCACACTAGAATAAATGAAAGTTTTCGAAAAACCTACTTGTGAAAGACCTCCTAAGGGTAAGAGACATTGGGCTAAAGAGAGCCAAAAGAGGATCTTTCGAATGTTATCAGTTTCGGTATATAGACCAAATGATACAATGTGAGCAAAAGTTTAATACCATTTAAGTTATCATGCTTGCATATCCACCGTTCAAATAATTATATATTTTATTAGACCGAGGTCAGGTCAAGTCAAATCTTACCTGGCTCCATAGAAAACGCTAATGTCTTGATTTGACACAATGCTTCGACAAATCCACTCTAATGCCTTAGGAATCACTTAATTTATGAATTATGATGAACATGGTGGCTTTAGGTTTCTACCATTCCTTTGTCAATTTGTACACTTCCACATTTTTACCTAAAGGGTGTTTCAAGTGGTTGGCAACCAAATAACATAAAAACGGTAGCAACAGACCAGCAAAATCACTCAATTTGGAATTGGCAAGGTATTAGCATCAGTCCTGAAAATTCTGGACATATATATTGTGTTCATCTTCTAGTCCCCAAAAATACATTTATTGTGTTAGTCCAAGCTGAGGTGCGTACCTTCATCAGTAGGGTGAAAAGATGAATATAAACATCCTTGGACAAATTGATGCTACAACAACAATACTATACTCTGTTCGTTTGTTCAAAAATTCTTCAGTATCTTCTCACTAGAGACTCCATCTGCTAAAAGAATTGACGTAACTTCCTGTAAAGAAAGACAAGAAAAACGAAGCGCTTGCGTTAGAGATCATCTCTTTAGTCGAGCCGAGACATTACACAGAATGACTTGCGTTCAAAAGTTTCAGATTTATGATTCAAGTTAGAAATCTTTTCAAGAATCATAGAACAATCCAGAGATAGCAATGAACTAAGGGGTGATAATAACCATGGCGCAGAGACTACCTCAGCCATCTGTTTCTGACCACAGAGTATGACACCAGTAGAGAGAGGGTCGAAGGCTTTCTTTGCTCTAGTGAAGGCAGCCTATAACAAGAACAAAAACATTTCGTTCCCATTAACAAAAATTCCTACGAGTTCAACAGAAGTAGGACGTCTAAGGTCAGACCACACCTACCTGGACATAGCCACTTTCACCAGTCCAATCATGTTCAGGTTGTGACAATACTGGCACAACCTCAATACCAGAAGACTCCCATTCTTTAAATCTATCCTATAAAAGGAAGAAACAAATGAATTTCATAAATCTTGTTGGGTAGATGGTAAGCTGCAATGCAACAAGCAAATACTGACTAAACCTGATAAGCCATCCTTTTGAGGTTTCTTGCCCCATAATATAGCCTCACATCAGACCTTTTAATCGCCCCGAAGCCCGACTCGATTAGAGATCGTATTGGACTAAACATAAAAAAGATAAGTAAACAGTCAGACCAGTAAATCAAATGAAAAAGTAAACAAACTGAAGTTAGTTCCTACTATTGACGGATCAATATGGTTCACAAAAAATATACCGAAGTTCTTGAGGTGTGGAATAACTGGCACATTGAGCAGCAAATGAGTGTATCAACACTCACGTTGTATGTGTGATTGTGTACTTGAAAACGTTAAAATAAACAATGAAGTAGGAGAAGCAGTAGAGTGAATCGTTCGACAAGGACTAGTAACAAATAAAATCAAATCAAATGCTAGACCTATAACACCATCTTATCCTATAGCTAAGGAATGCACCACCAGGGTACTCGGCCTATCAAGGTAATGAAAAACTAGACTAATAACCATGTCACGTCCTATACATAAGAAGCCGATTACCAATTAAGAAAATATAATATCTCAATATCTTCACCCAAAGCCCACAAAATACGAGTAGGTTGTGTCCAAGTAATTAACATGAAAATCATAAATGTGGCCTTAAAGGTTCATACAAAGAGGAAATATTCAAGATATATAACAAATTCTACCACTGAGAAATCACTACAAAAAAAAAAAATAATAAATAAGGTTATAAACTGTGACAATGCCCCCGTTTCTCTTCTTGGGGGAGTGGAGGAGCAGACAGTGGTAATGTTGGAATCTACCAGAATCCCTAACAAGAACATCAATGAGGCATTGAAGAGGGAATCTGTCCACCTAATTACATTTACAGCCCTGACTTCTAACTTCACTGAATTGATAATCCACAATGTTTCTAATCTAAATACATAAGATCTCACAAATTGAGTGCTGAACACACTTAACTGTAGAGTTCCTATGATTGAGCCACCAAAAAGAAAAGTGCACTTTGATGATATAAGTAATCATTTTTAGTTCTTTTAAGCATTTCTTAACCATCATATCCTTAGAATCACTCTCATTCTAATCTGGTCTCGGTTCCTTCACGTATCCCTCCTTTAATTGGGTGTCACAATGGCAATAATTTCGGTGAAGTGAACTCTGCACAGCAGCAAAGTTTAGACACATTCAAACTACTTAATTTGAATAATCTTGGAGACAAAATTGATCTTGACCTCATCTCAAACATATACTCCCTTTTCAAACCGTAGGCTGCATCAATGCCTTTAGAGTTTAGACAGTCTGCCACATTGAATCGTCACTAACAAGTGAGGAAGACAGAGAAATATTTACATGTAAAATCTCCTGAGATTCAAAATTCCTGTGTTTCCCATCAACTAGCTGCCCGTTCTTTAGGCTATTCAATAATCTCCAATAGGTCTCTAGCCCTTGTTATGACTATATCTTTCATACTAAAACGATCTTAAGATTTTGAATCATAAGATGATACTATAAGGGAGATTATCTGAGTGTTTATGTTAGCTTCTGATAAATTTCTTCAATCTTGCTTGTAGTTATCCACAATGCAGACACATTTCAGACATATAAACAATGCAAAACATGAAACGCTCTCACTTTTTACATACTTTTGTCTAGGAACCTGATCAACATCTGAGTTCCAAGCAAAGAAACTATCACAAACTGCCTTAATGGTTGTTCTACTCAAACCTTCCCTTCCCTTAATCAACCACGTTTAGCTCTTCGCTTTCTGCTTCTACACCAGGAGCTAAAGCTAAATGAAACAAATTCAATATATAATCTTGCTATGCCTGTATGCATTTGAGTTTCAAAATCTTCTGAGTCCAATTCGTTCTTAACTAGAAATTTAACAATGAACCTACAACTAGAAAGCAAGGCATGGGGAAAAGCGAACTTAAGAGATTAAACTTCTGCAACGAGAATAAGTGGCGCACCTGATTGCAGATCCAGTGGCAAAAATGAAAACGGTTGGGTAATTCTGCGGCGGCGCGATTTGATCGACATCGAATCCGCTTCCCATGACCTGATTGAGTTGCACGACATCTCCTTTCTTTAATCCACATAAAAGCTCAGCGATCGATCCCTCAACGCTTTTCACCAGGAACTGAAACACGCCTTCCGAAGATGCAAGAGATGGAGGAGACGCGATGGCTAGGAACGTCGGTTTATCCACGTCAGGGACACGAAGCTGTAGGTACTGACCAGCACGCGTGTGTGAAGCAACGAGGTCCGGCGCGTCGGACACGTCTATGGAAACGTGGAAGAGAGACTCGGCAGCGGGCTCGACTTCGACGAGAGGAACTTGGGTCCAAGAAGCAGTATCCTGGCGTACGGCTGCAGCAGCCGCGGTGGCGAATCGTCTGGGAGGTTGAGGGATGTTGAATCTAAGACGGCCGGGTCTCAGGCGGCGGAGGAGAGACATGGAAGAGTGGGGAGGAGGAAAGAGAGCATGGGGAAGAGAAGAGGAAGCGGAAAGGGAAAGAGTTGAGGAAATGGAGAAAGACATGGTCACGGAGCTTTTTGTTATAACTTGGAGTTTGGGCGTTAATGGCCGGGAAGCGACAAAGCCGACCGGTGGCTTCGGCGGGAAGGTAGGTTGCGATCGGTGGCGATTGGATAAAACGCGCCGCTAAAAGCAATAATCGAGTGGGGGCAAACTTATTTGAAGTTACACGTGGCGAGATATGTTAGATCGATTTGCCTTTGTTTGGAGCATTCTCGGCCGTTTGATAGGTTGAAACTTGAAGGTACGAAAGTAGTTTTTAATTTTAAAATTATATAATAATTTTTTTATTTAAAAAATATTACTATAATTTTTCCTATTTTAATTTAAAATGAATTAAAAAATAAATAAATTACAAAAGCGACCCTCTTCCCCTCATAGATCTTGCCTCATTTTTTAAAAAAGGTATATTATATTTTAAATTTTAAATTTTATATTGAATATATTTAAGAGACATGTTAGACAAATTAGGAGGGTAGAAAAAAAATCAATGTGTATCAAATTCAAAAAAAATTACCAAATAATTTTAAAACTCTTTTTAATTTTTAAAAATGTAAATTATAATTTAAATGGACAAAAAAAATATTAAAACTATCACCTATTTCGAATGTGAGATGTCTATTTACTAGGTTAGAAACTACGAATGTCAGATGTCTATTTACTAGATTAGAAACTCATGTCTATTTACTAGATTAGAAACTCATGGGTTCCCAAACGCAGATTCTGAGAAATGAAATTACTAGGTTAGAAAGTCATGGGTTCCCAAACTAGCCTCATAGATATTCATTAGAGATGTCTATTTACTAGGTTGAAAACTCACGGGTTCCCATATTCTCGAGAAATGAAAGAAACTAGCCTCATATAGGTATTCATTAGAGAGAAAACTCACGGGTTCCCAAACAAATAGGTGCAGATTCTCAAGAAATGAAAGAAACGAGCCTCATATAGATATTCATTAGAGATGTTTATTTACTAGGTTGGAAACTTACGAGTTCCCAAATGCAGGTTCTCGAGAAAGGAAAGAAACGTGCCTCGTACCTATCCAACTTCTATCAAGAACCTAATAAGTTAGGTGTAAAATTTCATAGACCAGGAGTTTTCTTGTTTGAAGAAAGAAAAAGACGAGGAATTCTATTACATAAAAGAAGGGATTTGATAATAAGGTAAAAGAAGTTGTTGTGAAAAGGGAAAAATTGTACATGTCATGTCCTGTCCTGTCTCCTCCCATTATTGAAGAAAAAAAAACAAACAGACACAAGATAAGCAATGGTGGGAGGGGGCGGAGGAAGAAGGCCGACGGCAAGGCTGGTGGAGATAAACCCTCTCTTTCTTCAGACTAAAACATCAAAGCAGATCTCTGGTTCCGTTACACCGCGCAACAAAAAAGAAAAAAAAAAAAAATTGAAAATGCCTCTGTTGCTGGCATCGCCAACACATCATCTAAATTATTAATTTTCATAATTATCAAAGGGAAAAAAAAAAAAAAGTCAACTAAGCAGCAGATTCCCTCGCAATCTTCTCTGCTTTGGCTATCACTTCCTCTATTCCTCCGACCATGTAAAATGATTGCTCTGAAAGATCGTCGTACTTCCCATCCAACACACCCTATTCATTCAAACAAACAACAGTAATAAACCCATTATTAGTTCTTAGTTTATATCTATTTTCGAATGCATCGACTCAACACGACTCTCCACAATGGTATGATACTGTCCTGTCCACTTTGAGCATAAGCTCTCATGGATTTGCTTTGGGCAAGCCTTGGGCTTCCCCAAAAGGCCTCAAACTAATGGAGATAGTATTCCTTGATTATAAACATATGATTATTCCCTGGATTAGCCGATTTGAGACTTTCATCCAACACCTCCCATCGAACAAAACACACCTCTAAATTAGCACAATACTTTGTTCGACGTTTAAGGATTTTTTACTATGCCTTCGAGGCTCACAATACTATGTTAGATGAACACACTCTACACGATGGTATGATATTATCCACTTTGAGCATAAGCTCTCGTGGAGATTGCATGATTAAGCTGGGTGAGATCATTTTTTTTAATCATGTTATTCAATACTAAATGAAAGAATCCTCTCCCCAAATGAAGACTAAACAAGGATTGATTGATTCTGAAGGTTACCTGGAAGCTGGTGATACTCTCTTTCAAGTCGACGTATTTTCCAGGAGCACCCGTGAAGACTTCTGCAACGTGGAAAGGCTGACTCAAGAACCTTTGGATCTTACGTGCACGTGCAACCGTCAACTTGTCGTCTTCACTAAGCTCATCCATACCCAAAATGGCAATGATATCTTGCAAGTTCTTGTAGTTTTGAAGGACTTTCTGTACTCCACGAGCAGTGTTGTAGTGTTCCTCTCCCAAAATGTGGGGAGAAAGCATACGAGATGTAGAGTCCAATGGATCGACAGCAGGATAAATACCAAGCTCAGAGATCTGTTTACATGAAATGAGTCAGATAAAATGGAATAAAAATTTAGCGTACGAAACCATCTTGGAAATGGAACGGATTGCACCTGTCGTGACAGCACAGTTGTGGCATCCAAGTGAGCAAATGTGGTAGCAGGAGCAGGATCTGTCAAGTCATCAGCAGGCACGTAGATAGCTTGAACTGAGGTGATAGAACCTTTCTTTGTGGTTGTGATACGCTCTTGAAGGCCTCCAAGATCAGTTGCCAAGGTTGGTTGGTAACCGACGGCAGATGGGATACGACCGAGCAAAGCAGACACCTCTGAGTTAGCCTGTGAGCCAGAAGAAAAAGAAACGTTATAACAAGACAAGATATTGATAAGAATCTCAACATGTCAATGGCACGGCTGGATCTTGATGAAACAGGCAATGGATAAGATCCTCGGTAGGCAAGCTTACCTGGGTAAAGCGGAAAATGTTGTCAATAAAGAGAAGCACATCTTGCCCTTCAGCATCACGGAAGTGCTCAGCCACAGTAAGTCCAGTAAGACCAACACGAGCACGAGCACCCGGGGGCTCATTCATTTGACCGTAGACAAGGGCACACTTGCTTTCAGCCTAATAAAGAAAAAGTACAATTACTCATTTATGTAGGAAAGAAAATCAGGGAAAAGAAAGGGAGATGAAGAAATTCATCGTGATCAAAGCCATTGATACCTGCTTGTCACCTAGCTTAATCACACCACTTTCAATCATTTCCCTGTACAAGTCATTGCCCTCACGAGTTCGTTCCCCGACACCAGCAAACACAGAGAAACCACCTGATCAAAGGAGAACATTAAGTGCTAAATGAACGAAAATAGACGTAGTAAAGCATTATATGGAAAGTATTTCACAAAACAAACCATGAGCTTTAGCGACATTGTTAATAAGTTCCATAATGAGCACAGTTTTTCCTACACCAGCACCACCAAACAGCCCAATCTTTCCACCTCTTTGGTATGGTGCAAGAAGGTCAACAACCTATAACCAAAAAGCAGTAAACATGACTTCATTGCACACGAGCGACATTTGTCAAGTCATCCAAGTATAACATAGACTAATCTAAATTCATCATTGTACCTTGATTCCAGTGACAAGAATCTGCTGTTCAGTTGCCTGCTCAACAAATGCTGGAGCTTCTCTATGAATCGGAAGGAAATGGTCGGTCTCTGTTAAAACACCACATAGTTATTAATCTTCTATGCCAAACCCAAATTAATAACTATAATTCTTTGAGTGATTTCATGATTTCTTACTAATATCGCCTCTCTCGTCAATGGGTTCTCCAATAACGTTTATGATACGGCCAAGAGTAGCCCTACCAACAGGCACCTGTCAAGTTTTTAAAAATTAGTAAAGAAAAACGTCTTAAAATATGAAGAAAATGAAGGGCTAAAAACATAAACAACCAATAAAGAAATTGCCCAAAAGGTAAAACGTAATATATAATATGGAAACAGGAGCTAAATATCATAAACGCATGGCTTTTTGATCAGTGGAAGAGCCAATCAAACTCAAAAACGTGCAGAAGCTGCAACAGTCAACAGAAACATACAAAAGTAGATGAACACACTGCGCTCTACCAATCCACCATTTAAAAAAATGGTCAAATGGATCACGAAAGTTGTTATAAATTAGACAACGTTGAAATCTCATCTATTAAGCATCAGCCTATTCTAAAACTAAAATATTTCACATAAGAACAGGTCTATAGAAGACTTTCTATACACTGACGCTATCATGTCGAGAAGAAATCAGTCGATCATAACTTAATTACTGGATTGCAATTACCTAAAACTTCCATCCATACCCACTTATCCAGCTAAATTTCGCTAATATAAATCTTGCGTTGCGTACAAATTCACAAACAATGAAATGATAACAAGTGGATCTGAGGATATCATTGATCGCCAACTCCACGTCATGCGAAACAGAAATCAATTTCAATTCATTCATACCAACACCCGATAAAACGATACAACAAAAAGTCAAAACGTAAATAAACAACAAAGCGCCATTGAACCTAATCAAATCGGTAGCGATTATGCAAATACCAAAACTTACAGTGATAGGAGAACCAGTATTGAGCACGCGCTGTCCTCTAACAAGCCCTTCAGTTCCATCCATAGCAATAGTCCGAACCATATTCTCCCCCAAATGCTGAGCGACCTCGAGCACCAAACGGATCGAGTTGTCAAGAACCTCAAGAGCAGTAAGAATAGGCGGCAATCCTTCATCGAATCTCACATCGACAACGGCACCGATCACCTGACACACCTGTCCAACCGCACCGGCACCAGTAAACTCATCGGTGATCTTCCCTCCTTTTCCAACATCCTTCGCCGGAGGCGATGGTGTCGGAGGCGCAGCCGCCGCAGCAGAAGTCGCATACTCAGCAACGCGATTGAGAATATACCCGTAAGGAGAAGCACGCGACGTTGTGGTGGGTGAAATTCTTGGATTGGGATTCGAGAACGGAGATCTGGAGGAAGCTCTACGAGCGGAGGATCTGAGAAGAGAGGAGAGAAGTCTGCGTGAAGCCATCGCTAGGGCTTCAGAGAGTTGAGGAGTGAGAAAAGAAGGAGAGAGACGAAGAGAGCTTCAGGGCTTCGATCGACTCACTGGCTTTATGGTGTTCCGCTCCATCAATGGTCGCCAAGCCCAAAATTGGAATATTATTTTTGTTAATTTTTATTTATTTTTACTTTTTCTTGCGTTAAAATTGCCTCTTTATAGGAACCATACGAGGCTTTACCAGAAAAGTGCGGACAATCATCAAAACGGTGTCGTTTTCTATCTTTTCCGTTTGAATTAGGTTTACCTGATGACGTGTCGGTTTATGTGTCATTGGTCACCCCACTCATCCAGGAAACTGCAACAATAAGTCAAAACTCTCACTGGGCTGAACTTTGGGCCCACTAGGGCCCATTTAGGCCCATTGGGCCATAGCGTTGAGAGATAAAATAAAAATAAATAATTATGATTTCTTTTAGAGATAATTTAAATAAATTTAAAAAAAAAATTAGGTTTTAATAGACGCAATTTTATATACTTAAAAATTTATAGAACAAATTTGATATTTAACCAAAATTTAATATATTCATTAACTATAAGAGTATTATTAAGATTACAAGTATTAAGATTAAACTTGTAATTAAACAAATTAAAGCGTAGATATCCCACATGAGGAGGAGAACTAAACACCCAGGGTGAAAACATTACCCTAACAGACACATTTTAATGCCTTGAGGAGAAGCTCGAAAGGAAAAGTCCAAAAAGGACAATATCTGCTAGCGGTAGATCTGGGCTGTTACAAATGGCATCAGAGCTAGACACTGGACTATGTGCCAACTTTCTCACTGTTCCTTAAAGAGGGTAGACATGAGGCGATGTGCTAGTAAGGACGCTGGGCTTCGAAGGGGTGGATTGTGATGTCCCACATTGGTTGGGAGGAGAACAAAATACCATTGAAACACGTTTTAAAGCCTTGAAGGGAAGCCGAAAAGGGAAAGCGAATTAAAAAATTAACAAAAAAAAATTAAAATTATATTATTAACTTTGAGCCAAAATTATTGAAAGCCACCACCACCATGCATGGTGTTTAGCCGACACCGAGGTCGCTTACCTGGTCGTTTGTGTTCGACTTTTTTTTTTTTTTTTTTTCCTTGAATAAATAAATTCCAACTTTGAGTTCGTAATTCCACGTAGGATGCTGACGTGTTTAGCCGTCCACATTAAAAAAATTTATTGCCTCTTTAGCAATTTGTCTAATAAATTTGTGTTATTCACGTAAATGTAAACAATGAGAAATAAAGTAAAAAATAAAATTGACATTTTGTTTTTGGTATATATATTAATATTAATAATAAAACCGTTAAATTATATAAAATACTCATAAACTTTGGAATAAGTTTAATTAGTTTCTCGAATGAAAAAATTTTATATTTATTTTAAATTTTGTTTCCAAAATTAATCAAAGAAATTTTTTTTAAACTATACGTTAAATTATTTACAACATAAATTAACGAGATAGTTAATATTTATAAATTGATTATGTTAATATATTTAATGATAATTTATGTTCAATTTTTTTTACGGGAGACGTAGAATTTCCATTAATGTGGGAGAAAACGAAGATACAAAATTAGTGTAAACGGGGATCTATTCATACCTGTAATTATATTTTATCTAAGCCGTTGTATTGCATTTCTTGCTTGCTAGCTTATAACAATATTTTTTTCAACGTGGTTTTCATTTTTTTTTTTTTAGTTTATCTGTCTCGTTTTCTAAAACTTTATTATAAAAATGGAGACTCGGGTATACGTTCTATGGTCAATGATTACCTGAATTTGAATTAACCGACTTACCTAGTTAAAAGCGTATCTACAGAAAAGTTGTGCTTGCTAAGAGATTCTTGTAGCTTTGTCTGCCGCCCATCGGTGGTATAGTAGTCTCGATAGCAAAGCAGCCTTCGGCCCTTCGCTTAGTAAGCCCTCGAGCCTCTACAGAATTCCGCTTGCCCC
Organism: Cucurbita moschata; assembly: GCF_002738365.1. Lineage (NCBI taxonomy): Eukaryota > Viridiplantae > Streptophyta > Magnoliopsida > Cucurbitales > Cucurbitaceae > Cucurbita > Cucurbita moschata. The sequence goes on from NW_019268527.1 coordinate 3,592,047, forward strand.
AGTCTTAGTAGTGTTGACAAAGGAGAACAGCTCCCCTGTTGTTGATATATAGAGAGCTTACCGCCACTTTCTTTATAGTTGCGACTGTTGTCATGGAAAAAGAGTTTGTTTTCTGTCAAAGAAGCATGCTTCACAAAATCTATAGCGTAAAGACATTCGATCAGCGTCTAAACTAAATTACGGGTAAGGCCCCGTACTCTCTCTTCTGTAGATAGGCTATCCCTTTCTGGCTATGGTTACGGTATGGGGGAAGGAAAGAAGCGAGATCTACATATTTCTTTGATATTGGATGAGCGGCCGTACTATGATTGCTCGGGCGACATGGCCCCACACGCTACACAGAAGAATCATTGTTATGGGGTCGGTAAACGTGGTCCTAGCTTTCCTACGTGGTTGTTGTACCAATACAACTTTAATTTTTGTACTATTTGGGTTGCTGGAGTGCTGACGTGGATTTTTCCAAAAATAATTAACATTATTTACTTAATTTCATGGTTATTTAGTGGTTAAATTAATATATATATATATATTATTTAAAAAAATATTCAATAAAGCTGCTAAACTTTTTACAAACATTTAAAATATAATTTATTTTAATCGTTAAATTTTTTTTATTAATATTTTATTAAAAAGTATATTCATCCGAGGTTATTTTGAATATTTTAAAAAATTATATAAAATATAAATTAATAAGATAATATTGATATATATTTTTTTAAATATAAAATTTATGGATATTTTGATTAATTTAATGGAAATTATTTATCATCTTTCTATTTCTGTTAAATTTACAGAGGACGCTTCATTTCCGGTGGATTACTTGAATTCGTGGCGGAATATTAATTTTATTTATTTATTTATTTATTTAATTTTGTTGTTAATCATGGCGGTGAGGATCGAGGAAGAAGCCATGCAATTTGGAAGTCTCTAAAACTGGGAGGGGAGTGGCGATCGAGAAATCGAGGATTGTAGTGGAAGTTTGAGAATTCATCCATCGGGCTTGATGGAGAACGGGAAGCAAGGCGCCGTGGAAGAGATTTTGCTGCCGAAGCAGAAGGAAAGCAATCTCTCGAGGGAAGCTTTTGTTGAAGAGGTGAAGAGAGTGGGATTCTTGGCGGCGCCGATGGTTGCCGTTACTTTGTCGCAGTTTTTGTTGCAGATGGTGACGATGATGATGGTCGGTCATCTTGGAGAACTTGCTCTCTCCAGCAGCGCCGTAGCCATTTCCATTTCTGGAGTTACAGGCTTCAGTGTTCTCGTGAGTAATGATATTTTGTTTCGTTCTACGTTTTATTCTGTGAAGATTCTTTATGTACCTTTCCTTCTGTTGGTACAGGGTTCAGGTAAATTAGCGATATATAGTTTAGAGGATAAGGCTTAATCTCTTGATTCTCGTCGTTGAAAGTATATCCGTTCGCATGCGTTTCGTTTTTCCTTTGCTTTTTGTTTTTGTTTTGTTTCTTTGACGGTAATTTTTTGTTTGTTTTCTTTTACCTTTCGTTGAATCAAAGAAATATTGTCGGTGAGGATGGATCTGAGCATTTTGTCTCTTGTCGAATTTGAATATCTTTTTCGCAACCCTACCAACATTGGGGATAAAATGCAGGACTCATCTCAACCCTTCGATTAAGGTTTATCTTCAAGAAGATAATCATATTGAACAATTTTCATAAGTCTATTCAGCATGGATAAACATATCTGCAAGAATGATTCTAAGTTAGCAATTAGAACTGCGGACTGAGGTTTTTGAACATTGATGCCATTCTGTTTGCCTCTTTTCTGTTTTCATTTAAGAATGGATTCAACCCACATTATTGCTGGAACAAGCCATTGTCATACTGCATCAATGTCGATGTATCTTATGGCTAGCATGAACGTAGGCCTGAAATTTGAAATTACAAGTACGTCGAAGACTACTAAAAATGCTCTGTCCGAATACTAATGTCGAATCCCATGTTATATACCCAATAAAGTTAGTCAACTTCAAATGTAACTTTCTTAGCCAAGTTATCATGCTAAATTCGTTTGTTCTTGTTCCAATAACTGGCTGGACTTTTACCTTGTTAAAAAACAGTTGGGTTTGTCCAGCGCCCTCGAAACTCTATGTGGACAAGCTTATGGAGCTCGGCAATATCAAAAACTTGGAACTCAGACCTACACTGCTATATTTTGCATCTTCTTATTTTCCATTCCTATATCCCTATCATGGATTTTCTTGGAAAAGCTACTTATCTTCTTTGGTCAAGATCCTCGGATTTCGCACGAAGCTGGGAAGTTCATTGTTTGGCTGATTCCTGCGCTCTTTGCTTGTGCATTTCTTCAACCATTGGTGAGATATTTCCAGGCACAAAGTTTAGTAATCCCCATGGTCATTTGTTCTTCTATCACTCTCTCCTTCCACGTACCATTTTGTTGGTTCATGGTGTACAAGGCTGAACTCAGAAATCTGGGAGGAGCATTAGCTATGAGTTTGTCATATTGGCTGAACGTGATTTTGCTAGCATTATACATGATATTTTCACCTAAGTGTGCGACAACCCGTGGAGTCATTTCTATGGAGATGTTTCGAGGAATTCAGGAGTTCTTTAGCTTGGCCATTCCTTCTGCGGTGATGGTTTGGTGATTTATTATCTGTCTTTTTCTGTTTCTTAAATCTTGAATCATAGCATCTTTTTACTTTGAACATTTTTTTCATAAATAATAGTTTAATGTCTATTGTTGCAGCCTCGAATGGTGGTCATTTGAGCTGCTTATCTTACTTTCAGGGTTGTTACCGAATCCGGAGCTTGAAACTTCAGTTTTATCTGTTTGGTACGTCTGCTCTATCACATAGTGAATACAGAAATGTTGCTAAATTTCTTCTGTAAGCTTCGGGTTACTAGACAGAAAGCAATATATTCACAGTTGCCACTTTTTAACAGTCTCAATACAATTGCTACACTTTATTCGATACCATATGGACTTGGTGCTGCAGGAAGGTATGCTATAGAGATGTGGACATGTGATTAACTGTTTGCATTTATAGATCCATACTTCAGCTGTTAATGATATTATCCATTAAATGATGTTGTTACTTGATAAGTAAGTCTTTGGATCATTAGCTAGTTGAAATTGTAGCATTTGACTTTCATGAGATTGAGAACAAGACAACTAATTTTATTGACTAAAATGCTTACTTATCTGTTTACACAATATGAAGTGATCTAAGTATTGCTAGAATAACCAGATAGTATAGGAACTAGATTTTGATTCCTTTGTTAATTTTTTTTTTCTTTGACGTAACAGAGCATCTTTTTGCAGTCTCATAAGAGTTCTTCCCCCCCCCCCCCCCCCCCCCCCCCC